>NC_083718.1:184521483-184822771 GCF_028564815.1 Eubalaena glacialis | reverse complement strand
GCTGATAAAGCTGTTCCTATTCTACCAACTTGACTCATTCTGGAGGAAAAGCAAGAAAGGAAACAAGAATGAGAAAGGAGTTGCCCTAACCTGTTTGTGTGCACTCCTGAATTCTCCTCATGTGGGGCAGGGGTGATTCTTAATTGTGTTTATCCCACAATAGAGTCTTTAGAATATGTGTGCATGTATAAAACTTAAAACTTCTTGGATTTGTAACAAAATGTAATATGGCTTTTTCCACCTGAAACTTTTACTGAGAGTTCTTTATTCAGTTGTTCCTTAAAGGTTTAGTTACGTCCTTAGCACCCTTACCCACACTGTAGGCTGGACGGAACTGCTGCTTAGTAATCTGTGCTTTCATTTTTCAAATTTCTTAAGCATTTTTCTTTCTGTTCTGTTTAAATTTTCTCTGAAAATTAAGGGGAAGTAACTATGTTTAAAAGGTTGAAACTTGGCACATATATTAAGAAAAAGTCCTGAGGGATTATGGGTAAGAGACTAGAAAATCCTCAGTATTCTGAAGCACTTATTGTAGCTATTTATTTCCTCTTCTCATTTTTGTGGTCATGACTCTGAAATTTAAAAATATTTTTTGGTAGAAGTTTTCATTATATGATGGTGTAGTTATTTTAATTGTTATATATTAAATATAATATACTTTAATATTACAAAGACTATTTGAATAGTTTCAGAGGTAAGAGATTTATTTTAATGATAAAATAATGATATTGTATGTGTGTGTATGTAAAAATACCAGTTTCTAAGATAAGATTATGACATCTGAACTCCTTGCTATTTTGATACTTTCAGAACTTTAAATTTTATATGTTCTTATTAGTTTAATCAGTATCTGAATGACCAAAACCTGATCTCACCCTTAATGAAAGAGCTGTATGTTACCCGTTATGTAGAGCTGCAGAGGATTACCTTTGCTTTGGTTAAAAAGAAAAGCAGTAAATAATAC
The DNA here is from genome assembly GCF_028564815.1 of Eubalaena glacialis. Lineage (NCBI taxonomy): Eukaryota > Metazoa > Chordata > Mammalia > Artiodactyla > Balaenidae > Eubalaena > Eubalaena glacialis. The sequence goes on along the minus strand of NC_083718.1, from coordinate 184,821,807 downwards.
TTAGGCTAAAATTTTTCTTCCCCCTTATTTCTATTAAAGCTACAGTGATAAACAGTGTTTTCCTCTTGTACTTATAATCCTACCTCTTGGTGCAGTCTTTTGTAGGTTTCCTGAGCCACCACATGCCACAAAAATGAGGGCAAACTGGTTTGTTCACCCGTGTTTAGAACCCCCAAACAGAATTATGTGTGGTGTTTGAAGTTGCGGGACAGTTTAGAATGGGCAACACTGAAATTTCTGTGCCTTCTGTTATATTTCTACCATTTGGTTTCTTAGGTTCAGTTTTCCTTCTCTTGCCAGTTTGAGGTATAGAATATGCCTTTCTAGTTCTGTTGGCTGTATTTTTGTTTTTTATCTATGAGGTTTTCAGAACCTGTTTTTCTGTGAAGTAAAGCAGAACGTCTCAGGTCCCTGTGAGGAATGGGAGGTCACTGCGCTCCACCTCCTGCCTTGGTCCCTTAGCTGTGAAGATGTTAGTGCTGGCATCAGTGGAAACCCATGTTCATTTCGACCAGATTTATGCTGCAGGCAGCACAGTGCTTGTTAGTTGCAGTTTTGATCTTTGTTTGTTTACACATATGGATTGTAATTTTTGTAGGATTAACTCTGGAGTTGAAATTACAGTTTTCCCTCTCAGTGTCATCCAAACAGATAAAAAGGAATAATTACCAGTAGTCTCAGTCTTGGTTGGATTTTTGAACGAGGGGTTTAAGATTACAGATTTGCTTGCTTTTAGGAGTTTTATTAGTTGCTAAATATATTATTCATCAAGTATCTTTTCCTTGCTAGGTGTGATCATCGGAGTGTTCGATAACAAGATCAGATTTGAGTGTTAAGCTTAATAACATCTATTTGTGGTTTTGATTCCATCAAAATTATAAATTCAGGAATTGGCTGGAAAATAAATTACTGTCTGTATGCTAAAGCAAATTAAATTCATGGTTGAATCAGAGCGTGGAAAGTATTGACTCAAGAAAAAGTGACCCTTAACTAACACTATTTCTGACCCCGTTCAGTTTTAGAGAGGTGGAGTCTTCTAAATCTCATGGGCAATTGTCAAAAAGTACCTGGAATTGGTAAACTTTGTTTTCATAGTAAATGACTGTTAGGTTCCCCTCCAACTTCTTTCTGTGTTAAAGCACATTAAGTATGTTGCCCAGGCTTCACTGTTGCTTCTGTATTAAATACAACTGGATCAGTACTTCGCAAATGATACCTTGTTTAAACGAGCCTGATGTGTGTATGTTGAGGGGAGGAGAGAAGGGAAGAATTGCTGACCCAGCTAGACCTTTGAGTGCTGGGAGATGTGGATTTCATTGTGGCATGCTAGAACATAGCCTTGGAGTTACAAGGCCAGATCCAAATCCTAGCTCCACCGGTTAACGGCATGTGACTTTGGATGGATTACTCTGCACGTTTTGATCTTCAGTTTACCTGTCTGTAAAATGAGGGTAACACCTACAGTGTAGGGTTGCCGTGAGCATTAAGCGAGAGCCTCACAGGAGCATGTGTGGCACACCAACCTTGGTCCGCTTCATTGTAACTGGTGGCCACCGGCAAAATCAGCTCTGTGGTAACTCTGCCTATTCTTTGGCGTATCGTGGCACTTCTGGATTTAAAAAAAAACAAAGAAATGAACAGTTTCACTATCTTCTTTAAAAAATCCATATATTTTGCTTTGGCAACATGGAATGAATTAAGCACAGATTACAAATTAGGTAAGAGTAAAGAGCTTCTTTGGATCTGTAACTAGATACACATCGGGACACTAGAGAATTCCTCAGTTGCTGGAGATCTGCTTCTATCTTAAAAGCTGTCTTGCTTCACTAGTTACCCCAACTAGGACACCTGTGATCACACAGGTTGGTGGATTAGAGAACTCTTGGAATTTGATTTATTGCATAGGCAGAAGTAAACGTTTCACTATTTGCTTGCTACCCAAATGAAGGGCTTACTATCTTCCTGTTTCTCTGTGTTACCTTTATGTGATCCAAATCACTCGTGACTCTACTGTTACAACGAAATTTTATGCAGGTGAGATTTTGGATGAATTTTGGATACATTTTCTTAGATAGTAAATTATCAGACATCCTTGAAGGTAACTGTGTGGGAGCTATTTCAGTGCTGTTTATGACAGATTAGGAAATCTTGTCATTTTACATCTTTCTGGATATGAATTCAGGGAAAAACTAAAGTGGGAAAGAACCATTCTCTTAGGAGAAGTTACTATTTAAGTTGACAATGTCAGATTTATTTATTATGTATTATACTTACTAAATGTCCTGATTATCTGTGCAGTATTTTTATTGAGCAGTCTGAAGAGTCGGGGTTCTTTTTCAGGGTCACTCACACAGGAGTACTCCTGTCAAGATGCATATTTACATGAACTCACAACTTGACTTCACAGTAACACAGGTATCCTTGAGCCCCAGATGTTGTGTTTACGGCTCTTCGTGACTGTGTGGGGAGAGGAGCCTTAGGTGCTATCTGATTTTCAAAGAGGTCTAAGATTCCTTCCCGAAAAGATTAGGAACCAGTAAAGTGAACTAGTATGCTTAACTTAAAAAATGAAGCACAGAGTGTTCCTTAGAAGCAATAAAATCAGTGCGTTACAGACTTTAGAGATTGACGCATACTCGCAACTTCTGCTGTTAGAGCATTTATATATATTAATAGAGATGTTAGTGAGTGTTTGACATAATTCTCTCTTATCTCAATTAAACGTCTGTCCTCGTTGGACTTGTACATTTCTGTAATGATATCTGGGTGGGATCCTGTGAATCGAGGTAGAACAAAGGAGTAAAACAAATGGATGAATTCGGATTTGTTAGGGAAGCAGAATGTCATTGTCTTCATAAGAAGGAACATATGCTGACAATTTAGACTTGTAGGCGTGGGATTTCTGTAATTTGTTTAGTAGAATCTACGGTGCATAATCCGTACAGTTGATTCCATTTATTGAGTCTGTGTCAGCCACTGTGCAAAGTTAGTTCTTTGTGCACATTATCTCATGTTCCCTTCCCTAGGACAGTATCAGGTAGTTATCACCAGTATGTATCATAGTTAGTTCCCCTCTGCTCTGAACCAGGATTACTTCTCCTTAATCATGTCTTGGCCCATGGCTGCGCAATATAATTTCAGTTCTGTGAATTTCCGTTTTGTGGGCTGTTGTCCTTTGGGGACCTATTTTATTCAGAATGCCACCCCAACACCAGGGAGGGAGATGGGGGAGAGCCCAGTCCGAGTCTCACTTTAGTTGGGGTCAGCTCTTCGCAGGGAAGATGTGTGACCTTGGTGACACAGGAACCTTTGGGGGCAGGTGAAATGAGTGACTGGATTGAGAGTGAGACCCCTTTTCCCAGCGTGGACACTGGCCTAGGAGGCAGCTGTGTTTCAAATCCTCATCCTTTTGTGAGCTCTTCCTCCTGGACATCTTTGTCGCCTGAGGGCATTATTTTACCTCTACGCTGGCAAAAGAGAGAAGCAGCATCCACTCGGGACCCTGTGGGATAATCCTAGGAGAGCGGCACTGAGTAAGATGTAGTGTTTCTAAAAGGCTGTGATCTCAGTGCTGGAGCCTGTTAGCAGAGCTGGAGCCCCGTGGCTGTGTTCCTACCAAGGGAGGGCTGTAGCTTGTAGCTTGGTTCTTAGCAATTCCCTGAGCCTCCTCACTGTACCTGGCTGGATGGTTATTTACATCACCCCGCCCCCAGTCTCTCTCTCTCTGTCTCTCTCCCCCTCTCCCGCTGTCCCCCTCTTCACCCCCACCCCCTCGCCATCCCCATCCTTCCTGCCAGCTTCCTCCCTCCTTCATTCCCTTCTTTCTATTTTTAATGAAATACACATTTTCTGGAACATTTTTTTCCGCTCAAGATTTGCTTCTTGTTGACATTAGTAGGGCCTTTTTTGCAAAGGGGATTGCTTTCCACAAAGTTAGATGTATAACTTCCATTTTAAATATCTTCGGGGCAGACATCTTTGAGTAATATATATGTGTTCCCTTATAGCTCTTAACAAAGTGCCTTGTAGGTAATAAGCACCCAAGAAAATGATCAAAAATACTTCTACTTCACTGTTATTTCAGAAACTTCACAAAGTATGTAGCGGAAAAATTTTTTTATCTAGCAAGAATAATGAGCTTGGGGTAAAGTTTAATAGTAGTCTGACATAGGCTAATACATGTGAGGGTGAGACGAGTTGTTAAGTAGGCTAGTAGGGTTTTGCTTTCAGGTGGAGGTCTGTAAGAGAGAAAATCTGGAATTGAATTTATATGTAACTTGTGATTTTAAAAAGTAATTGCTTTGTGAAGAGAATACATTTTAGTTCCTTCTCTGCTTCTTGAATCTGAAAGACAACCTCGGCAGTTTTGAGTTTGTCAGAGGGGTGAACTTGTGCTACCCCGGGTACATGCCTAAGCCCTGGAGAGTTCCAACCTCTTTTCCGATGGGAGCAGAGATGTGTCATTTTGTACGCTCTGATAGAGGCACATCTGCAGGCGTGAAAGGGGCTGGAGGACAGTTGAGGTCTTGAACGGAAGGGAATGAGCTCATTTAGCAATAGTGATGAAGAGTCTTAAAAATTATACTGGAATAAAAGCGTCTCATTTCATGGTAGATCCCAGTGATTTGGTAGTGTAGTAGCTATAAATTCTTCTGTGTTTATAAATGAATTGCTTAAACCTCTACCAAAATGTGTCATATTCAAATGCCATTGCCAAATTTTTACATTTTAGGAGAAGCAAAATAAAAGCTAGTGAACAAGACTCTCATGATTATCATAGTTGACTGCCAAGACATTGACCCTCAGCTTATACCTGGGAGGTACTCAGGGTGATTGTTTAAATTAGATTTTTGACTTAAATAATTACGGGTATGATAACCAAATACATTGAAACAAGAAAAAGAATAGGGGGTGTGTGGCTTTTCAAAAGGAGGAGACAAATCAATTTTTTGTTTGAAGTAATGTGGTGCATGGCAAAGAGAATTGAAGGATATATACCAAAAGGCTCACAGTGGTAATGTGAATGCTTAAGCAGTTAGGGCTATTTAGTAATGTCTGTCATGAATACAGTTGACCCTGAACAACACGGGTTTGAACTACAGGGTTCCACTTATATGCGGATTTTTTTCAATAATGAATAGTACAGTACTCAATGATCTGAGGTTGGTTGAATCCGAGGATGCAGAAACCCAGCTAGGGAGGAACCGCGTATATGGGGGGCTGACTACAAGTTATACACAAATTTTCGACTTCGTAGAGGGTCAGTGTCCTGAACCCCTGCGCTGTTCAAGGGTCAAATGTATTTTAAATCCCCAATGTCACTGTATCTCTGTTGGTGGATTTGGTGTTTCTGGGGAGAGTGCATTCTGGACACTATGCTGTGGTGTACAGGTAGGAGATGGAAAAGAGAAACACTTCAGTACTTTTTGCTGTGGAAAGTTGAGGCCTTTTCCAAATTGTACTGATGTAAAATTGCATATGTTAATCTCAACCAAAAGAAACGTTTTCTCTTGTCTCATTAATTTTGCTTTTGTAGGTATTTCTTTAAAAAAAAAAATCGTTTATTTTTTGCAGCATGTAACCAAATGTTCATCTAGAAAAATTAGAAAATACAAACAGATGGAGAAACAGGTATCATACCCTCATCAATAATCTTGTCACCAGGAGCCACCTGCCATCTTAATGCAGATCCTTTTGGTTTACATCTGTGGATAAATTTTAGCCTGATTTTAGTAATTGGTGACATGGCTTGACCATTGTTCCTGTGGGCATTTCTGTATACAAATGTAAAGGATGAATTTTACATGTTGCAATTGTGTTAACTCAGATTTATATCTAGATTTTACTTCCTGAAAGTATTTTTAAACTAAGTTTTGTAATTAATTCATCAGGATATAGCATTGTAAAACTTATCACGGGCTTTGGGAGGAGAAAATAGACTTTCCTTTTGCTGAGACTGACCAATTCTGGAGGGTGTGGCTCTCCCCTCTGTTTTAGGGTTGCAGGCACTTGTAACACACAACCTCCCTGCACAGCTCCCAGGCCTGATTTGTTTGGCCACAGGGGACTGACACCTGAACTTTGAATTAAGTTCTTTACTTTGCAGTTGCCAATTCACTTTTTATATGTAAGGTTTTCAGACTTTCGATACATTTTTTTTCCTGTAAAATAAAGGCTACTGAAAATCCATGAGAAGAACTTGAGAAATTAAAATGATTGTAAAACAGAACAGGCTAGCAGCTTGTTTAAGTTTCAGAGGTATTTAATTAGTCTCTAACATTTTGTTTATGCCACAAGACTTTTTGAGGTTCCCAAGAATGTAAGGAAATTTAAAGCTTTCTTAATTTGAATTTACTGAAGTTTATTTGGGGAACCATTTCTAGTGTTTGGAATTATTCAGTCAAAGCCACTAAAAGCCTTTTTTTAAAAAAGAAATTAAAAGCTCCCTTCAGATGTGATCTTCGCTGTTGTTCCATCAGCCTGACATTTGGAAGAGGCGGGGAGCCAGAGCCTCCACAGCAGCAAAGACTGTGCCCCGCTCCGCCCCGCCCCCCCCCCCGCCCCCCCCACTCCGGCTGCAGGCATTCCAGGAATTTATACTGTGATCTGCAGCGCTGAAAAATCCAGAACTTTGTTCCATTGTTTCTGTTGAAGCAAAGCCTAGAGTCCTGTTTTAATACCATGAGCAACTTAAAACCAGAGAGGTTTTATTTTTATAATTTGCCTCCAGGATTGCAGACAGCTCTTGGTGAGGAGTTCAACTACAGAAAAAGATTTGAAATTTTGCCCAAGCAGCGTAACAGAATTTTTTACTACCAGGTCCATTTCAAGGTTATTTTCTGTGTGAAAGAAATCTGTAGAAAACGTATAGCATATCACTTTCGTAAAAACCAACTGCTGCAGCATCTTACTGCTTTAAATTTCTCTCTTTGAAACACAGTGGACTGATGGGGCTAAGGCCACAAGTGGTTTGTTTACCCACTGGTCTCACCTTGGCCAGTTGTAACGGCCACTTCTGATCATCTGCTAAACACGTTCTTGCGTGTGTGGTGACATTGTCAACCTTTACACAGGGAAGCCTTTCTGGTTGCAGTTTCTCACGTCGGGCCTGCTGCCACAGGTTTTCTTCTGATGACTTCCAGGGTAGTAAACTCAGTATCTTTTTTTTTTTTTCTTTAAAGAATACGTGAAAGGACTCCCCTGGTGATCCAGTGGTTGAGACTCCGTGCTTCCACTGCAAGGGGCACGGGTTCGATCCCTGGTCGGGGAACTGAGATCCCACGTGCTGCGCGGCACAGCCTAAAAAAAAAAAAGAAAAAAAAAATGAAGATTATTGAAATGACCTGTAATTCTTTGTGGAAAACCTAGTTTTGTATATCCGTTTCCAGCTTCTCTTCTCTCTACTCATCACACCCAGTGCAGAATGTTAAACCACTGCCAGATGTGAAACAGTGCTGAGGTCTAACTCTGACCACCCTCCAGGAGCTCACACAGCATCATTTTGGCCCTTCTTTCAGCTAACAGTTTTGCTGTTGTCCATTGGTTCCCCTTCTTTACTACCTGATCTGCTAGAGATCTTGTTTGTTTGTGGGGTTTTTTTTTAATCCTATAAAGAAGTCATTTAACATGAACTTTATGCGTTTTCCCCAGTTAAGCTTTTCATCTTGTTTTGGGCCTGCTGTCATGAAAACCACTCCCTTGCCTTTCAGAAATTGAAAAAGATGCATAATGACTTTGTATGTTCATGATGAATTTCTCAAACTTGCCTGAAATGCAAATGGCACTGTTAATTCTTTTCAAGGGTGAAATTGGAACCCACAAAGTGTCACTAACAAGGCTGTTAGAACACGGTGGATAGAATGGTGAGTTGGATGGGAATAAAAGTCCCAGTTTTACTACAAACTTGCTGTGAGATTTTAGGCAGTTCTTGTAATGAGAGAAAGCTCAGAGAAGTGTGTTTGTGAAGTTTGGTTAAACCATCTTCAAGGCTCTTTCTACTCCAAATCTTAGGGTTCTTCTCTCTCTTAACCTTTTAATACAGCCCATTAATTCCATTATTCTATGTCTGTTCTCATCTCTAAGATCTGTATCCTCTGCTTAGCTGAATACTTTGTTGAAGCCTTTCTTCAACCTTGTGTGAAAGCATGCTTCCAGTCTTCAGATTTCCTATGTGGGAGCCTCTCATTTCAAGATAGAGAGAAGAGAAAGATTTTTGCCACAGAATGGTCACAGAAGGAGGACAGTCTAGATGGTAATGTCATAAGGCTCGGGAGAGGGATTTTAAGATGTGAAGCCCATCAAACTGATCAAACTGTCAAATGCCAAAGAGAGACTTGGGGGCAGATAAAGAAATTTGGGGTTTTGTGATTACAAGATCAGAGGTAACTGTCCGAGTGGAGTTCCGGTAGCGTAGAGAGGATGAAAGTTCCGTTGCAGGGATGAAGGGCTGAGTGAGTGAGGAACTGGAGGCAGCAGGCACACCCACCCTCTGGAGGGTGAGGGTCGGTCCCTGTTCAGGTCAGCCCATTTCCTTGATGACCTTTCATGGTGTGATTGTGGGTCTTGCCTGGTTTGGAATCATCTGTGCGTCTGAATAAGATGGTAAGCTCCCCAGACAAAGATGGGCTGGACCTGCTTCGGTGCACTGATACTGAATTCTGATTTTAAGCTTCAGAGTGGGGCAGCTCCCCAGTGAGGAGGCAGGCAGTGCACGTAGAGTTACATATGGTTCTAAATTTAATTCATTTCAGTCACCAAATGCATGAGCCTTCACTGTTGTGATGAATTTTTAATGTAACTTGAGCAGGCCTTCTAGAATTTTGCATTCTCTCTGATGCCTGAACATTTTTAACTGAAACAGTATTCTTTAGAATTTCCTGGTGTCTGTCTAGCTCATCAGTAGAGTAGAAGATAGTCCAGAACTTAAATTATTCTCATGTGATGCTTTAGGCAGTTTTGGTTTTGCACCTTGCATTGCAGGCACCAGCAGCATAATGCCACATGTTGTCTTTAAAATGTAGTCATGGTGGCTGTCGGATTTCTCTATATGGTAGCTATTTCTCTAGAAAATCCAATTTTATTGATATTATTTAACATATTTGCTCAGATTGGGGTTCCTTGCTGTTGACTGATAACTTGCTTCTGGCATAAGATAAAATTGAACTGGAAAAAAATCTCCATTGCAATTTGATCATTCCTTTTCTATAAAGGTAGTGTAAGTCTTTATATCACTTTTCTTTCATTTGCCGTTGAAAACAAGTGAAATAATTGATATAAAGTGCTTTGTAAAGAATGTTTATATTATGCATTATTGTTCTTAAGAACTGAATGTAGTAGAGCACTTTTGGTATCGTAGTCGTTGGGTTTTAATTCTGACTCCTCTAGAGATAATTTAGTTGTGTGACCTCCGGCAGATGACTTCATGTCTGTGGTCCTTGGGCGTGTATGTAAAATGAGAGGCATGGATTGGGACTTTCGGGCTGTCTAGCGGAACGGCACCTAAAGGCATCAGTAAGGGCTGATAAGGGCATCAGTTTTACAACATGGGCATGGGATAGGCCTGAGAGTAAGTATACCACATCCGATCCCCAACTAAGAACCAAAGATTATTATTTGGGGGAGGGTGGTGGGGGGAGAACCTTCATGCAGTGGATAACTGCTGTTTTCCTTCTGTTTCATTCAGTTTTCTTCATCTTTATGTGTGTATTTCTTTTCCTTATATACATGAAGTTTTGTCCTGTCCGGCATTATGTTCTTTGTCATTGTCTGCATTCCACTTTCCTTGTGTTTCATTCCTGTATCTTTCTTGTTTAGACCAACTGGAGCACGCAGCTGGCAGAGCCTCTATGTAGGACCCTTCAGGAACCTGAGGGTAAGTGCACATGTGTACTTACCAGGCTCCCAGCGGCTCTGCCGGACCAGTTCTCCAGGCACCTCCTGCCTCACAGACAGGAACTAACACATCTCCCTCCCTTTGTAAAAGTCCTGACAGGTTGTTTCTGGTTATAAGTTGTTTTTGTTTTTGTTTTCTTTTAATTTGATTGCATATAGAACAAAAACCAAGTATCAGGGGGAAAAACGTATTGATTTAAGGAAATATAGCAGGTGCCACCAGGTGTTATTACAATATTTGGCTTTGTGAGTGACACTAGGCATACCTAAGTGTGAGTCAGGATACCCGGGTTCAGACTTCTGTCATAGATTGATTAGTCCCCTTGGGACCCTGGTCTTCAGTTTCTCTCAGAAAAAATAGCAGGTAGGACAGGTGATTTCAGTAGCCCCTTCACCTCTAGTCTACGGTCCTAATGGGAAGTAACTCAGGTATTAGATGATTCTGATAAAGATTGAGAAAATCACTTTATGTATCAGATAATCTCAATTCCATGAATGAGTAATGATTAGATTCATGATAGACTCATTTTCATCGTAAACTAAGTCTATCACTGTTCACCAAAGGCACTCAGGAGGTAAATTTAATTGTTCCATTTCTTAGTTTTTAGAATTGGTTTACTAATGTTACTTGAATACTTAAAAAATTTTTATAAATACGTAGACTGTGGAGCCCCATGTTGGTTTAGCCCAGTGGTTCTTAATGTAGAGAGACAACCCCTCCCTCCTTTCGGGTGAGACTTGGGCCATGTCTGGAGACTTTTGCTTGTCACAGATAGAAGGAGGGGCATGCTATTGGCATCTAGGGGGTGGGGGTCAGTGATGCTTCTGAACGTCCTCTGATGCTTCAGACAGCCCCACAGCAGAGAGTGATCTCCCCAAATGTCAGTCGTGCTGTGGTCGAGACGCTTGTAGCAGCCTGTGGTGGGTACTCGTTTGTCCTCTGAGTAGAATGCACATGTCCCTACCTCAAGTGGCGTCTCTTCCCAGGGCAGATCAGGCTTTCCTGGTCCTGGTTTTTAAAGAGGATACCAGGGGTGGCAAGGGGGTGGGGGGATCTGAGGATGGTGCAGCTTCTCACTGATTAGGTTTGGAGAGTCCAAAAATAAGACATTTGACATTCAGGATCAGCTAGGTGTTCTAATATTCTTTTATGTAGGGAATAAAACTAAAAATAGCACTTTTACCTTTTAGTTATATGATTTCATTCTTAGTACATATTAATGAATGGTACTGTTAAAGTTGTGCTTTGCTTTATGTAAATCTAGAAATTTTACTTATTTAATAGTCTATTTATACATATAGGCCAGTTTACTTTTTTTGTACAACCTGCTACTAGCTTCATATAGCACTTGATAGGTTTCAGGAAATTTTTTGAATTGCTTTTGCAAGGGATTGTATTACAACAAATTGACATCTGTTTTTCTATTATATTTTACAGTGTGACTTAAAAAAAAAGTATGTAAGGTTTATGCGTAAGAGGTAGGGTTTACACCTCCAGTTTTACTTATTTTGAAAGTTTATACCTGTACAAAGTAGAAAGTAAGAGGTTAGTTAAAAAAAAGAAAAGGGTCACATTCTTTTGCCCTGTTTGGGGTACATGAGGTGGTACTGATATAAAAATTAGGGGGTTTTGATCCAGGGAAAAAACTGTCTGAATATAACTTTTGAATCAGGTGTCTGTGGCACTAGGAGCCCTTCATGTGACCCTCATCAGACATGAGCTGCACTTACTAGAGCAATTATGTTAATAGCCAGGTCATCATTTATATCTGCATTGTTTGCTACCAGTAGTCTGATACGGGCCGGGCATCACAGACAAGGAAGGGCATATATCATAATGAGGATAAGAAAACTCGTTCAATCCAAATTCCCTTAAAACATAGCTGTATTTTTCAAGAGCCTGTGTCATCATCAGATTTAGGCTAAGTGCTATGAAGTTGACAAAGGGAGAAAGACTTGAAAGAAGAGGTTACTTCTTACAATATGAAGAGGTGTATTCGTGTCCTTGCCCCTTGCAGAGGGGATTGGTTTATAACCCTTCCACCTGGAGACTTGAATGGGCCATCTCCAGGCAGACTCTCAGCTTCTGTTTCCACCAGAGTGTGGTTCCAGTGAAGTATATGCTTGTGTCCTGGGTTCCACTTCAGCTGCCTTTAGAAGTGAATGGATTGGTGTGTTGTTATCAGGAATTTGAGTGAAGGTTTTATATAATTGCAAAAAACAGCTTTGTTTTTTTTTTTTTTACAGGCTGAAGAATTAGAGATTTAAAATGGTATTTTAGAATTTGTTTTTTAAGACTAACAAATTAAATGGCTGATTATTAAGTATTTTATACTTCTTCTTTCTCGTTTGCATCTCAAATATTTATCAAAATCTGGGGATGTTTTTTAGGGTTAATATTTGCTTTGTATTGTAATTGATGTTTCTGTTTTTAATCCTGATCTTTGCAGTGGTGGTATTTTGTGTCTCTGACCTCATTTTCATCTGTTGTCTGTATTTTAGTTAATTATTCTCCTCTCTAGTGATTATCTGTTAAGGAGAATACCGTTTTCCAGAAGCTCTGAGTGGTTTCTAGTTTGTCGTTTTACTAGACCAGAGATAAAGGTGTCAGGAGGCTTGTTCTGAAAGGGAAAGGACAGCTCCGGGAGCTATTTGGGGCCTGGCTGGGGAGAGCGTTGCAGAAAGAGAAGGAAGGTTTGGGGAGATGGAAAGGGACTTACTCTGAATCTGAAACTGAAAACCAAAAGCCACCAGGAGTAAGAAACGTAGAATGGAAAAAATGGAACAAGGTCACACAGGTTCTGACTAAATCCCAAAGAGACTGAGCTTCCAAACCTTCAGTATTAGTACTTCCACAGAGAAGAATTGTTCTTCCATGTTGAATATCTCGGTGACTTTAGTTCATTGTTCCAGCTCATCAGATATGTGTTGCATTTCAGTCTTATCTTCTGAACTGTGTTGTCACTTGGAATGCAGTTAGTGTTTCCTGACTTCCATTCTGCGAGTTGTTAATGAAATGCTGAATTGTGCTGGACCTGGGACCCTCAGAGTGCCATGCGGGCTGACAGTGAATTATCCAGAATTACTCTGCATTTGATATTTGAGCTGTGGTGCATGGGAGTATCCCTTGCCATTCAGCAACATCTCTGCTTCTGTTGCTTTACTTTGACAAGTCTGGATAATGTCTTAACTAAAAGGGCCCCAAGTTATAACGTGTTATTTTTCTCTAATGTGCTTCTTACAAATATCTAGACTTCCGCCAGTTCCTATTATTTGTGTGGCATTGAAATTAGTGCTCTTATCTAATTTTCCTTTTACATCAGTGTTGTTAACTTTTTTAGAGTATATTACATATTAGTTTGATAGCTATTATAGCTAGGAGGGGAACTGTTACTCGAGATTCTCACAAATATAGGATTTATGGGTTTCTTTTCTTTGACATGACTTAAAAGTATTCATATTCATATTCTTTCTTCAGGAATCTGAGGTGATAATTGCCTAGAAATATGCAGTTTGCTGTGTTTGAATTAGTAATTGTCTCCAAGAATTCAGGATAATAATGAGTGACTGAACGAACAAAACAAATAAATAAATATTGTGTTTCAGGGAAGAAAAAATCCCAAGAAAATAAAAACAAAGCAAACAAAACTGAAGACATACAGCTGAAGGCAAGTGAGCCAGATTCCACCTCTGCAAATATGAGAGATTCTGTGGAAGGTAAGCTTGGGTATTGGACCTGTATGATTCGGGTATACATTGCCACCAGTTACTTTGACTTTGTATCTCCTTGGAATGCCCTTCTGAGAATCATCCAAGAACCATAAAGGGTTAAACAGCAAAAAGGTCGCCTGAATTTAATGTGGCAAGTTGAGCCTTACACGTCTAACCTCCCCTTCAAAAAAATCATTGAAAACCTTCCTTGTTAAGAATGAAGTTATTCCCTGGTTAAAATAAAGTGAAACATCCTGTGTGATTGTATTTACTGGCAGGGACAGGAGGGGGGCTTCTGGGGTGCCAGAACTAGTCCGTCGCTGGGTTGGGATGAGCACACCAGTGTATTTACTGTGTAGACGCCTCACCTTGCTATACTTTTCTTTCTGTTTTTTTACTTCAATTAAAAACTCACTAAAACATATCAAGCACCTTTGATTTTATATATCAGAATGAAAAGTAAAGTTTCTGTCTTTGTTCTTAGAATTTAAATTTCTACTTTATCTCTTCATGTTTCTCCCCACAAAATTTTCTTCTTTAGAGCCCCTTCTGAGAATTAATATTCTAGGCCCTCCACGATGTAAGAATTCCCAGAGACGGGGATTGAATGTTACTTGGGAAGGCAGATTGCCCTGTGCCGGGTGTCGTTGAGACACCATGTCGAGACTCTTGCCAGTAGAAGTGAGGGGGGCGGTGTGTGTCTTAATTTGTTATGTGGCAAATTCATGCAACAGACCGGGCTTGCTCAAGAGTTCATAGTGACCCAAACAGGCAGATTTCAAAATACAGGCTGTGACTCTTTCAAAAAACATTTGCAGAAAAAAAAAACCCAACAAAATATTGTGGATGCCTTTTATAATCACTTTATTAGCACTGTTTGTGGGGATGACATTCGTAAAGGATTGTAATTTTCTGTGGCATCTTACGAAGCAAGAATAGACAAATTTATTTCCTAGAGCCCTACCTATAAAAAAAAAGTTCTGCCTGCTGATAGCAGGTTTGCTAAGACATTTGTTTGAACAATAACAAAAATACTAAAGAACCTTACTACCTATTAGTGGCAGAATTAAAAAACAATCCAACAGTCCCGTCTCCCATTCAATAATTCAGAACAGTTATTTTTTCCTGATATAACATCAGGTCCTGTGAAAAAAAGGTACTTAATATTTTGCTTGCTTGTGGTACAGCTGGTCAGTATTTGATTGGTTCTGTACGTTGTGGTTGTCAGCTTCTCCTGCATGTTCTGTTTGGTCCTCAGAAAGTAGTCTCTATACTGAGCAGACAGTTCAGACTCTTCCTTGTGTTTCCCAAACCATCCTTTATGTTTAAAACTCTCCAGACCTCGAGTGTGGACACACTTTGGTTCATACAGCCGTGCACATTTTGGTTCATATTACTTTGGGCAGTTTTAAATCTGGGATTGTTTACCAATCATGGAAAAAATATTTCCATTAAAAGAAGCCATGGATTTTGGCTAAAAATGAACTGTATAAAGAAATTTTTGAGCCCTAGAAATGTTATTTTCATTTCTTTTGTCTCATTTTGATTTTTTTTAGCAATGTGCTGGGTCTTTGTTGAAAATGTATTTGGAAAGGGAGTTAGCTCCTAATTTGAAATACATTACTACCATCAAATGACTGGTTTCCCAGTTTGTGGAAAACTCATACAATTTAAGAAATATGTCTGGAGGAAAGAAGGCTGGTGTCCATTTAGAGGCAGAAACCTTATTGCTAGTGGATGTAGTGGTAGATGGGGAAAAAGGAAGACCGATATTCCTAGGAAACAGCAGGAGGACTAGGACGGAATCATTGAGCTTATATTAATACCTTGCATGTGCAGAGTTTGAAAAGGTGGGCTTTTAAAACCCTTCCTTGTCCCCTGTATCCAGGCAGTCACCAAGTTTGTTTACAGGACTCTGGTAGCGTATCTCCATGATCTGACCGCTTTTTTTTCTGCCTCTTCTGCTTCTTTCCGTTTCCATCTCTCAGTGTAGGTAGCCAACCTCTCCCTTCTAATGCCACTGCATCAGTATTGGTTTTCTGCCTCTTCCCAACCCCTTAATACACACTGCAGCCACATCTCCCAAATGGCACTCTCCTGCTTTAAAATATCTTAGTGGCTCCCCATTGCCTCCAGCTAAGTCCACACTAATTTACAGTGAGCTGCATGTTTTGATTGCTCCTGCTTGATTTTCCTCTGCTTGTCCTTCAGGTTCTGCCTGCTTAGTACTTTCTCTAAGAAGCCTCCCCTGATCAATTAACCAAGCCACTGGATGTTCCTCCCGTGGGCTTCTGTCCTGTGCCTTGTTAACCGTGTACTTCCATAAGCTTGACCATTAATTCATTGTAGTAGTGTTGCCTGCTTGCCTCGCTCCTGTTAAAGTGGAGCTCTATAAGGATAAGGATCTTGGTGGCCTTATTCACCTAGTACTGATGTATAGTAAATACTTGTCCAGTGAATAGGGGGAGAGCCAGTTAATAGAACCAGGAGAAGTCAGAGTAGCTCTGCTTCTTCTACAGACCCATTCTTAACTCTTCAGGTATCTGCAGTAAAAGGGGTGTAATTCAACAGAGAGTTAGGTGGTCCTGTAGAGAAAGCAGCATCGTGGGCCATCCCCATCAGCATTAAACAGCTCCTGTCTCAGAGGCCCTTGCTGTCCCTGTGTTTCCTTCTAGCCGCTACCCCCATTTTTCTGCTTTCCTTTACAGCTGAACTTGAGAGAGTTGCTTATAGTCTCCCTGTCTCTCCTTCCTTCTGTTCTCTTCTGAACTCCTTTAGGCCTTTGCCCCCACTACTCCACCAAAACTGTTGTTGTCACCATCACCACACCTCCACCGTAGCAAATGGAATGTTCAATTCTCATTCCCGTCTTACCCAGCCCATTAGCAGTTCTGGACACAGCTGATCACTCCCTCCTTAGTTTAAGGGCTGCCACTCTCTTGGCTCTCCAGATACCTCCCTGGCCATTCCTCTGAACCCTGGGTACTGGAGTCATCTGAGGGACACAACCGTCCCCCCTCTTCTGTCTGCATTCGCTCTCCAAGTGACCTCGTCCAGACCCGTGCTCCAAGTGCCATTTCTAGTCTGAGGACTTAGCCATTTCTAGGCTTAGCCTCTTTTCGACCGTGAGTCATATATAACTACTTAATATCTTTACTTGGATATTTATGAGGTACCTCAAACTTCAGCACATCCAGAGTAAACTAGTTTCCCCCCAACACACACAAACGCACACAGACCAGACTTGCTTTTCTCTCCGTCTAATACAGTTTAGTGAGCAGGATAATGGCAGTTGCTGTGGAATCCTCCTTGACCCTTCCTCCTCCACCACCACCCACCGTAGTCAGTCAACAAGCACATCTTGTTAGCTTCATCTCCAAAAGAATCCAGAGTCTGACCACTTCCTACGACCTCCCCAAGCCACTCTCGTCTCTTCTCTTGGAAGATATAGTAGGGTTGCCTCCACCCTTGTCCACCTACAGTTTTCTGTCTTCCTCGTAGCACCTGGAGTGATTCTCTTGTATTTCAGTCGATCATATATTTCTCTGTTAGAACTTTCCGGTAGCTCCCTGTTTTACTGAGAGTAAAGGCCAACAGCCTACAAGACTCTGCATGAGCTGATCTCATCTCCTGCTCTCCTTTCTCCCCCCGTATGGACCGCCCCTCCTCGCCCTACGGCCTCTACGACTTCCTGGCCGTTCCTTGACCACATCTAACATGCTCTTGACTCATAGCTTATGCATTTACTGTTTCCTCTGTCCAGAGGGCTTCCGTCCCCCAGATGTTTGCATGACTCATTTTCTTTAGGTCTCTGCTTGCCTGTCACCTTGCTGGCGAGTCCACCTGTGCACCAGTAACCTCACGTTGGGCTGGGCTGGATCCCTCCTGGGCGTAGAGACTCAGAAGTGACTTCAGATTTCTTTTTCCTTCTCTGAGGTACTCCTGAGTCCTCCATAATTTAATCAGCCTTGGAAGAAGTGAGCTCCGAAGTTCCTTTTGCATGAAAAATTATGATCGCATGATTTTGGAAAATGTTCTACCTCTCAGTATGTAGTTTTAGTCAGGAAGGAGGGAGAGAATCATTGCATTCAAGACAGACCAGTAAGACTCTAACCTGGTAATATGTTTAGCAATTTTCTTGTTTCCGTTTGGAATCATGAAAAATTGGAATTCATGACCATCGTATCTTGAATTTCAGTATCAACTACTCCAACACGGTTTTAAGCACTACAGTTTCTGTAAACAAAAATGTGTTTATATGTATGCGACGAAACACAAAAGAACCTAAGCTCCTTTAGGCATTTATTGTTCACATTGTATCCTCACTGCCCACTGAGCTGCCTGGTACAGAGCAGGTGCTCTGTAAACATTTGTTGAATGAGTGAAATGGAATTTTATGCAGTACAACTTTATAACCGAGAAAGTAGAGCTGTGTTTTGTTACTACCTCCCTTACACATTTAGGGGATAAGAGAAATAACGTGAATAATGGAAACTGATCACAAGTGGCTGGTGTGTGCCCTCACTTCCGTGCTTCTGCCTCCCTGTGCTTTCCAGGCCCCAGAGACGAAGACGAGAAGCCTTCCGCTTCCGCCGCCGAGCAGACGGCCGCCCTTCAGGAGGTGGTGAGTCAGGATGTGCCTCCGGAGCTCGCCCTCCCGCCCCCTGCCCAGGTCCCCCAGGCGGGACCAGCCGCAGAGCTGGAAGCAGCACGTAGTGAGGCGAACGACATGGAGGAGGAAGAGGAGGAGGAGGAGGAGGGGGAGGAGGAGGAGGAGGAGGAGGAGGAGGAGGAGGAGGAGTTGGACGAAGAGGAGGAGGAAGCAGCTGACGTGCCAGATGAAAGCTCCACGAAAGAGCCGGAGATACGATGTGATGAGAAGCCAGAGGATTTATTAGAAGAACCAAAAACTGTTCCGAAGGACGCTCTTGAAGACTCTCCAGAGGTAGCACCTGCTATCAGAATTCCCAAAGCTAAAGAAGAGGCCAATGGTGACGTGTTTGAAACGTTTCTGTTTCCGTGTCAGCATTGCGAGAGGAAGTTCACGACCAAACAGGGGCTGGAACGGCACATGCACATCCACATATCCACGGTAAACCACGCCTTCAAGTGCAAGTACTGCGGGAAGGCGTTCGGCACGCAGATCAACAGGCGGCGGCACGAGCGGCGCCACGAGGCGGGGCTGAAGCGGAAGCCCAGCCTGACACTCCGGCCGCCGGAGGCCCCAGCCGATGGCAAG
The DNA here is from genome assembly GCF_028564815.1 of Eubalaena glacialis. Classification (NCBI taxonomy): domain Eukaryota; kingdom Metazoa; phylum Chordata; class Mammalia; order Artiodactyla; family Balaenidae; genus Eubalaena; species Eubalaena glacialis. The sequence goes on along the minus strand of NC_083718.1, from coordinate 184,802,966 downwards.
GCGCCCGGGGACGCCGCTCCTCCGAAGGATGACGCGCAGCCTCCCGGTCTTGGGCAAGACTCCCTGACCTTGACTTCAGAGAAGGCTTCCCAAGACACAGTAAATTCTTCTGTTGTAGAAGAGAACGGAGAAGTGAAAGAGCTTCATCCGTGCCAATACTGTAAAAAGGTTTTTGGAACTCACACTAACATGAGGCGGCATCAGCGCAGGGTTCACGAGCGTCACCTGATTCCTAAAGGTGTGCGGCGAAAAGGGGGTCTCCTCGAAGAGCAGCAGCCCCCAGCAGAGCAGGCCGCGCCTGCCCAGAGTGTCTACGTACCCAGCACAGAGCCAGAGGAGGAGGGGGAGGCAGACGACGTGTACATCATGGATATTTCTAGCAATATCTCTGAAAATTTAAATTACTATATTGATGGTAAAATTCAGACCAGCTGCAGCACCAGTAACTGTGACGTTATTGAGATGGAATCCAGTTCGGCAGACTTGTATGGTATCAACTGTCTGCTCGCTCCGGTTACAGTGGAAATAACTCAAAATATAAAGACCACACAGGTCCCTATAACAGATGATCTTCCTAAAGAGCCTTCCAGCAGCACACACAGTGAGCCCAAGAAACGGAGGACTGCCAGTCCTCCTGTGTTGCCCAGAATTAAAGCTGAGACCGAGTCTGAGCCCGTAGCGCCTTCGTGTTCCTTGAGTCTGCCTCTCAGCATATCAACCACAGAGGCCGTGTCGTTCCACAAAGAGAAAAATGTGTATTTGTCGTCAAAGCTCAAACAACTTCTTCAAACCCAGGATAAACTAACTCCTCCTGCAGGGATTTCAGCCACTGAAATACCTAAATTAGGTCCTGTATGTGTGTCCACTCCTGCGTCGATGCTACCTGTGACCTCGAGCAGGTTTAAGAGGCGGACCAGCTCTCCCCCCAGCTCTCCACAACACAGTCCTGCCCTTCGAGACTTTGGAAAGCCAGGCGATGGGAAAGCCATGTGGACTGAGGCAGTTCTAAGTTCCAAAAAGCCCAAATTAGAAAGTCATAGCAACTCACCAGCATGGAGTTTGTCTGGGAGAGATGAGAGAGAAACTGGGAGCCCTCCAGGCTTTGATGAATATAAAGTATCTAAAGAGTGGGCAGCTAGTTCTACTTTTAGCAATGTATGCAACCAACAGCCACTGGATTTATCCAGTGGGGTAAAACAGAAGGCTGAGGGTACGGGCAAGGCTCCGGTCCAGTGGGAATCTGTGTTAGATCTCAGTGTGCATAAAAAGCCTAGTAGTGACTCTGAAGGCAAGGAATTCAAAGAAAATCATTTGGTGCAACCAGCCTGCAGTGCTGTAAAGAAAAAGAAACCAACCACCTGCATGCTACAGAAGGTCCTTCTCAATGAATACAATGGCGTTGACTTACCTGTAGAAAATGCTCCAGATGTGACCAGGAGCCCCAGTCCTTGTAAACCCCTAGATCCTCAGCCGGACCCTGACCTTGGTCCCGACTCTAGCTTATCTGTCCCTCCTGGCGAGTCTTCTCCTTCGTCACCTGCCCTGCAGACATCTTCCCTTTCTTCCGGGCAGCTGCCGCCTCTCTTGACCCCAACCAATCCCTCTTCCCCCCAACCCTGTCCTCCTGTGTTAACTGTTGCCACTCCACCCCCTCCACTGCTTCCTACTGTACCTCTTCCAGCCCCCGCTTCCGGGGCATCCCCTCATCCGTGTCCCTCTCCACTCTCGAATGCCACCGCACAGTCCCCACTTCCAATTCTTTCCCCAACGGTGTCTCCCTCGCCATCTCCCATTCCTTCCGTGGAGCCCCTTATGTCTGCTGCTTCACCGGGGCCTCCGACACTCTCTTCATCTTCCTCCTCATCTTCTTCGCCTTCATTCTCTTCTTCATCCTCCTCCTCTTCTCCTTCGCCACCTCCTCTCTCAGCAGTATCATCTGTGGTTTCCTCTGGGGATAATCTGGAAGCCTGTCTCCCCATGATATCTTTTAAACAGGAGGAATTAGAGAATGAGGGTCTGAAAGCGAGGGAAGAATCCCAGTCTGCCACTGCGCGGGATATCGTTCAGGAGACATTCAACAAAAATTTTGTCTGCAACGTCTGTGAATCACCTTTTCTTTCCATTAAAGATCTAACCAAACATTTATCCATTCATGCCGAGGAATGGCCCTTCAAATGTGAATTTTGTGTGCAGCTCTTTAAGGCTAAAACTGATTTGTCAGAACATCGCTTTTTGCTTCATGGAGTTGGGAATATCTTTGTGTGTTCGGTTTGTAAAAAAGAATTTGCGTTTTTGTGCAATCTGCAGCAGCACCAGCGAGATCTCCACCCCGATAAAGTGTGCACACACCATGAGTTTGAAAGTGGCACCCTGAGACCCCAGAACTTTACGGATCCCAGCAAGGCCCACGTAGAGCATATGCAGAGTTTGCCAGAAGATCCTTTAGAAACGTCTAAAGAAGAAGAGGAGCTGAACGATTCCTCAGAAGAGCTTTACACGACCATAAAAATAATGGCTTCTGGAATAAAGACGAAAGATCCAGATGTTCGATTGGGTCTCAATCAACATTACCCAAGCTTTAAACCTCCTCCATTTCAGTACCATCACCGCAACCCCCTGGGCATTGGTGTGACGGCCACAAATTTCACTACACACAATATCCCACAGACGTTTACTACCGCCATCCGCTGCACCAAGTGTGGGAAAGGTGTGGACAACATGCCTGAGCTGCACAAACACATCCTGGCGTGTGCTTCCGCTAGCGACAAGAAGAGGTATACCCCGAAGAAAAATCCAGTCCCGCTGAAACAGACTGTGCAGCCCAGAAACGGTGTGGTGGTTTTGGACAACTCTGGGAAGAACGCCTTCAGACGAATGGGACAGCCCAAAAGACTGAACTTCAGTGTTGAGCTCAGCAAGATGTCCTCAAATAAGCTCAAGTTAAATGCGTTGAAGAAAAAAAACCAGCTTGTCCAGAAAGCCATCCTTCAGAAAAACAAATCTGCAAAGCAGAAAGCCGACCTAAAAAACGCTCCTGAGTCGTCCTCGCACATCTGCCCGTACTGCAACAGAGAGTTCACGTACATCGGGAGCCTGAACAAGCACGCCGCTTTCAGCTGTCCCAAAAAACCTCTTTCTCCTTCCAAAAAAAAAGTTTCCCATTCATCCAAGAAAGGAGGACACCCGTCCCCTGCAGGTAGTGACAAAACCAACAGCAGCAGCCACCGCAGACGGACAGCGGATGCAGAGATCAAAATGCAGAGCATGCAGGCGCCTTTGGGCAAGACCAGAGCTCGCAGCTCGGGCCCTGCACAGGTCCCACCGCCCTCCTCGTCCTTCAGGTCCAAGCAGAATGTTAAATTTGCAGCTTCGGTTAAGTCCAAAAAACCGAGCTCCTCCTTAAGGAACTCAAGCCCGATACGAATGGCCAAAATGACTCACAACGAGAGCAAGAAGCCCAAAGCTGCAGCCAAGAATCATGCAGCTCAGCTCTCGGGCAAGACGTGTCGGAGCCTGCACGTGAGGGCACAGAAAAGCAGAGCTGTCCTACAGAGCAAATCGGCCTCGGCCAGTAAGAAACGGACAGACAGGTTCAATGTAAAATCTAGAGAACGAAGTGGGGGGCCGATCACCCGAAGCCTGCAGCTGGCAGCTGCCGCCGACCCGAGTGAGAACAGGAGGGAGGACGGCAGTGGCAAGCAGGAGCTGAAGGACTTAAGGTAAGCGAGACTCCAGGGCCGGAGGAATTCAGAGCTCAAGAGCGAGGGGGGAAAGACGGTTGGAAGAAAACACTGTCCTTGCCCAATGGCTTCTTTTCCTTTTTCCTGCACGATTTTGACATAAGCATTTAAAGGAAATAGCTGTTGCTTAAGGTGTAGGCCGGCGTGAAGGAGGGTCAGTGCTTTGGCTGTTGTAGAGAAGGATACATACAGCTTTTATTTCAAGCGTAGGACTCACAAAGTGGTACAGTTTCTTTAATAGGGCCAGTTATGAATTGGATTTGAAGCCATGAAAAGCTCCCCAAAGCACCCTACTATGAAAAGGTGAAATTCTCTCAAACTTCCTTTATATCTTGGGTGGTATCCCAGTGTCACTTGTATTATTTCCTGATCGTAGCTTACTTACGTTACGATGGATCACGGAGTTCATTAAAACCACATTACAACCTGGTTTAATATTTCTGTGACTTAAGTGCAGTTCTAGCAACTGAGACTGCTTTTTACTATTCATGCTTTCTTTTATTGGGTTTTAATTTTAAAAACTTGCCTCTTGGTTAAAATAAATCAAAACACAGCACCCTATTCCTTTTAAAATGCCGTATGTCCTCCCACTCGCTCCTGTTCTCAGGCATAGGGTGATAAACAGCCAGATTCCCACGGGCGGGAGGAGGAGAGAGTGCCTGCTGAGGCCAGGCCGTGGTTCTTTCCGGTGCGGGTGGGGACGGAGGGCAGGTCACCCCACTTGTCAGTGCCTTTGTTTCCCCAGCGTGATGCCAGAGCCCATCTTAGGTCTGAGGTGATTTCACTGTTTATCCTGTGTTCTTCCTATATTAAGAACTGTTCTTAGCGACAGGTAAAAACGTAGGGCAGGAGTTAAGTTTGTTCCATTGACTTCTCAGACTTTCTAAGTTAGTTCAAACATGAGTGGAGTGCACTCTTGGTATTCCTGTGGTTTCCTGAATAATGCCTACAGGTTCATCTCAGGTGAAGTTATTCATCATCGGCTAGAATTTCTGCAAAGTATTGTAAAATCCTGTCCTTTCAGAGCGAGCTGCAGGACTCTAGGCTCTTGGCTGTAACTTCCAGTGTCTCAAAATTCTTTGGTGTTTTAAGCAAACAGAATCAGAGTTAACTGGGAGGTGACTGCCGTTTGGAAAGGTCACAAGGGCTCAGAGATGCTGGTATCACTGCACATTCGATGAGGCAGAGTTCTTGGTGCTGGTGCGCCATAAGTCATGGCTGAAGATGGAGAGAAGAATCATTAGCCAAGGGTTGATTGGAATGATTGACTGTAGGAATAAAGGATCAGATTTTTTTTAAAGCTACTTCATAAAAATACTAAATAACCAGTTAACGGTAGATCTTACTGACATACGTGTATGCAGCGTCTTGGAGCTTAGTTAGTCCTGGTGAAAGTGAACACCTGTTTATCAGCTGTCCAGACTTCCTGCCTGTAGCAGCTTCACTGTGTACCTCCTTGTACTCAGTCTGTGTTCGGGAAGTTCCACAACAACAGGACATTCTTGAACTGTCCTTTTCAAGGTTAAAGAACCCAGAACATGCCGTCATTTTCACGGACTGTACTAAAAAACATTTCCCAGGTGGTTGATGCTTTAGAATGTATATGTGTATTCTCCTTTGTTTCCGATAGTATCTGAAAGAATCACTTATTTTGTACTGGATCCCATTTATACAGTTCAAGGGTAAAGTTGATAAGAAAAAAGTAATGTACTATAAAGGGAAACTCTCTGAGTGAAGTTCATCCAGTGCTTTTGAAGAACCCTTAAGACTGCAAAGGACTGAAGTGCCTAATAAAATTGTGTCTCTATTCTTTGCCCCAGTTAGTTTTAATTATTTTGCTTTGTTTGAAAGTTAACATTGCTGGAATGAAATTTGGCCTAAAAGGAAACAAGGAACAATCAGTTAAGAAGACACGGGTATTATTCTGACTGTAGATGGTAGCAGCAGGCTTCCATGACCATAAACTTGGGAAGTATTTTTGGGAATTACAGAATGAGCGTCCAGGGGGCGTCATATTTTGATCATCTGGGCAGAAGAGTGGGCGATTCTTCAGAGAGTTGTGGTCGTCTTAGTACCTTGTAGTGAATTTGGTATAAAGCCGGGATCCTAGGCGCAGGCCTGGGGATGTGATGGTCCGTCGGTGTCAGCCCAGGGCTCTTAGTGGAGGCTTCGTCCTTTTCCACGTTTGTTGTACTACACTGGCAAGGAGTTGGTTTAACTAGTCTTCTTCCCTTTTCAGTATATTTCTATTTGTAAATTTTATTCGGGGGTGATTTCATAGCACAGGTTTGGAAATACCCACTTTCACTCTGGTTTTCAGTGATTTCGCTGTCCTTGCTCCACTGCATGTTCGAGGACTTACCCCGGACCTGGCAGCACACCCTTCTCCTGTGTGTTTCATCATAACTGTGGTTAAGGGCTAGTCCTCAGCACTCAGACGCTTTACATTCAAATGCCAGTTTAGGATTCCACAGATTTTCAAGTATACACTTGCAGTCAGCCGTGAGAACGACGTCAGTTTTCCATTCTACGCTGAGAGCTCAGCAGAATTTGCCATTTGGTCATTTCCTGTAGCACAAGCCATTGTGCCAGTCCGGGTGTGAAAAAGGCATGTGCTCCAAATCCTTTTCTTAGGACAAAGCCGCAGAGACATAACACCGACTAGATTCTCCTGTTACAGCTCTTAATCCAGCGGACGCTGTGTCGGGCTCACCTTCCGCGGGTCGGGTTGGAGCCCACCTGTGGCTTGTCGGTGGCACTGCATTTAGAGCTGGTGCTGAGGGCTCATTTCCACGGACTGTAAGACAGAAAGATAAGGAGAGAGGTACATTTTCTACTCCCTTCTTACCCATCTTTGATCTTTGTAAATCCCAAGGCATTTTTACATTCTTCAGTGCTGCTTTTAGAGCAGCTTTTGTTGTTGTTGTTGTTGTTGAATACTATGTTCCCATTGCAGCCAGTTAAGGACACGTAAATAAGTGATGGAGAAGCAAAACGAAATTCCAGACCAAGCTTTTCCATTTACCGTGAAATGGGTTAAAAAAACAAAATGGTGCTGATTTCTCACATACCATCTGGGCCACATCACTCCAAGGAGACTGCCTTGTGTCCCTCCCAGCATGTCTCTTTCGCGTGGGACACCCACGTTCCCCCACACCTTCCGAGTCATCCTGTTGCTGTCTTAACATTTGTCCCATGGTCTTCCCACCTTTTCTTTAACATGGTCAGTTCATAATAAGGTTGTGTTATGTTGTCATTTATCTTCAGTTTTCTTATTTTCTAGGAACTTCCTGTAGAAAAGCCCCCCAAACAAAACAAACCTGAATTGACTAAATAAAGATAATGCATGCTCAACTTAGGATAAGCACTACGGCAAAGCATACGAAATCTTCCAAGCTTGCAAGACCAGTTGAAGCTGACTCAGAAACCCTAACACACAGCTGATTGCCAGCGGGCTTCTTGTTGCCCTGGTTAGAGCCAGGCGTCCGCTTCTTCGCCGACGCCCAACACACGTGCTGGGCTCACAGGTGATTGAGATGCACAGAGGAGGGCTCTATAGGACGGGCTAGCTGACCTGGCTCCTCGTCACGGGACTGGTAACTCAGACCTGAGCGTGGCCCTGGCTTTTGGCACAGAGCAGAGAAAGGAATGAGTTGAACCTAATCTTGCAAAGCAAGTTCTCTGTTTTATCAGTAGTTTGTTGTAGATTTCAGGGATGACGGATTCTGATGCACTCGTTTTATACTGTTTTGGTCACACCAGCTCTTGATGCCTTTCCTTTAAATGAATTGTAGACAGAGGCATTTAGCTTCTTTCTTAGCCTGTTTTTTTTTGTTGTTGTTGTTGTTTGTTTGTTGTTTTTTATCACAAGCCGATTGCCAGCATAATGGAGAGGAAACCAGATTGGATATGGACTCTTTTTTATGCCTCTTCCAGTGTCATGTTTATATATCCAAATGGACATTATCCTCTCAGATTATTATCTGGCACTAATTTATAACTGTTGTATTATCGGAGACGGTAGCAATATATCAGTGCCCAGGATACATCACAGGCCTGTATAGATGTATGTCTACACCTAAGTGTAAATGAATTTACTTATCAGGTTTCACACATCAGTCTCTAATAGAGATTTTAAAAACCCAACGAATTGGCCTATTTCTGAGTATACAAGTATCATTTCTCCATGCGTTATTATATGCCTTCCCTCTAATTAATGACGGAGTTGGTGGAAAATGGCTAAGTTTTATTCGTGTTGTTTTTTTTGTTGTTGTTGTTCTCAACTTTAAAAGTAATCTACCTCTTAAAATTTGTAGTTTAATACTTGTTTGGTGAATTTGTGCCACTTTAACCCTTTCACTATCATTCCCATTTTGTTACATTTCTGTTATGGGGACTTTATGTTGAAATATTGTATAAAGCGTTTGTAGCAGTTTAAAAATAAAATATTTAAAATTATTTAAATTGTTTTGGACGCTTCAATTGTATTATATGTGATTTACATTTTACATTTTGTTTGAGTTGTTAATCTGGAGAGTGTTCTTGTATTGAAGTTTGCTGTTAGTAATTTTATTGTTTCTTGTTGGAGAGTGATATAAAAGACTATTCTAATGAAAACATTAAAATTTACAAATTGACATACAAAAGGGGTTGTCCGTTGATTTTAACCAACGTAGCCTTGAGAGAGAGAGAGAGGTTAATTATAGACAGACAAGTTAAGAGTGGTGTTTGCTATTTTTCCCCTTCCAGCATGAAATAAATCATTTGAGCTTGTCGGATGTACAGAAAGTTTTCTTATGCTGTTGCTAACAAGCACTTACTGACGGGGGAATTCAAATGATGCATTTTATATCATTGTAACCAATAAAAAACTTTCTAAAAGCTGTGAAAGGACTGTATTTTGTACATCATTGGGAGCAGTTAAGGGGGAAAATGAAGGTGCATGTGGGAGGGGTGCTCACAGGCTGCATCTCTAAAGTGCAGTTGTCGAGCCCCACGGCCGACCTCTCTTCCCACTTGTTTCTGTTTGGCATTGATTGAATATTTGTGAATTCACCTCGTTTCCATACCACCTAGAGAGTAGACGTGCAGTTGGACGGTGGTGCTAAGAAGTGCGTGGAGAACTTACTTTGGTAAGAGTGAAATAATTTCCTGTATGGGGTGTCAGTTTCCTCTGTGCTTGGCGAACAGTTCACTCTAGTCTGGAGGTTTTTATATTTATGGATCCCCCGAAGAATGAAACAAAGAAGTTGTAACATTTGTATTAGGTTGATATGGAATTGCTGTTTGTTTGTTTGTTTTTTAAAGATTAAAAATGGCTGAAACAAGCAGTTTCATAAAGTCCTACATGGGAGCACTTGTCCTCATTTTTTTTCTCCGCCCGTGTCCTTCCTGCCCAGGGAACGGTGTTGAAGCTGAAGGTGCGGTCGGCCTCCCTCAGCGAGATGTTCACACTTGTGGCTTTACGGAGTCCTACCTTAGGAAACCCCAGAAGGGCTGGGTGCAGGTGTATGGGAGGAAGAGGCAGAGGTACGGAGCGGCTTTCAGCGTTAGCGGTGTAAATGTTCTGGAAACTGGGTGCTGAGCACGCACAGCACCCGGGGAGGAGCTGGACGCTGTGAGCTGGAAAGAGCGCTGCTCTGGGAACAGCGAGTGGGTGCCCACCTCGCCCACCTGTTCCTCCAGGGCTCTGACAAGCTCCTTCTCTGTCCCTGCCTCGGTGGCTTAGCCTTGGGCACGTATTTTGCCTCAAGGTTGTTAGTTCCTGGTCTGCCCAAAGTGTGGGGGATGGACGAGATGGTCCCGAGTTTTCCTTCTAGCCAGAAGCCTTCTTCCCAGGCTGTGGACGCTGACATTTCCTCGGGTCTGAAAGAGCAGCGTGAGGTCTGTTGTGTCACCCGTTCTTACAGCAGCGCCTGGACATGGCAGCACCCACATACTCAGCTGAGGAGTCCCCAGGCAGGTGGTCAGCTCCCTCGACAAGAATGAGCTGCCCCAGTTTGGTTGCTTTACTCTTCATGGAGTGAAACACTTTGAAAAATTTAAAAAGCTAATAACTAAAGCCTTGTGTCCCTGCAGCTAATATTTTGAAAGATCTGTCTGTGTCTCTAGGCTGGCTATTTTCATTTGGATGTTACAGGTGCTTTCTAGCAAAATGTTTTACAAAATCACATTAATTTATCGAGCACTTACTGAGGTAATTAGGTTACATCAGTGGACCAAAGTCCCAGCCTTTGTGCAGCTTATATTTGCGTGGTGCCTTTTTTTTTTTTTTAAAACACTTCATATCCAAAACCTCCCTCACTGTGTCACAGTTCTCCCAAGGCTGGGTGGTCAAGAAGATACTTCTACCTTAATATTTGAGGGCAGATATCTAGATAACTGCTGACTTTTAATACTTACGTTAATGCGACTCTTCTAAAATTATATCTCAATGCATTCGATATTTTATTTCTGTCGATGTTGATTTGATATCAGGCCTCACTTTGAATCGATTGACTTATATCCTTTAAGTACAGGTGGGTGAGGAAAAGGTTAACTCGGATATAAAGACCACATTTAAAGTAGTCCAAAAACCAGGCCGATGGTTAAGGAAAGCGGTTTGCCATTTCTGTCATTTTTTTGGACACCTAAAGTATCCCCACGCCCACCCCAGGTAATTTCATTGCACACTGAAGAACTTCAGAATTTATGTGGGATAAATCATAACGCATGTGTGTAGCTCTTAATTGCTAAAGTACTTGAGTGTTCTCATTTGAGCCTCAAGTGCCTCGACATTTACAGTCACCCTGCTGTAGGATTAAAAAAAAAAAAAAAAAAAAAAAAATCCAGATTGGTGAGAAGGATGACATCCATATTACCATTGAAATTCTTTATAGACTAAAATATCAACAAAAAAAAAAGTTGAGAGGAACAAAACTTGAGGTTCGAGTGGGTGTGATGTAGGGAAAATGTGAAGCTGCTCATTGGCCGATCCCTTCAGGCAAATGCCTGGAGTCCTGTTTGGTACCGCCCAAGGGCCCACCTGTACCCCTGCGCCACCCCGCCCAGGCCACACCGGGCCCTTCGGTTCTCCCACCGCCCTCCCTCGTGCTGCTGCTTCTCCAAGAGGTGTTGGAAACGATCTGTTAAGCTCTGGGGTGAATCTGACATAGCTTTCAGGTGATTTCTGTGTGCGAGGTACTGTGCAAAGCGTTTTTCAAACTTGACGATAACCCCGAGGCCGGTATCGTTTACAGATGGGGAAACAGACCAGGGGGAAACGATTTGTGTGCAGAGGTCACACGGTTCTCAAGTGGAAGGCTGGGATTTGAACTGCCTCCAAGCTGTACCATCCTATTGATCATTTTTGTAGTTTCTTTTTTGAAAGCTTCATTTTCTCTAGATGTAGGATACAGACCTTGATATCTTCTCTAGTGAGGGCTTTCCCGGCATTGGTGAACAAGTAGAATCATCCCTTCTCGGTAAGGCTTCTTCCTGGTGCAGCAGGACTGTTGATTAGTATGGAGCTGCCTGGGAACATTCACATCTAGTTCACTCTTTTAACTGTGGGACATGCTTCTACCTCCATCATAGACCTTTCAGGTTCAACTGGCTTTGTAGATCAGTCTGATTAGTCAACAAAACTCTGTTTAATAGAAATCAAGCACATGATAATAATATGCTTTGATTCTGGAAGTGTTGGTCACCAGGAGGATCCTCAGATGTGACTTAAGAACCTTGACCTGTTGGGCCAAAACCAAAGTCTGTCGGGGCTTGCCCTGCCACCTCAGCACGTAATCTGTTGCGTGCAGAATGAAAGGTTAAGTTTCTGCCAAAAGTAAGTTACTTTTAAAGTACAGGATTAGAGCCTGGAGGGTGCGTGTAGGTTTTATTTACTTTCTGGATGAAGACTAATAATTGGAAAAACCATCGTGATGCTGCGTTAAATTATTAGCCGTTGCAAAAGTTACATTCAGTCATGAGCCATTAAAAGGGGCTTGGATACACTTACTAGAGTAAACTTGCCGAACCATTGGGGTGATAGGATTTGTATGAGCTTCTGTTTTCTGCCTCACTTGGACCAGCTGGATTCCTTTTCCACTGTCTCTTATAGAAAACGAGCTGAAATTCAGGTGGGTGGTTCAGAGAACATAAGCCTTTAATGGGAGAAGTTTGTGCCTAAGTGTGCCTTCCCGTGTCCAGCTTATAATCCACAGCAGGAAGCCAGACAACGGACGGTTTTGAAAATTCCTTGGTAGGTGCTCCCCGAGTCACTCAGTGGGGTGTTATTTCAGTAATGACAGAAAGCTACAGGTAGATTTTAAAGTATCGGTTTACGTCCTGAATCAGAACGTATTTAAGCTGAGAACATTTCCATGTCAGTGTTTAGATAGGAGCCTACTGCATAGTACAGAGCCCTGCTTGGATAACTGCTGAGTCTTAGCATGAAATCTAGACATAAATTTTAAGTAGAAAACATTTTTTAAAAGACCTACAATTTGTTTCACAGGTAAGTTAATAATAGAAGGGGATTCAGGCCTTAGGATACAGTTGTGGCAGTTTTAATTTTTTAAGTTAAAGTAGAATTTCAATTTAAAATTGCATTTGTTTTAGTATTTAATACTTGCCAAAAATACAACATTTTAATACTCTCTGTTGGAATGAAGTTATTTAAAACTCATATGGATTTAATTTTCCTTGCAGTTAACATTCTCTTCTCACTTGCTTTTTATAATCACATCCAATCCTTGCCAACGCAGCTCGAGTTTAGGCACATTTTCAGATGGCTTCTATTTCCAAGCTATTATTGGACCTGTGAATTCAGGCACATTCTCCTGTAGTGATTCAGTCGGTCAGTCATTCAGAAAACATCTTTAATGATCGGTCTGGGTCGTGAAGGTGTTGGTCTGTAGATCTGATGGACTCTGTCCTGTGTACGAGGGTTTTCAGAGGACCCTGGGGTGCAGCTGGCCACCGCGGAGGAGCCGAGGCTGCCCCTGGCAGTCCCTGCCCCCTGGGCACTAACTCCTCGGAGGCCCTCCCACCTCTTGAGGGAGAGCAGTTGTCCCCATGTACAGACAAATTGACCGAGTCTGAAAGGGGCCACGGCACCTGCAGTATGTCCCACAGCTGTAAATGGGGACCCCAAACCCGGCCATCTGACTCCAGAGCCGTGCTCTTTGCTGCCATGTGAAACAACCTAATTCACCGTGCCCTTGGGTTTGACGTAGTGACCGTGTCCCCCAAGTGATCAGTGCTGATGTCATCACCCACAACGGGGTTCTGCTGTAGAGAGCTTGGGTAGCATACTGGGAATAAACACTGGCCTTGAACTCCCAGCCACCTCAGTTTTAATTCCCTGGGTTCCGTTTGTCACTGAGGTGGGGCGCGCTGCTGGCTGAGCCCCAGGCTCCTGGTTATGGGAGCGGTCGGGCTAGAGGAGGGGACGTGTGTTCCCAGTGAGGACTCAGGAGCTGATGACTCTGGTGGCGGTGGTGGGGACGATCAGTGACCACTGTCTAGTGACCGGGGCTCGAGTCTCACAGCGATAGCGCCGGGGAGGCCGGCTGAGGAAACCGACAGGGTGTAGTAACCGTCCTCGGTGGAAAGAGCCAGAACGTGGACGGTGATGATCGCTGAGGAACTTCTGGAAGAGGCTGCAGAAGAAACTGCTCATGCGTTCAGAGGCCCAGAAGGAAAAAAAAAGATTCCTTCATGGAAAATGACAAACCTCAGTTTATGTTAGTTTCAGAGAATGGTGGTTACTGTCTTTGGGGAGAATAGAACTTTTTTCAGAATCTTAGAAACACTCCCAAAGGCTTCCAGGATGGTCTTAGCCCTCCGTCTGGGCCCAGGCAAAGTGAACGAGCCTGGGGCACCTGAGGGTGCCTGGCCTCCTGGGAGCCCCTCAGGGTTTTGCTGTGACTTCATTTCAGGCATTGGGATGTAGGTGAGGGCACTGGTTGGCCCTACACCCGGCGCCGCTGATCACCTGTCTATCCCGACCATCCGATCTGAAGGACTGCCCTTGTTCGTCCCTCTGCATCTCCTCCCTCTGCCCTCCTGTTCTAGGAGGGGCTTCACTCATCCGTACGTTCTGTTCTCGACTTGTCAGGGAGGTTTATTAAATGTCCCCCCTCCTAGAATGAAAGTTCTCCCTGGGCAGGAACTTCGTTTTGTTCACTGCTGCATCTCCAACGTCTCCCACAGTGCCTGCCGCGTAGTAGCCGCTCAATAAATAACTTGCTGAATAAAATATTTGAATCCTGGCTTTACCACTTATTAGCTTTGTAATATTGGGCAAGTTACTTAACCTTTCTGAGCCCCGGCTTTCCTTTCTGTAAATGACAGTAACAATCTATCTGACCAGGAAGGACGGTTGTGAAGACAGCAGATGTGCCTGCCCTAGTATGTGCTGCTGTGACTGTGGAGAGGCGTCCTCTTGAGTCTCGGTGTGAATCTGATTCACAGTTACGCCTGCTGCTCAGAGCTGACTTTTGCCACGTATGAGATTTTGTGGTTGCACGGATCACGGCGGCCGGAACCTTCCTTCATCGTCTCTTGCCTCCGCCCAGAGAGGAGGAGCTCGAGCGTCCCCAAGCCCTGGTTCTGCTGCCAGTGACCCCCAGGGCCCTTTGCTGTGTTTCAGCCAGGCCTGTGCTGTTCATATGCTGACCATAGCGCTCCCTTTCTCCCATCAGATAAGGAGAATGAGCCATGAAACAGGAAATCATTTTTCAAATCAGAACAGGAAAAAGAGATGATTAATTCTTATTCTGTCGTCTTTCCATATAACTTTATTTCTCTTGGTTTTGAATTTCAAAGTCAAAATGTAAATTTTTAAAGCTAGGTTCAGAAGAAGACACTTCCTTAGCTCTCTGAAACCATGACCACTTAAACAAGGGACCCCGGTTCATTGAAATAATAATATAAGAATGGTCACTGATGTTTTAAAGCTCTTGCTAGCCACTGTTTTCAGGGCTTTACACATACTGCCCCATTTAAACATTGCAACAGCGCTATGAAATAAAATACTTTTATGTTCTCCCATTTTACAGATGGGGAAAGTGCAGCACAGAGGTTAAGGAATTTGCTTGAGGTCATAGCTAGTAAAATGGGAGCCCGGAAACAAGTCCAGCAGCCTGGCTCCATTTCTGAATTCGGAGTCTCTTCTGCCCCTCACCCACAGATCGGGGAGTGAGTTCGTGCCTGGTTCACCACCTTTAAGAAGCGGGGAGACGTGGCCTGTTAGTACGTAGTTGCCCGGGGAAGCACCAGCTGATCCGAAGGAATTAAAACGTATGCTGGAGGTGAACACAGGTCTTGGTCCTTCCAGGTCGAGTCTAATTTGTGTGTTCTTGGGAGACCACACTGAATGGCTTCAGCCAGGCCAGTGTGACGAGCCATCTCACCTACCAGCTTCGTTAGGAAGGGAGCAGATCCAGATACTGACTCATCCAGAGCATTAAACCTTGTTCCCTGGTGTGAACTTTTTTGTTCTTTTTTTTTTTTTTTCTGTTTTCATAGTCTTTCCAAGCCATGGTTGGCAAGTCGGTTTCCATTTGTGCAAGGGGAGCAGCTGCCTGGGGCTGCTGTGAGCTGGATTCCCAGGCGGGGTCCCCTTCGGGGATACAGGCCGGGCCGAGTGCCCGGTGTCCGCCTTGGACGCAGGAAGGGCAATGGCTGTGTTGCACAGGCATTTGCTGTCTAAGGTCTAACGTATCTGCTACCTCCCTTGCTTTTAAAAGGTACACGGGACATAATTTCACCTTTCCTGGAAGGCTCAAGGTGACCGTCAATTTCATACTTTGTTGTGGCGAAGTGACACCCTCGGAGTTCAGGCATACAGGATCCAGAAGCTTGAGATGTGGCTTAAGTATTTTTGGAGAAGGATGTGCTTCTCACCATCTCCTTTTTCATCTATTATTTATGGATACTGTCTGTACTCCCTGGCAGCCTTCTGCTAGGCTTCTGATAATCGCCTGTGAGCTAGGAAGCCAGGGAGGGGTCCTATTGATATGATACATAAGTAAAGAAGCGCTAGGGCCTGAGAATACCCAGGGACCTCCCTTGTAAGCAAAGTGCACTGCAGAGAGGGGTGAGTTCAGTGTAACACACATGTATAGACTGCTCGCTTGCTTTTAAGCTCCCAAAGCACATGTTCTACATGTGGAGAGAATAAAAGGAAAGTTTGGGTGATGATGCACACAGTTACTTCCTCAGTAAAGGTTTGTCGCCCGGGGAGGCACCTTAATTCTGAAACAGAATAGTCTGCTTCGCTTTCCCCGTTACCTCTGCCCTGTAATCTGTATTTGGGATAAATATTTTATTCAGTGCCAAGTGCTTGAAAGTGGTTGAATCTGTAAGGAAATGCCTGGAGGTTGGTTCCATCCCAGTACTTGCCTCCCAGGCGGCTGGACCTGCTCGTGGATTGGATTCTCCTCTTTCATTCATAGTATTCCTCCAGAAGTTTTTTAGAATTTCTCTTATAGCCAATGCATAGGCTTATAGGTGTTTTATCCTCTTCTTCATTCACGTTTAGGCTCCTTTGAATGAATTTTACGAGTGAGTCTGGTGAGAAGAAGTCTACGTTAACTTTGCCTTCACGCAGGAGCCAACTCTTTTGATGCACCTAAATAAATTGGTGTCAGATACTATAATTGACATGTAGACTCCGATATGTTTTTATGTCCTTAAAACTAAAAAATTACAGATACAGCCCATTGGTGCCAGCCAGCAGCAGGTGTTGTATTAAGGTGATGTCCTGAATCATGTTGGGCAGGTGCTTAGAGGGGAGAGTAGTTTGCTGGTCTAGTAGGTATTGTTAATTTCAGGCTGAGGAAGTGCATTTCCTGTCTGTGTTCCCAGGTGTGTGAAGGGACCCTAGTTTGGATTATCTCACCAGGATGTTAGTGGACCACCTGCATCAAAAAACCACCTGGGAGGCTTCTTAAGAATTTCAGACCTACTAAACCATCACCTCTGGGAGTGGGTCTTTGAAATCTTCATTTTTATCAGCTTCTCCAATGAGTCTTACCCAGACTTCAGAGTTCCCTTATGGTTCTTATAAAGGGGGGGGGGGGGGAATGACATGGTGTGTCACCACATACCATCATTTTTATTTGCTTCCGGTCTTCATTTTAAATTATTTTCCTTTGCTTATTAACAATCTCTTTCATATATTCATAACATTTTTCAATTCTCAGAACACTTCGCTTGTATATAACCATGCTGTGACAGATGACCCAGGGTCGCTCAAGAGTTAGGGTCACTTCTGAGTGTCAGAGCCAAGGTGGACTTGAGGATTCCCTGCCTTGTCCATTGTTGCTCTTTGTGTATCTTTTTGAGGGGAATATATGATCTTAGGTCATTCACGAGGACAAGCCTGGTATCGCACAGTGCCCTGTTGGTGTGCGTTCACTCTACCCCAGCACCTACTGCAGCACCCAGCACACAGTAGGTACTTAGTATCTGTGGAATAAAAAGAAAGGAAGAAACCTCCAGGAATAATGGAGCCAAAGCTACCACTCCACTTCAGTGACCTCTGATCTGCCGCCACCTTATGACTTTAGGGCTTAAAATGTGTATTTGCGGGGCAATTAATTGTTAGCAGCTGAATAGAGAGCATCACTTGGATAAGTAAATGATCAATTAAAATCAGGTTGAAAGAAAAGACTCAGTTATTTGGTGGATAGTTAATTACAATTGGTCTTTAAGGGTTGCTGCCTGGGGGCACTGTCCTCAAGGTTAAGAATGTGTAGTGAAAGCCCGTCAGTAAACCAATAGAGACCAGAAGGGAATTGCGCGCTACAGCTCGATAACCAAAGGTACTGGTGAAATTATATCTCCGCACCTCCCGCCCCCGGCCCCAGTCTACACCGGTGCACACACAGCCTGTCTGCGATTATAACCCAGCATCCTGAACTTCGTGAGGTAGGACAATCCAAATACTCCTTCACATTTTTAAATCCTTTCCCCCAGTTTTTGGCTCTGAAAATAGGGTCATCCTCCCTCTGTCTCCAGCTTAACTTCCCGACATCTACCAAGGAGTCCTCTCTCGTAGAGCCTCCCAAATACATGGCCGTGGATGGCTTCCCTTCCGTGTTTTCTTATTTTTGCTCAAAATGAGGAATGCCTCCCTCTTAGAGCCTAAACGCTGATTGATTTCACGATGCCACACGCACTTGACTGGGCTGTGCCGAACAAGGCTGTTGCCCAAACTGGACTCATGGCGCATCTCACTCACCTGGGCGGTTTCTCCATCGCGCCCATGAGTCAGAACTGCTGCGTAATGGGATCCAGACGACGGAGTCAAAGGGCCGCACACAAGCATTTGACGAAGGAAACACAGAGGTCTCCCATTTACACATTCACTCAACCATCAAGTCCGTGTGTTCACCATGGCCTAAGGAATAATTGGCGTGAGAGCATTTTGCAGAGGACAGGGCCTGGGAGGGTGGGGTGGTACCAGAAATCTTTCTGAACTGTTGTTAGAATACCCACTGTGGATAAAATGAAATACAGTCGAGGCTCAGTTGATTTTCGTTTAACCAACCTGCCATGTTCATGGATGCCCCTCACTCCCCCAGTGACACAGGGAATACCCATGCCCTTCGGTGCCCTGCAGTCAAGTTAAATGCAGCCAAAAGTCAGTTGTATTTGTTCCCAAACCTGTTTATGACACTATTTTGATAACATTTAATAATAATATTAACGTAACCATGTTTATAATAAACATAACAAATATGCCAGTATTTATTATTGTATGTGTATGAGTTAATTAAATATCCAAACTGATGAAATATGAACAGAGTTGTTTATGAAAAACAAGTTGAATGCATAGAAAGGCTCATAGTATTTTGCTTAAAAACTGCTGTCCAGTTAGGTGTGGGTGAGAAACAATGAAAAATTCACATAAAGACATAGAAACGTTTTGCACTTAAATTGCTCTTAAAAATTTCTTAAGTTCTTGCCCCACTTGAAACAATAAGTGGAAAACAATAACTAGATGATGCATTCTGGGTGTGATTTAGTCAAGAAAGACTGTAGATCTTGACCCTTCCTTCATTCATTTATTCATTCATACACTCAACGTGGGACCAGCGCCTGCTGTCACGTGCCAGGTACTGTTCCGGGAGGATGTAGCAGTGAGCGAAACCGACACAATTCCCCACCCTCATGGAACTCACATCCTAGTGGGGGGAGACTGACAATGAACAAGCAAGTAACTATATAGAATGTCAGATGGTGAATGCTGTGGAGAGAAGTAAAACAGGGAAGGGGGAGTAGAGACTACGAACGTGAAAATGGGGGCTACCATGTAAATGTAGCCTGACTGTAAAGGGACTATATATATATATATAGAGAGAGAGAGAGAGAGAGAAATGGGGGTGGTGGGGGAGGGAGAGGGGAAGCAACCCTGTGGACACAGAGGATGAAAACACTTAGAGGGAATGGCAAGTGCAAAGGTCCTGAGGTGGAAGCATCCCTGGTGTGCTCAGGGGAGCCAGGCCGGGGCGAGGACTAGGAGATGAGGTCAGGGAGGTAACGGGCCAATTTATATTGGCTCTTGCAGCCCTTGGGAAGACTTTGCTTTTATCCTGAGTGAGTGCGATTCATTGCAGGGTTTTGAGGGGAGGAATAATATGGTATGACTTGCCTTTTAAAAGAACCAGTCTGGCTGATGTGTTAAGAATAGGCTGAATGGGCCCAAGAATAGAAATACAGACTAGGAGGTGAACACAGTAACCCAGGTGAGACGTGATGGTAGTCGGACTGGAGTGTAGCAGTGGGGTTGGTGAGTAGCAGTGGAATTCTGGATGTCTTTTGAGGGTAGAGCCACAAGATTTGCTGAGGATTGGATGAAAGAGAGAAATCGAGGATGATGACATGTTTCTGCCTCCTCACCCAGATGGATGGAGTTGCCATTCAGTGATGAGGTGATGGAGCCAGTTTGTGGGGTACGTGTGTGCTGGAAATTCAGTTTGGGGTGTGTTAAGTTTGAGCTACCATTAGACACTCATGGGGAGGGTAGTTGAATACCCGGGTTTGAGTTTCAGAGGAAGGGACCCAGGTGGAAATGTAAATTTGGGAGTCTTCGGAGTGCACATGATACTGAACACCATGAGGTTGGCCTCCCCAAGGGAGTGAGTACAGCTAAAGAGAAGCAGCCCAAGAACTGAGGCTGGGGGAGCTCTAGTGTCAGAGGCTGGAGAGATTTGGAAGAGCCCTGGCAGTGTCCTGGGCTGAGGTGTGAATGGGACAGCTGTGACATCGGATGGAGGGGACCTTCGTGGGCTGAAGGCTCCTCCCCTGGACTTGAGTAGGCACTCTGTGC
Source organism: Eubalaena glacialis (assembly GCF_028564815.1). Taxonomy (NCBI): domain Eukaryota; kingdom Metazoa; phylum Chordata; class Mammalia; order Artiodactyla; family Balaenidae; genus Eubalaena; species Eubalaena glacialis. The sequence goes on along the minus strand of NC_083718.1, from coordinate 184,782,908 downwards.
TTTGCACTTCTACGTAGCTTTCCTCTTCACCATCATAGAATGTTCTGGGGCCTGCAGCGCTGCTGGAAATGGCCCCCTTGACTTATCCAGGTAGACACACCACAATCATCCCCGACTTTGCTGCCACTCCTCCAGGTGGTGGGCTGTTTCCACCTGAAAAACCATCTGCAACAAGCCAAGGAGACCCCGTGAAAATGCAAGGCTGGTCCTCAAATGCTCACAAACTCTCAGACCAGCTTCCTGTAACAAGTAAGAGACCCCGTGTAACCAGATCTGTTGTTCACGGTTCAGAAAAAGGCCTGAGGAAGAGAATCGATGAACTCTTAGCCCAGTCCTGTTCCCATTTGCAAACTCCCCAAATCCCCATTGTGTATAACTTGCCTTGAGACTCAGGCACAACAAAGAGGGTGGGAGAGATTTGGAGGTGAGGGTAGGTGGTAACAATGCCCTCTCCATCCCCGAGGAGTGGCCTTCAGAGACAGAAATGACCCCTTCTAGAAATCCTGTCTCTTTTCTTTCTGGGTGTAAAGTAAGTTACACGTTCTGTGCTTTCTTTTCCTTCCCGTCCTTCCCACCCCCAAATAAGTAAAGCAGAGGACAACATGGTAAAGTGAAGCCAAAACCAAAATGTGTTCCATACGTTCCACAGAACACGAAGACACACACACACACACACACACACACACACTGTTTACACGGTGTTTCTGCGGTCAAGTCCCTTGTTCTGAGCTCTGGTAGCCTGTTTTTCTTCCTTCCTGCTAATCACATTTTGTAGTTTTGTATTTATTTATGTATTATGCAAGTAACTACCTTCCCCTTCTAGAACACACGCCCCAGTGTTCTAGAGACCAGGTCTGTTTGCTTTACTGCTATATCCCCGGTGCCTAGCACGGGGTCAGGTGTATAACAGGTGCTTGATGATCAGTACTGATAATCACGGGAATGCCCGGTCTTGTTTAGCATGTAGACAAGAAGACTGACTCACCTTAATAGGCCGGAGGACCCCTCTCCCTGTCAGCACATGACGCCACGTGTATGTGTGCAGAGTTGGAAATCTGGCTCCCAAAGGGAATGCTACATCAGATTCAGGACACGTTGCTTCATATGGCTGATCTTAGAAATTTTCTGTCCAAAAAGACTAAATTAAAAAAAAATTTTTTTTTGAGTGCTTAAAGGGCACCCCCTGAGGCTCAGCATAGCCCACGCCATCCCCTTGCAGAATTGTCATTGTGCCTTCAGAGATCACGTCTGCTCGGCACGCCACTGTGCCCCACGGTACCTGGCACAGAGCGGTCGGTCAATACATAGTTATCAGATAAATGGGGTAAATGACGGCCTGTGTCCTCTTCTTGGGAATTTACACTGCCTGTGGGCACGTGAAACTCTCAGAAATCCTGCAGAGACATGTCTCACTGCATGAGCCCTGCTCTGGAGTAAATAAATGGCTCTGGCTTCCACCCTCCCTCTGCTTCTTGCCAGCTGTGTGTTGTTGCGCAAGCTGCCGAACCTCTGTGTGCCTTTGCTCCTCACGCGTCCCCTGCAGCAGTACCCATCTCATAGAGGTCTTGTGGAGACGCCATTTGTTATTCCATGTCAGGCAGTGGGCACCGTGCTCCACGTGTGGTCAGCACGGAAACGCTAGCTGCTGTGATGCGCATGGTAATGAGGACGACCCATGCAACATCTGGGCAAACCTTCCACCAAACCCGGTTTGGGAAATGCTGGTAACAAGGAAGGAAAATTAGGAGGGGTTTCATTCCACGTCTGCCACCGCCTGGCTGTGAGTCAGTGGGTTCCCCAGGAGTGTCTGGCTGGGTGCTGTCTGTCCCCTGCAGGGAGGGAGCCTGTTTGAGAGGCCTCTGCAAGTGAGCGGTTTCCAAACCAAAAGGACTGCAAGATCCTGGTGAGGCCCGAGCAGCCCAGGGTGGAATCAGGCGACCCGGGGCCAAGTCCTTTAGCATCTACAGGCCGCCTCTGTCTCCCGCTCTGTTAAAAAAGGGTGAACTGTCTCAGCCATGGCCACCTGACAACCTGTTTGAGCTCAGCTGGGATTCAGGGTGAGGGCTTTGGGGATCTCGGGGCAGGGATGGGGAGAAGGTGCAGGGACAGCCTCTGTATCCAATCCCCTGCACCCTCGAGGGAAGAGGCCTCCAGGCCCACAGCCCACGGTGCCCCTGCCCTTTGGTCAGCCTTGTCACCCGCTGACTCACACCCGGTTCAGGCGCATAGCAAGTGTGTCTTTCGTGTAGCTGTGCCAGCCCTGCGTCTGGGTTGCCCTGCCAGCCAGGCACGCCCAGGCCTCCCAGGACAGACGGGTCTAGACGCCTTGGGTAGCAAAGAGCCCCCTGAGCTCCCACAAGGCTTTCCATCAAGGCAGCCACCTCTTCTCGCTGGCATCCTTGGAGGGGCACCAGACATCAAGTTCTAGAAATCCTGTGATCAGGGCAGATGCCTCACAGGGCTTCTGAGACTCTCAGTCCCAGCAACTCCCTGGAGCTTAACTTCTTTGGCCTAAGACAACTTTAAAAGATGGAGTGTTTGTAATAATTAAATCTTAGTGTCCTTATAGAATTTTGTCATTTAAAAGAGCTTTCCCATCTGGACTTCGTGGGAGGCCCATCGATCCCTTTCTGTCCCAAGTTGGGAATCTGTTTTCTATGCATCCATCAGTCTTGTCACGCTTGTATTTGTTTCTGTTTTCTTTTTGGCTTCCCCCCTGTTCTTAGAAGTTTCCTTTTGAAGAAAGCAGACCGTTTCGGCTCAGTTGGAGGGAAAGAGAAGGGCCAGCATCTGGGCTAGAACCAAGTGGGTCCCAGGGAGAAGGGCAGTGAGGGGCAGAGACACAGCCAAGGGCAGAGCTGGGTCTGCCCGAGGGGGGTCACTCCTCCTTCCAGCCAGGGCTCCTTACCCCCAGTTTGTACCTCACAGGCTGTGACTTCTCCTGCAGGTGTGACGTCCTCCAGACGTCACCCACTGCACCAAGTGGAGCGGGGAGGGTCTGTTGGGGACCCTGGTTTGAGTGGGGCCTTGGTGGTGAGAGCAACCTTCCGGGAAGCTGCTGCCTTGGATGATTTGGTCTTGGAGAGACACAGCCGGGCACGGTTGGGCTTGGGCCGCATTGGGAGCCCGGTTCCTGGTTTGCCACTTATTGTTCAGGGAAACTTCTCTGAGCACCTCCTGGTGCCAGGCCTGGTGGCAGGTGGGCAGGTGGGTGAGAAGTGAATAGAGTCACTCCGTGCTCTCCAGGGTCGAGTCCCCAGTGAGAGGCAGGCAGGTGGAGGCAGGGACAGAGCTGGAAGTGCCCTCGCCTGGGCCATGCTGAGAAGGGCACCTGCCTCCCAGGGTTGCTTTTGCCCAAGTCCATGGGGGCCCCTCACTGCCCTTCTTCTCCATCATCAGTGTCCCCCAAACAGCAGAGTGACCAGGCATGTCCCCCCCACTCCTTCCCAAGAACAACTTGCTGTGTGACCTTGAGCAGGTGACCACCTCGCTCTGGTTCGTTGTCCTCGTCTGAGAGTGAAGGGCTGCTTGCTTGGCCTCTGGGGTCCCCTGCCCCTCGCTTGTCCTGGCAGGGCTGGAAGCAGCCCCGGCTGGGATCTCCCTGCTGGGAAACTTCCTTTGGCCAAGGTCATCGCGGGCCAGGCCAGCCTTCCTGTTGACCGGCTTGTGTCACGAGCTGTCACATGCTTGGTGTTTGGAGTTCAAGCCAAACAGGTTTGGGGAACTCATGAAGACCTAAGAACCTGGCGTAAAAGCCCCAGGAGGAAGGTATGTGACTGGTCTTTTGGATGCACGGAGGCCAACCAGGAGCCTCCCTCAGGGCTGATGAGAGGGAAGGAAACTATCTGCTGAGCGGACTTCAGCTCTGGGGTCAGGTCCCTGTGAATCCTGCCTTCCTTTCTTCCTTTCCCTCTTTCCTTTCTATCCACGCCTCTCTGTGACCTAAAAGGAGTTACTTCATCTCCCTGTGCAGCTGTCCCCTCAGCCATAAGAGGGCACAATAAGCCATCTCACGTGGTTAAGGGAACATTAAATGGAAAAACCACCTAAGCTACCAGGGCCCGCGATGCCGACCCTTCATGCGTTAGCTGAGGAACCACGGCGACTGCCCAGGCCAGTGGTTTCGAACCTCTGCCCCATCCCTCAAGGACCACTTTCATTTCCCTGCCCTCAGCCCTCACATTGCCAAGGCTTTCCCTATAAAACTTCACTAGGCACGGGGTCCTGCCCCAGACTTCAGAACCAGGCCACCACCTAAGCACGCTGCCTGCACCTGACTCTCTGCTGAAGGTTTCTCCCAGCCCCACGCTCCCCCAATTTCAGTGCACAGGTGCCTCTCCAGCGGTCTTGTTAAAATGCAGATTCTGACTCAGGAGGTCAGGTGGGGGCTGAGTAGCTGTATTGCTAACAAGCCCCCAGGGACTGCCGATGCTGGTCCGCGGACCACACTTTGAGTAGATGGATCCAGACCAGTGGCTCTCAAAGTTGGCTTTTCAAATTCCCAGTGCCTGGACTCCAAACCAGCTAAATCAGAATCTGTAGGGCTGAGGAGTGGAGCGGGCACAGGGATTGTTTTCATGTCTCCAGGGGATGCCAGTGAGCGTCAGGGTTTGAGACCCCCTGCCAGGGCTCCTCTGAGCTGATGTGGTCCCACCCAGAACTGCTTCCTGGCTTCGTGGGTGGCTTGTGTGGCTGTTCTGCGGGCAGACGGTCACCCCATCAGGCTTTATGGACTATTGAAAAGAGCTTTTTGATCCCCGTCACTACAGGGACTGTGTCTGGGAGGGGGCCCAGGCTTTGGTGTCAGGTGGTCTTGGATTCCCATCTCGGCTGCACCCTGTTGGCTGATGGAGTGTGGACGTGGGCCTCCTCACCCCTCTGAGCCCCCGTCTCGTCCTCTGTGAGACGCAGGTCATCACTGTCCCGCTTCCGGGAGTCAAGCACCTGCAGTAACTCCCGGTGTATAGCAGGCACCTATGTAAATGATGCTATTCCCTTTTTTTCCTTGTTTGACATCCTCATTTTGCAAGCAAGACTACCCTGGCTCAGAGAGGTGGTGGCATTTTCCGGAGGCTACACAGCACGTTATCGGTGGTTCAAGGGCTGAAGTTCGGGCTCCTGCATCCCAGGGCTGTATCACTACTCCCACCCCTGACTCCCAGCCTGGGAGTCCCATTTGAGTGCAAGGGGCCTCCCTGGAGCAGACGGTGGAGCCTGCTTGGATGCCGACCGTTCCTGGAAGTGGCAGGTGCCAGGAAGCAGGAGGTGGCTCCCGCGATCTCCCACCTGGGGCTTCACCCACCTCCAGGGAGCGTCAATATCATCTCAGCTTGTCTCGCCTTGACATCGGCTCGCACGCCCTTTGCCTCTCCCTTGCCTCCTGCAAAAGTGCTGAACATCAGACACCAACTTCAAATGATTTGCTGTCTCAGAATTTGTGGAGAGTTATGTAAGACGCCGCGGCGGCCGTGTGGCCTAACCAGCTCTGGGGGTTGCATCCCACGAGGCCCCTCCTGACTCATGCAGGGGAAGAGGTGGAACGCGGGGACGCAGGCAGGGTCTCCGCTCAGAACGCCGCTGGAGCAGCCTGGCAGGGAGCATGATGGGGAGGGACCCCGGAGCCCCGGAGAGCGCGCCCTGGAGAGTGTGTCCTGGAGCTGGCAGCCCCTCCCCTTGACCTAAAAACTCCTCGGTGGGGTTCTGAGCCCCTGCTGCAGTTCCTCTCCTCCCCATCTCTCTTGAACTCACTTCTCTCAGGCATTTGTCTCCACCATGTCCTGGAAGCTGCTGTTACTAAGGTTACCAGCAGCCTCTAGGCAGCTAAATACTGTGGCTGGTTCTCTCTGTCTTCCTGAACGCGTCGGCAGCGTTGGACACTGTTAATTCTCCCTCTTCTTTGAAATACGTGTCACCGTGGACACCACTCTCACGTCACCCCCTGCCCCTCTGCATCCCATCCTCAGTCCCTGGACCCGCTCCCGTCTCCCCTCCCCTGGGTGAGCCTGTCCAGCCCCCCTAAATGCTGACCCATCCCAAATTCGTCAGTTTCATTTAACCCGCCCTCTTGATTTCTCCCTTGGGTGTGTAATGAACATTTCAAATGTAGTCTTTTCAAAACGGTTCTCCCCACGAAGTCTTCTCCTGCCGTCTTCCCCTTCTCGGTCAAACAAACTCTCCCACCCTGGACTCCATCTAGACTGTCTCAGCCCTGCCCCAACCCGACACCCAGTTCCAAAATGTGTCCTGATTCCACTTCTCACTTCTCTGCCAACTCCGCCTCCATCATCTCTTGCTTGACAAACTGGTCTCTCCATTTCCGTTCTTTGCTATCCTGCAATCCGTGCCCAACACAGAGGCCGAATCGGGTCATGTCACCTTGCCCAGAAGGATAGCCTGGCTCCCACCTCACTCAGCCCGTGAGACCCTCCGCTCTGTCCCCTCTTACGTCCCTGACATTCCAGGCAAGTGAGAAGATGCTCTCAGGAGGTGGGGGCAGGTGGGCGCAGCCTGCCCACGTGTCGGGGAACCGGGGGCGTCCCCATCCCGATCATATCCCCTCACCTGCGGGTAACACGCATACGGCACCTGTCCCCCGTCTGCCCTGTGACAGCGGCCTCTTGTGTTAACTGCTCTTCTCGGACAGTCGTAGGGCGGCCAGGCATCTCTGCATATTCCTCAGCTTTGGATTTCTCTGTGAATTGCCTTTTCGTGTCGTTAAATGATCTATTCAGTGATCGGCAGCCTTTGCTCATTTTTATTAGGCACTCCTTAGTTTTTGTTGTTACTACTTCATCTCCCTGGCCCCAGCATCCCCTGTCCCCGGGACGACCCCGAGATGAGAGGCCAGGTGTGGGCCCTGATCCGTGACGTCACCTTCTCCCCAGCTGCCCAGAGCCCAGTGAGGGCGAGCTCCAGGTGAGGTGCTGACCTCCTTCCCCTGTGGCTCATTAGCTCGTGCAGACGCCCCTCGCAGACAGACCAAACCTGTTAGATCCTCACCAGGTCCTTGCGTCACTCTCTCTGCTCGGGACCCACGCTGGGACCTTCCCCACATCACCTTTCCCCACCTCCTCCCCGACCCTGGCCTTCCCTCCTGCTCCTTCAGTTTTGTTTGTCTTGTGTAGTTCAGTGTATCGGTTGCCTCCTTTACCAGAAACCACTGGGGGCTGAGCGAGAATGTGGCTGGCCTGGGAGCCCAGAGGCCCCAGTCTCAGCCTCGCACTGGCATCTGAAAATGAGAGTTTTTCCCTCTAGGCATCACTGAGTCACACGCAGACTGCGAAAGGTAACGACCTCTGTGAGTGTCATTCACCAAAGCTTCCTTGGCAAAGCACCTGGCAGATAGTGGACACGCCATCCATCCAGCAAATAATGAAAGGCTCCCTACTGTGTGCCAGCCACGGGTCAAGGTGCGGAGGACGTCAGGGACAAAACACCTCCAATGGAGCCAGGAAACAAACAGCCAGGTGGACACGGGGTGTGTCGGTGCAGTAAATACAAGAAAGACAGAAAAATGGACTAGAGGCTAGAGTTTCAGGGCAGGGTGTTTGCAATGTCAAATAGGGCAGGTGGGAGGGAGGCTTGCTGAGAGGAGGCCCTGGAGCAAGAACTTGGAGGAGGCGGGGGAGCCCCGTGACTACGGTGGGGAGCCTTCAGGGCAGGGTCCGCAGGAAGGGACCGGAGGAAACATAAATGACACCCTCAAGGGTCAGGAATGGAACAGCCCTGCCTTTCAGTGCCTTCAGACTATGGAGGGTTTCTGACAGTGAAGAAGTGACTGTCCAGCCCTTTCTCGATGCCTTGGATTCAGGGTCATGAGTGTTATCCATTTTACCGGGCTGTGAGGAAGGATGCTCGAGGGGGCCCACTCAGCCCGTGTTCTGGCCCCTGCACTGAATGGGCACAGATTTCCGTGACTGAGAAGCCTGTGCAGCGGGGGTGTCTGGAATCTAGGATCACTCACCTCTTCATTCATTGCATTTTGGGAGTTTGCTGTCCACGCCTTCAAAATTAGGTGTTAAGGCTGCTGTGACGAGCAGACCCAGCTCGGTTCCTTGGCCTCACATGCACCGTGCAGTCACGTAGATAACGTGGAACTGCCCGTGGAGGGGGCGGGGGTGTGTGCTGAGAGGTCAGTGGGGCGGTCCCGGGAGCATCTGCAAGGCACTGGTTCCCAGCCCTGGTCCCACGTTGGAACCGCTGCGGAGCTTAAAGATGCTGATGCCCGACGCCACCCCAGAGGTTCTGACGTCACAGGTCCGGCAGCAGCCCGGGCCTCCCCAGCGGACTCTAGTGAGTAGCCGGGGCTGGAGGCCACGGGGAGGAGGGCTCCACGTGCATGTGCTAAAGGAAGCCCTGCGGAGCTGGGGAGACAGGAGCTGAAGGAGCGAGAGGGCTGGGAGGTCGGCGCGGCCGGGCCGTGTGTGGAAGAGCTCGGTCCCCACGAGGAGCCTGGGGTTGAGTTTCAGCAGGGACATGTCACACCCCGCTGTACCTTAGGGAAGGGGAACAGATGGGAGGGGAGCCAGCGGGGGGGTGGGGAGGGGGACTTGCAGGAGACCAGACCGGGCGGCAGAAGAGAGGGAGGAAGGCGGACGGAGCCGGCAGGGCCCTGGTGGGTCCCCTGAGCTGGTGGCCCCCACCCTCACACCTCCAGAAATATCCCCCTTGTGCCGAATTCTTCTCAGAAGGCAAAGGGCCCTCGTATCGCGGTCCCCCGGGGCTCTTCCTAGCCCCACTCTGCATCAGCAGGCTGCAGGGATTGTGTCCATTTTACAGATGAGGAGGCTGAGGTTTGGAGGCTGGGAGGCAGGGCGGACCTTCTGGGGGTCACACAGCCAGTGAGTATGAGGATGGGAACTCGCACTCAGGTCTCTGACGGCTGTGCTGCCTCCTCGGGGGTTATGACTGCTCCCCATCCCCACAGCGGCCACAATCAAAACACCATGCGAGTTGATGTTGGACTTGATCGTCATAATAACACTATGAAATAAAATTGCTCTTCCTGTTTTGTGGGTGGTGAAACTGTAGCTCAGAGAGGGTCCATGGCTTGCCAAGGTCACACAGCCAGTGAGTGGGAACCAAGAATCACAAGGTGCTCGTGGGTTAAGCGCAACTGTGCTGAGGATTGGAGAATATCTGGTTTCTTAGCACCTCACCTCTCAGCCTCAGACAGCTGCTGGGCTCTCAAAGTCCTCCGACCAGAGAAAGGGTTTCACAATCAGGAAGGAGACTGTCCTGCTGGACATCACCACCCCAGTCCCTAAAGGAAACACCCAGGTGGTGACTTGGGGTCTCCTCCAAAATTGTGGCCCATAGAGCTGAAAGACCTGGGCTCTGCTCCCCCAGGAAAGTCTCCATCTGTCTGAGCCCCAGTTTCCTCATCCGTGAAATGGGTATAAAAGCGCTTGTTCCTCCTACCTCCTGGACTGCTGGTAGACTCCGGAGATAACAGCAGACAGAGCACTTGGGAATCACAGCGGCTGTTGTGTTGTCCTCCATGGGGCCAGGCAGTATGTGAGGGGTGGCGAGAGGCACCTGCCTTCGGGGGCCTTGCCCCTGACCATTAGCGCTCTACCCAGGTGGACGACTAAGACTGGGGAGAAAGCCTGCTCCCAAGTAGAGATGGCCGTGCGGCCACAGGAGCCGGAGGGTGGAACGGAGCAGAGGGGAGCAGAGATGCCTGGCAGCTGGAGAGGGCTGGGAGGTCCACGGTGTTGTCTTTGTTTGATTGATTAGGTTTTTGAATGTTTAATAGATGTGTGATGATGGTGAGAGGAATGAAGTGGAAATTGAGGATGCCAGCCCGTTTGTCCCCAAAGCTGCTGCATCCTGCTGGAGACATTGCCCCAGAGAGGGGACAGTGTAGGGGGACCTGCCACGTGCCAGGACTGTCCCTTATTCCTCACCCGGACAAGGTGTGCAGGTCGTCCGTGTTTCCAGGCAGCCTGGCAGCTGACTGTCCCCTCCCAGCTTTGGGTAGGCTGGCCAAGGGGTCGTCGTCGTGCTCACCCTGAGGTGCCCCCTGCAGGCCACCTCATGGGTCTTCTGGTCCATCCGGGGCACAAGCTTGCCGCCGAGCCTTGGGTCTCAGTTTTCCGCGTTGAATCTCGCTTAGGACTGATCGCACAGTGTAGGGGAGGAATTCAAGCAGGGGCAGTCCTCAGCCATGACTGAGAGCCAGGACCTCAGAGGGGATCTCATCTGTGGAGAGAACAGAAATCTTCCCTCTGGCACCTTCTTTGTTGTTCTGTTTATACATTCGTCTATTCTCGTAGGTATGTGTGAGAGTTACCTTGTCAGCTGTGGCACTGTTAACATCTGGGCGGATCAATCGTCATGGCGGCGTCCTGTGCATTTTAAGATGTTTAGTAGCATCCCTGGCCCTGTCCACCAGGTGCCGGGTAGCGGCATCCCTCCCCTCAGATGTGACAACCCCAGATGTCTCCAGATATTGCCAAATCCATGCCCTGGTTGAGAACCACTAATTGAAACCCTGATGTTTCAGCTTTGAGACGGACCCCATTCCCAGCTCTTGCTTCCTCCCTGGAGCAGGCGAGGTTCCCAGGTGGGGTCGCCCTTCCTGCTTTCCCACCCACCTCACTTCCATTCTTCTACCTAGAGAGGTAGACTTGGGACCCGAGACAAGTTACTTGACCACTCTGTGTCTCTGTTTCCCCGTCTGTAAATTAGGGCTAACAGAGAACCCATCTTGTAGGAAGAGTAAGATAGTTGATATACGTAAAATATTTAGTACAGTTCTGGGCACCACATGTGTTGTTCTTATTCAACAAATATTTATTTTTGTGATGCTAAGCTGGGGATGCAGCAGCGAACAAGACAAGGGCCCTGACCTTGAGATCTCACAGCTCCTGAGGGAGGCAGATGCACGATTCTGTGATTGTGATTCAATATAACAAGGGCTGTGATAGGCAAGCATGGGGGGCCGTGGGAGCCCACAGGAGGGACACCTCATCCAGGAGTTAGAGAAGGAAGTCTTCCTGGAGGAGGTGATATTCCAGCTAGGATCTGGAAGGTGAGCACGACTTAGCTGGATGCAGGAAGGGGAGGAATAATGGTCTGGGTTGTCTATCTTTTAAAAAAATTTAATGCTTTCCTGAAAAAGAAATACAGTTTAATGGGTTGTAGTAGCAAATAGGACCAAACCAGGTCAAGGGATCCAGGTTTATACCCCCTCTGAGGTCCCTGACACAAAGTTCTCCGCACAGTGATGCCGGAACAGGTGCCAGGTGCAGAGTTCCGGCCTGGAGGGGACCCGAACCTACTTCCTCTTCCTTCTGTAGGCGATGGTTGTTACTTGGTACCAGAACCTCCCCAGATGTTTTGCGGGGAGCATAGTGCCCGGGGAGGCAGGCGGGGAAACGGTGAAGCTGCCGTCCGCACAGCAGTGTCCATTCCTGGCTCGCCTGCCCATCCAGTGGGGGTCCTCAGGGTGGGCCTGCCCGGTGCAGTGTCTCAGAACCCCGCTTGTGGACGCTTCTGCCTGCCCATCGCCTCCGAGTGGAGGGAAGGGGGTGGGCGGAGGATGGTGGCGCTCACTCCGGTTGTTAAAGCTCGAGTCCCGTTGTCTTCAAGGTGCCTGGAGAGGCGGTGCCAGCACGAGACCTCCCAGGTGCTGTCTGGGCACCCACCGGGCTGGGCTCCTGGTGATGCTGTGTGTTATTCCTCTCCCCGCACAGCTACAGTCTCCGCCTGGCATCTCGATGTCCTCCGCCAGCTGCCCCGTACATCACCAGGCAGTGTAGGAATGTCAAGGCCACAGCTGCAGCCCAGTTCCAGGGATCCCTCTTCAAAGAGTAGATGCTTCGCCTGCTCCTTGACAGGTACGCGGAGGGTGGAGCAGCCTCCGGTGGCTCTGGGGGCCGAGGGGCAGGGCTTGGGTTTGGGGGTGGGCTGGCAGGAGAGAAGGGGGTGGGCATGATGGCTTGTGGAGCACCCCCGGTGTGCTAGGTTGGGCAGGGGGCCTTCCTGCAGGGAGGGTATATAGTGGCTGAGAGTGTGGACCCTGGACCATCTGGTTCAAATCCCAGCTCTGCCTCTTACGGGCTGGGGGACCTCAGCAAGTTACTCTGTCTCTCTGAGTCTCAGTTTTCCCATCTATAAAATGGGGATGACAGTAGTATCTACTTCATAGGATTGTGAGAATTACAAGTGTCAAACGTATGAAAGCACTTAGAACAGTGCTTGGCACAGATAAGCACCAGGTGAGTCTAAGTATTAGTGATCGTTATTGTAATAATAACAATGATAATAATACTCAGCACCTAATTGAGACCTTCAGTGGCTTTAAGACCAGAAAAGGTTATGGAGCCCCTATTCCCACAGTGTATTTGAAAGTGGAAGTAATACTAATTCATAAAGTATAAAAACTTAGACTTATGTTGAACTAGAAGTCTCCTTCCAGATTTTCTGATGATGAAACCTGAATTCATTCATGGATGCTGGACTTTTCCTCCTGGGGGGCCGGGCTTTGCCAGTGACCTTGAGCAGGCTTGGGTTTCCCTGCTGGTGACATGGCATGTCTTTTTTCATTGTGTCCCTGAGACCAGCATCTCAAGCATGATTGGGGCACCGGTTAAAAATACCGACCCCAGGATCCCACTCCAATTCACTAAACGAGCATGCTGGTGGGCAGGGCCTGAGAATCTGCATTAGCAGTTGGCCCCATGGCTCTGGGACACACTCAGATTCGGGGATGGATGCCTGCTTAACACGGCCAAGGTCACTTGGAATGAGAACGCAGCTGTTTAAGGCAAGGTGGGCTGAATTCCGAAGCTCTGGGGTCTTTTGTGCTGTGCCTTCCTCCCTCCCGCCTCTCCTCTCCCTGATGGCTCGCTCACTCCTCTCTCCCCGCAGCAGGTGGAGTTTCTGGGATTGGCCTTATTTCTCTGGGGGTTCTTTCAGGAGAGGAGTGGAAATAAAACCCACTTTCCCCAGAGAGTTTGTGCTGTGCAGCTGGCACTGAGCCCACCTCTTGGGCACCAGGTCCTGAGAGGGGAGGTAAGCCCAAGTCCGGGGTGCAGTGGAGCAACGTTGCCATGGATGCTGCAGTACTCAGGACTGGACGACCCAGGAGACCATCCCCCCTCCCACTTTACAGCTGGAAGAATTGGGCCCCGGAGAGGAGGCTTGGCTAGAGTCTTCTGGAGAGTGGCAGGCAGAGCCAGGATTTGCAGTTCCCCACTCTGGGTCCCGTGCGTGTCCTGGGATCATCCTTTTGGCAGCTGCGTGGACTTTCGTGCTGATGGGCTGGCAGGGTGTGGCTTCCAGCTCAGAGCAGGTGTTCTTTGCAGCCTGAGGGAGAGGCGGGTGCAGCTGGACTGATTCCTGCCCAGACCGGGGTGTTTCTGTCGGCCACTGCAGTCTCAGCCGTAAGCATGCCTTGAAGATTCAGGCCCTCCCCTGGGGCCCGTGCTCGACCCTAGATGAATTCTTTTCCCTTAGTTTCAAATGTGCGCAGCTTCCCAAGCTGGGTGCTCAGATGAATAGAGGCCCAATTTCATTTGTATCTGCAGCTCACAGCTTCTGTTCACTCACCAACAGTGAATGTTCAGAACTCAACGGTTTACTTTCAAAGTGACTGAAAATTGCTCCTTAAAATTTTATTTAACTTTTCCCCTCATTTTTAAATTTGTGTGTATAATAAGTATGTGCTACTTATTATTGTAAAAAATGACTTTTTTTCTTTTTTTTTTTAAACGCCTTATACTATTTGTCTTAGTCTGCTTGGGCTGCCGTAGTAAAATACCACAGACTGGGGGGTTTAAGCAACAGACATTTACTTCTTATGGTTCTGGAGGCTGGAAGGCCAAGATCGGGGTGCCAGCATTGTGGGGTTCTGGTGAGAGCTCTCTTCCTGGCTTGTAGATGCTGCCTTCTAGCTGTGTCCTCACATGGCAAAGGGAGGAGGCTCTGGTGTCTTTTCCTATAAAGGCACTAATCCCATCATGAGGGCCCCACCCGCATGACCTCATTTAAGCCCAATCACTTCCCAAAGGCCCTATCTCCAAACACTATCATTTTGGGGGTTAGAGTACAATTGTGGTGGGGAACACAATTCAGTCCACAGCACTGTTTAACACAGTTCCAAAATGATGTTTTGAGATGCCACGGCAAAGGATTTTAGCACGGGAAGGGATGTGTAGGTGGATACCCTCACTTTACAGAGAAGGAAACTGAGACACAGAGGGGCAAGTGACAGCCCTGGGATCAGCTTTTTGACGCCCAGATGGATGATGGATTTTAAGTGGTCTGTGCCCACTGTACATGCTCTGGGGTTTGTTCTGAGGAAAGGATGACATCCTCAAGGCACCCAGGACTGCCGTTCATCCTGCTGCCCTTGCCGGGTTAGAGGCTCTGTGACCAGCTTACTGGACAGTCTGACCCAAGGGAGGGACCAACACAGAGGAGCTTGGCTTTTCTCCAGCACCTGCCTTCCACTGCCTCCCTTTTCTGTGCTCTCACGACGTCTCGGGCAAAGCCCAGAGCTCTCTGTTCACTTTTAGGTATAACAAAGTGCCACGTTGCCTAGTCCAGCCTGAGACTCCCATTGCACATCCTATTTTGCCTCTGTCTCTTTCCCATCCTAAGGGGCCAGCTGGACTTTTGCCCTAGGGTCTAGGAGGGGAGGTCCAGGGCAGGGACTGGCACCTCTCACTTGTCTGGCCGCTGCCATGATCCTCCTCTTGGCTGTCACTGCTCCTTTGGCTAAGACTGGCCGGCCTTGGGGCAGGCTTCCCGGTGCTGGCCCTCCCACAGGGTCCCAGGAGTGGGGTGGGTGGAGGGTCTCTGAGATAGGAGAGCTCCCCTCTGGCTCAGCCTCTGCCAACCTCCCCTCAGCTCCGGTCCCAGTGGTCCAGCCACAGCGCCTGCTGCTGGGGTCTCCTTCCTGGAGGGCTGCCTCTCGGGTGGGGGGCTGGCAAGATGGCTTCTTTTTTGGATCTCACCCAGTGACCCATAGGAAACTCACATATATTGGCCACACCAAACCAGGGGAATGCAGCGTGCTCCTCGCTGGGCCCTGTCTCTACGTTCTTCTCCTCCGGCCGCTCCTGCTCAGGTGGGCGGGGCACATGCAGGCCTCCCTCTCTCAAAGGCACCCTGCTCCGCGGCAAGCAGCTCTCTCCAGCCCCATCAAGAGGTCTTGGGGGGGTTGGAACTGACATAGTGTAGTGGTTAAGAGCCCACTTTCTAGAGCTGGATCCCGGCTCCAGTAATCCCGGCAGGTACTTCACTTCTCTGTGTTTCAATTCGTCCGTCTGTAAAGTGGGTGAATAATAATAATAATACCGTACTATACCATTTTATATAAAGGACTTGAGCATCTGTGGATTTTGGTATCCATGGGGGTCCTGAAACCAGTCCCCCTGTGGATAGTGAGGGATGACTGTACCTCTCTCACGGGAATATTGTCAAGATTGCGTAGGTTAGTACATACAGGAAGTCCCCTACATGTGAACCTTCAAGTTTCGAACTTTCAAAGATGGGAACGTGCGTTCGCATGTCCAGTCACGTAAGTTAGTTCACGTGTCTGGCATACATTGTCACGTGCGTGCATCCTCTACAAGTGGTTGTGCTTTTGTGTACTTTACTGTACAGTACTGTATAGAGTACAGTAGTACTTCTATTGCTGACGATCTTTCAGCTCTACCATCTCCCACCTCCTCTCCCTCCTCCAATCAGTAACTCTTGCCTGTTCACTTGATGCCAGCCCCTGTATGCCAGCTGTTGTACTGGACTATTGTACTTTGCAAGGTACTGTACTGTGAGATTAAAAATGTTTTATTTTTTGTGTGTGTTTGCTTTTTATGTATTATTTGTGTGAAAAGTATTATCAACCTATTACAGTACAGTACTATATAGCCGATTGTGTTAATTGGGTACCTAGGCTAACTTTGTCGGACTTACGAGCAAATTGGACTTAACGAACTCGCTCTTGGAACGGAACTCGTTTGTATGTAGGGGACTTACTGTACATGAGAAGCACTTAGGAAAGTGCCTGGTATGTGGTATTGAATAACTCTTCCATAGATCAGCTCTGCTATTATTATTATTCTCACTGAATTATTATATTAGTAGTAGTTGTAGTAATAATAATAGTAGATAGTAGTAGTAATAGTAGTAATAGTAATAGCAGGTGTTACTGGTAGTAGTAATAGTAATGATGACCAAGTCCACTGGGTGAGAGAACTGAGCCCCTGAACTTGGCCCAGTGCAATTCCAGGCTCGTATTAAACCCAGTGCAGCAAATGTCATTAAACAGTCACTCATGTGCCTGGCTGTGTGCCAGCTACTGTGACTGGTGTTTCCTTGGAGGAAGCATGTGAGCTAAGCCACTCCCTCGGAACAGAGAGCACACACGGGCTCTGGAGGGGGCTTGACCTGGGTTCAAGTCCCACCTCTACTGCTGGTCATCAGCCTGACCTTGTAAAAGTTACTTCTCCTCTCTGGGCCTCTGTCTCTTCCATTTGAAATGGGGATCTGTGTCACCTGCCACAAGGGTCATTTTGAGTATTAGCATGAAACGAAGCGATAGTGTAATTACTTTGGAAAACTGTCTGGCAGTATCTACTGAAGCTGCACCTATGCATTCCCCAGGGCCCAACAGTTACGGTGCTAGGGATACACTCAGCAGAAATGCATACACGTGTGCACCACATGTTCGTATGTTATATATGCACACCCTACTGCCTAGAGTTTCCACTCGGCATAAATACGTACACGTGGGCATTGTATGCGTCTTCTAGACATACATAAGAACATTCTAGCGGCATTACTCATGATGGCCCCAAACTAGAAACTACCCAATTGTGCACGGGCAGGGGACTAGGCAGATGGAAGCTGCCTGACCATGCGCTAGAATCCTGTAACAGAGAAACGGAAAGAACTACAACTACATGCTCGAAATGGGTGCATCTCACAAACACATTATGCAGAAGAAGCCAGACACAAAAGGATATGTATTGATTGATTCCATTTATGTTAAGTCAAAAAATGGGTAAAATCAATCTGTGGTGATAGAGGTTGGCAGAGTGGTTATCCTGGCAGGGGGGCGCGGTGAGGGTTGGTGGGTATCCTAGAAGGGGGCCGGGGTGGAGCTGACAATTGGTCGAATTGTTTCTCCCTCTGGGTGCTGGTTACACAGTGTTCACTAACAGTTCATCAAGCTGTACTCTTCCGCACGTGTGGTATACTTCCAAAAATAGTTTAACTAGAAAAATTAAGTAGAGGGATCATGGTTGAAGAGCCCAGGGTAGGCCCTGAATATGTAGCCTTCATTATTATTTTTCTTTTCTTTTTCTCCTCAGCACCTGAAGTGACCTGGAATCAGTGAAGCCAAAGGGACTGGCCTTCTGGCCTCCAGGGAGTACCGACCTATTCCAGATCCATGAGCCTGCAAGAGAGAGAGAGAGTGTGTGTGTGTGTGTGTGTGTGCGTGCGTGCGTGCGCCTGTGGTCTTCAGATGAGGGTCCCGAACCCCAGGGAGGCAGGAAGGCAGCTGATTGCACGCCGTGGATGACACCTGGGTGCAGCCCCCGGCCTGTGTTCTGCAGCTCAGCTTTCCTGTTGGGTTGGGGCCCCTCCTACTATGCAATTTTCCGAGAGCTCCTTGATCCTGCTTTTTGCTTCTCCAGTTGTCTTTTGCCACGGCGGGGACTTGGGTCTGGTCCAGGGGTCAGCTCCAGCCCCGTCCAGGGAAGGCCTTCAGGAAGAGGCCAAGTTCCCCTTCCAGCCAGCCCCGCCCCTGCCTTCCCTTGCCCCCAGTGTCTCTGGGAATCCGTAGTGTGTAGACACTTCGGAGCCTTGCTGATCGTCCCCCTTGGCCCTCGCACTTGGAAGACTTCCTTCTTTGCCTGAGCAATCTGAGCCGCTGGCTCTCGCGTTGTTTCCAGATTTGTCATTCTCATCAGTCAGGCCCTGTGCGTCCAGGAGAAAGTCCTCGTCTCCGTTTATAGATCGGCTCCTCCCGTGGGAGAGGCAGGGGACAGGATGCTGTGAGGGCGGTGCGGGGAGCTCTCCCGTGTGTGCTTCTTTGCCTCCCTTGGTGGGACCATCAACACCTTTAGGGTCTGAGCTTCTCCAATTGGCTGAAAAGGGAAACAAAGAAACAGAAATTGGGAAATGAAAAATAAGCTGGAGGATTAAAAAGCCTAGGGGGAAACAAAAGAGATTTCCGGAGGCCATCTATCGCCTGCCAGGGAACGATGGAGCTGGCTCCATCTCTGATGGAACAGTCCATGTCTCGGAGAAACGGGTGAGCTGAGCTAGGAGTTTGGACCCAGTTCAGTGAGGGTCTTGGGTTTTGTGCCTTTGGGGCAGACTCTCAGACAGGATGTCTGAGACCACTTTGGCGCTGTCTTCTCAGCTCCATGTTGGATGGTGATACATCAAACCCAAAGCGGAAGGAGGGAGCTCTTCAGAGTACTCACGAGTGGTCATGCAAAAAAAAAAAAAAAAAAAAAAAAAAAAAAAGGGACTCTTTTTCAGGGCTACTATGGTTGATCTTGCAACTCTGTAAATATGTACGTAGACACTTTTAAAAAGCATGTATTTATGTCCCTGACTGTAAATGCCCCATTTTTAAAGTTTTATAACTTGTGTTATTTAATGAATCGGTTGACTGGCTGCACTGTGGGATCTGATAACGGTCCAGGAGGAAGGTCTCACGAGAGCCTCACATGGGCAGAAAAACGCTGTGCCCTACGTCACAATTTTCCTATTTCCCACCCAGCTACAAACCGTGGTTTGTTTTAAATTCTCACAAACTGGAATCCTTTGGCCCGCTCCTAAAATTAACCCTCACAAGCATGAAAATCTGTGGCTGTTCCTTATCCTAACACGACAATTTTTGTCCCCTCAATGTTGACACTCGTGAACTGTACCCCAGCCTCTCAGTTCTGGAGGGTGTTTTTCCTTTCAGCAGCGAGGGAGGTCCACGAACCCCAAGCTTGGAAAGTCACCTTCAGCCAGTGGCGAGTTCTGGAAAACGTTGTGAGGCCTGGGGAACACTCATGTTTTGCACGTGTGAACGTGCTGGTCAGCCTCCAGCACTCAGGCTGTCAGGAAGACTGTCACGAATGTTCCAATCATGAAAATGGGGGGGTGGTTTTTTTTTTTAAAAAGCTGTGTTTCCTGGTCAGTGATGGTCTCCGAGCGTGGGTTTGGATTGCAGAAGAGGACATGTGAAGAAAATTAACAATAAAAGTGTGAAGCGCGATTGCGAGGAACAGGCGTGGGAGTGATCATTTTGGTTCCTGTGTTTCGTGTCTTGGGTTTTGGTGACTTCTGTGTCTGCGGGCTGGGGGTCCTTGAAGGCTCCATTCCAACGATGAGGGAAACCTAAGGTTCCCAGGAAGCCCCCTGTGGAAATACCCCACCTGGTGACCAAGCTTACCCTGCCTTCACATCCCCTCCCTCACCCGCCAGCCCGTGAGTCAAGCCATTTGGCTGAGACTAGAAAGGCCTCCCGTGATTGCAAACATATTCTTTGCTTTAAACAGCTTCACTGAGATGGAATTCACATACCATACAATTTACCCATTTAGGTGTACAAATCATTGGTTTTTAGAATATTCACAGAGTTGTGCAACCATCACCACAGCAGTCAATTTTAGAACATTTTCAATCACCCCCAAAAGAAACCCCAAACCCATTAGCAGTCACTTCTTATTTCTGCCCAAGCCCTTAGCCCTCGGCAACCACAAATCTGCTTTCTCTCCCTGCAGATTGACCTATTCTGGATATTTCATATAAATAGAATCATACAAAATGTGGTCTTTTGTGACTAGCTTCTTTCACTTTGGATAATGTTTTCAAGGTTCATCCAGATTGTGGCATGTATTGGGACTTCATTCCTGTTTACGGCCAAATATCCCATTGTATTGGATATGCCACATTTTATTCATTCTTCAGTTGATGGATTTTTGGGTTTCTCCCACTTTTTGGATATTAAGAAGAATGCTGCCATGAACATTCCTATAAAAGTTTTTGTGTGGATATAATTTTTTTTTTTTTTTTTTTTTTAGTATATTGCTGGGAGGGAATTGGTAGGTCACATGGTAAATCTATATTTAACATTTTGAGGAACTGCCAAAATTTTCCAAAGTGGCTGCACTATTTTACATTCCCACCAGCAGTATCCGAGGTTTCCAATTTCTCCACATTCTCCCCAGCACTCGTCATTGTCTATTTAATTTTTGCCATCTTCGTGGGTGTGAGTACAGATGAATTCTTTTGAAGAGCTAACCATCCTTCTGGTCACACATCCTAGCAGAGTTAGATAAAGGCCCTTGAGAGGATGGGATGAGGACAGGTGAATTATGATGGAAGGTGAGAGATAAGCATTTTCTTGGGTTTGGGGTGGGTAGACGGTAGGAGGTCCCCAAGTGGTCTTTGCCCATTTCCAAATATTTCAGAGGGGTAGGAGGAAGAGCACAAAGTTTTGCCTTTTCACTTAAACACTCTCTAAAAACGTGATAAGATGTCATATTAGAATTCTCTAGAGAAACAGGAGATATATAGATATAATTAATTATAGGAATTGGCTCACAAGATTAGGGAGGCTGAGAAGTCCCGTGATCTGCCATCTGCAAGCAGGAGACCCAGGAAAGCTGGTGGTGTAATTTGTTCTGAGTCCAAAAGCCTGAGAACCAGGGGAAGCGGACGGTGTGAATCCCAGTCCAAGGGCAGGGGATGAGATACCCCAATTCAAGCAGCGTCAGGACAGAAGGGTGAATTCCTCTTTCCTCTGCATTTTGTCCTATTCAGGCCCTCGATGGATTGCGTAAACCCACTTACACGGCGGAGGGTGACCTACTTAATGCTAATCTCACCCGGAAACACCCTCACAGACACACCCAGAAACAGTGTTTAATCCGGGCTTGCCATGGTGTGCTCAAGTTGACACAAAGTAACCCTCACACAGGACTTTTCCCCTTTCTGGAGGAAACTTACCTAGAAAGCAAACATTGTGGAACCTCCCAGTGAGGTGAAATCCAAACATCAGGCTCTTCCACCTTGGCTGACCCCTGGTCTGGGCCTGCAGAGATGAATTTCCCACAGGCCTGGCTATGGAGGGAGTGGTAGTGGGGGAGGGGCGGGAAAGTAGAGAAGAAAGGAGGCCGTTTCGGGAAATGAAAGGGGCCGGTACAGAGCTCAGGCTTGGGTGATTTGACGGCATAGAGGTGGGACCCCTCACCAACCTGGGGCATTAGGGAGGGCTTCCTGGAGGAGGAGGCCTGTTGCAGACCCTGACAGACCAGGCTTCCTGGAGGAGGAGGCCTGTTGCAGACCCTGACAGTTCTCCTCACCTGATCTCCACATTGGGCTTTAGAAAGATTCATGAAGGTTTCTTAGTTATTGCAAGTAGCCTGGAATTAAAATAACAGTGTCCATTAATGGACTATTTTTCAGCTCCATCAGATACCCTCACACACATAATTCCATCTCATTCTTCTAATAAGCCTTGAGGTGGACTGTGCAGGTCTATTGTCTCTTCTACCAGGTGGCGCTCTGAGAGCAGGCAACTCACCCAGGTCACACCTGTTCAGTGTCAGCTGGGACCTGAGCCAGGCTCCGAATCCAGGCGCAGGGCTGTCACCCACAGGCACCGTTTACTGAGCACTGCCACGTGCCACACAAGCCCTGCACTATCCCTCTCCTGTCACAGCAGCCCAACCACATGGTACCTCAATAGCCAGTTCACAGATGAAGAAACGGAGGCTCAGACACGTTAAGCTATTTGTCCAGGGTCACATAGCTGGCAGATGCGGGTCAGGAACTGGACGCAGGCCTTTCAGGCTCAGTGTTCACTATTTCCCAGTCTCCCACCCCAGCCCCTCAGTGCTCCTTCCACCGCTGCCCTATTGTTCTCCCAGCACTTCGAGCCACCTGCGGGTGGAAAGTCACTAGGGAGGTCAGTCCCCAGCCCCGAGAACACAGCAATGAGCTGTTGGACTTTCGCTCCACCCCCAATGCGTGGTCATAGGAAGTATGGGTTTAGAAGCACAGGCTCAGAGGTCTCCAGGCCTGGGTTAAATCTCAGCTCTGTTCTGTACCAGCCATGTGGCCTTGGGCAGGTCACTGAACTCAGCTTGGTTCCTCGTTTGTTGTACGAGGGTACGATCACTGTACCCGCCTTCCTGTGTTCTAATGGGAATAAATCAGCTACCACTGTGTCTCCTTAAGGTAAATTAACATACCTCCGGGATCACCTGGCTGATGGTTAAACAAGAGACTCTCTGCCTCCACCCTCACATCCGCTGAATCAGAATCCCCGGAGGAAGGGGGGGGGGTCTGGACCTTCTGCATTGGCAACAAGTTCTGCATGTCCCACCAAGTTTAATGCCGCAGATGCTGAGAACGATGGTCACGGCAGGGACTGAAAATAAGCATCCCCAGCCCCAGCCAGACCCCCGAGTCAGGGGGGCGGCCCTGGGGTCTCGAGTTCGCATTAAGCAGCATCTCTGGTGATTTCTTTGAGCATCGGGCTGCGCCTGGCCCTTGGTCACTGCTGGGGGAGGGGAGGCCCGCTCCAGAAATGGACTCCTTCCAGGAGCTTCGCAGATCCTGTTGGAACTGGCAGGCCACCTGTGTCCGGTGAGAGACAAGAGCAGAGCGGTGCTGGGGACGGGGATCAGGAAACGGAATCCCGCGGCCGCCTGTGGCAGCCGCACGAGGAATGAGAACTGTCTCGAATTCCCAGGGAGGGTTAGACCGAGCCCCGCGGGGACGGCGGGCGGTGGAGACTCCGGCGGGGGCTGGAGTCAGCACGCCGCGGAGCGCGCAGGCCTGGAAGCGGGTCCGCCCAGGAACCAGGCTGCGGTGTCACTACCCACCAAACCCAGGATCTGCGCGCGCCGCCGGAGAGGTGGGAGCCGGCGAGGGGGATCCCGAGCGCCCCCGAGGCTGCGATGCTGACAGCCGCCAGCAGAGGGGGCCCTCCTCGCGCCGCGGCTCCAAGGCCGGGGGGGGGCCAGGTGCTCCTCTTTACCGCTGATGAAGGTCAAAAGGAGCCCCGAGGCCACAGAGCTGCTCGGTCGAGGGTGTGGAAGGCAGGTTCTTGGGCTCCCTGCTCCAACAGGGAAGCTTGGCACCTTCCTTGGTGTGAGGCGAAGGCAGAGAAGCAGTGGTTTGGGTGGGACATCCAGCTCCCTCTCACCCGCTGGGTCCTGGGGGGCGGAGGTCCATGAGGCCGGGGGTCTAGGGGCTTCAGAATGCCCCAGTAGCTTTGCCTCCCCACGGCGCAGCTGAGACGCTGACCCCCAGCTCCCGGCGACCGGTGCCCCAGCAGGCGCCCTGGCCCCTGTCTGCCCCGATTTACCCCCCCGCTGGTGGGGGGTGGGGGCACGACGCGCCCAGCCAGGTGGGAAATGGACCCTGCAGCCTGTCCCAGATGGATGGAGCGCAAAGTAAGTTTGTCTCTTCTCTTCCTGATCTGCCCCCTACTCCAGCTGCTGGTCAGATAATGGGCAGGTTTGCTGTGAACCTGGGTGAAGCAGGGGACGGTCACTCCCGGTTATGTGCCTCCTGGGGTCCCTGCAGGGTCTGGGGGAAGGGCGCTGGGGGGCACTGAGAGTCAGCACTTGCACGAATCTAAGAATGAGGGTCTCCTTAAATTTTGCACCCTAAACGCCTTACCTGTCTCCTCCTAGCCCTGCCCTGGCAGCCTGTGATCCTGTGTGCACATCTCTGAATCCCATCACGTCACTCTAAAAACCCTCCAAGGATTTTTTTTTGTGCACCAACTCCCTTTTCTGGTTCAGAAACCCCTCTGGCCCCAGGCTCCCCCTGCACACCACTCTCTCCCTCCCTGCCCTCTCTATTCCAGCCATAGCAATTGTCTTTCTGCTCTCTTCTGCCACAGCGCCTTTGCATGTACAAATCCTTCTGCCTGCAATGATTTTCCCTCCAATCGCCACATGGCTCTCAGCCTAAATGTTGTCTCCTTAGCTTCCTTTCCCGACTACTCAGTCACCTGGTTTTGTTGACTGTTTTCCACTACCTGAGATGCTCTAGTTTCTCAGCTTCCCTAGAATGTCAGCCCCACGGGAGCAGAGGAATCTTATCTATCTTCTTGTTGGCCACAACGTCCAACACCCAGAAGGGCCTTCAGGGTTCACTGTGGGATCCGTTGAGAGGTATCCCTGGGGTAAGGTGTCCTCATCAAGAGGAGCCCTTGATGAGCTGGGAATCTAATGCAGGTGTGTGAAAATGCTGGTGTGCAGCCTCCAAGCCGGGTGGGACATTCTGCCCGATTCTCAACCATGGCCTGCTTCTGTGGCCAGAGGGGGAAATGAGGTGGGGTTTTCTTTTAAATGTCACTGCTTCAGAGGTAGGGTTGCCAGATAAGATCCAGCATGCCCGGTTAAGTTTGAATTTCAGATAAATAAAGAGTGACTTTTTAAAGTATAACCGTGTCCCAAATATAGTAGGGGGCATACTTATACTAAAAAAATTTTTGTTGTTGATTTGAAATGAAAATGTAGAACTGAGCGTCCTCTATTTACATTTGCTAAAACTGGCAAGCTTATTCATCGGGCTAAGGCCCTCCGCGATGCCCTTCTCTTCTGGGACATCTTGCCAGGGGTTCCAGCTGGTCACTGCACACTCGTCAGCCAGCCGTGGCCCTCAGCCCAGCCCCCGCTCTTAATTACAGCTCGAGCCGTGGATGCGAAGGTCACCAAATGTCAAGTGGGGCCCTGAGGACTGTAGAGTGTTTAAGTGGCTCTTGACGCCTGCCTACATCGTGGGGCTGTGGCTCTGACCTTTGCTTGATGTGTAAGGTTTTTTTTTTTTAAAAAGCCACCTTACCTTTCTTGCCATCTGATGCGAAAGATTCCTTGACAGAGGGGCAAGCGAGTGGAGCAGTTTGGGCATCGGCTGGCAGGATGTTGCCAAATGCCATCATTCTTGGGCGAGGAAGGAAGGGAGGGCTCCTACAGCTGTGGGCCCCCCTGCCCCTCCACAGACAAGGCCGGGTGAGCCCTTCCAAACCAGCTGTTGCGTGGTCCACATCTACTCCATCTTACCTAAGTGCTGCTGTCAGGCGCTGCTGGCAGGGTTAAGGTGCAGAGAGAGGGAAGGCAGGGGCGGGCGTGGAGCTCACAAGTGCTCACGCCGGGGCCCAGGAAAGGACAGCCTGTACTGTGGGCCATCCATCCCTCTGGGACTTCTTAGGCCTGGGTTGCGCCCAGCTGCTAGTGAATGCTTCATCTGCGCGTGCTACCTCAGCCCTGAGGCATGGCGTCAATGCTTGTGTGTTTCCTTAACCAGCGAATTTTTATTTTTATTTCATTTTTTTGGCCGCGCCAAGCAGCACGCAGGATCTTAGTTCCCCAACCAGGGATCAAACCCATGCCCCCTGCAGTGGAGGTGCAAAGTCTTAACCACTGGACTGCCAGGGAAGTCCTGAATTTTTAGTTTTTTAACATTATAAACATTATAATAACTTGAGAAAAATAGAGAAAATCCCAAGAAATCCCCAGTCACCAATGGACTTTTTTAGTACCTAATCCTTCAGATTTTTATGTAAACAAATGTTAGCTAACCGGCTGTGCCACCAACCTGCTGTGTGACCTTGAAAACTTATTGAACCTCTCTGTGTCTCAGTTTCCTCTGTACAGTAGACATGACTGTAGTTCACGGAAGAGACAGTTGAGTCTAGAGTAGGTGTGGGCCTCAGGGCATATGCAGGACATTGATCTGAGGCTTTGCTTTATTAACCTCATCAAACAGCCCCTCCCAGCTCTCCCCAGGGGTGCATCGCTTGTTCCTTGCCAGGTTTACTGTAACCCATTTCTAAGTCCTGGAGTCCAGACAACTTTTACTTGTGCACTCTCCCACAGTGGATGCATCAGTCAGGGCTGTTTATGCTGTGGTAACAAACAAACCCTTAGTGGCTGATAAGTGCTTATTTCTTGTTCCCATTGCATGTTGATTGTGGATTGGCTAGCGACTGCTTCCAAGTTTGCTAACTCCTGGATCAGTAACGAGGCAGACAGAGCAGCTGTTATCTTTCATTATTTTTTTAAACTTACCGTAAAACAAAACACAGATGCAAAAAAAAAAAAAAAATCACACAAAACAAATGTATAGTTTGGTGAATTATATAAATTCTCTCCTAACTACCATCCAGGACAGGAATGGAACTTTGCCAGTCACCCAGTCCCAATCCCAGCTGCCCTCTTTCCCTCCAAAAGTAACTGTTGACTTTCATAATGATGACTTCCTTGTGTTTTGGAGTTAAACTTTTAGTTAAACTTTTAACTTTTAGTTAAATTTTTTTATTTTGAGGTTAATTGTAGATTCATGTGTAGTTGTAGGAAAATAATACAAAGATCCTGGGTATCCCTTGTCCAATTTCCCCCAATGGTAATTATGGTATATGTTACACAGCCCGGAGATTGACGCTGATACCGTCAAGATACAGAGCATTTCCTTCAATACAGAGAGCCCTCTCGTGGCCCTTTTATGTCCACTGCAACCTCCCTCCCTCCCTGTGCCTCCTCTTTAACTCCTGACAACCACTATTCTGTTCTCCATCTCTATCTTTGTCATTTCAAGAATGTTCTATAAATGGAGTCATACAGTATGTACCCACTTGGGATTGGCTTTTTTCACTCAGCCTAATTCTCTGGAGTTCGATCCAGGTTGTCGGGTGTTTCAATACTTTGGTCCTTTTTATTGCTGAGTCGGGTTCCATGGTATGGATGTATCACTGTTTGTTGAACCATTCATATACTGAAAGGCATCTGGGTTGGTTCTAGTTTTGGACTATGATGAATAATGCTGTTAGAAACCCTTGTGTACAGATATTTATGTGAATGTGGTTTTCATTTCTCTGGGATAAATTCTTGGGAGTGTGACTGTAGAGTTGTAGGCTTACTTTTGTTTTGAAGAAATTGCCAAACTGTTTTCCAAAGTGGCTGGACTGTCTTACATTTTCCAGTGTATGAGTGATCCGCTTTCCCTGCATCCTTGACAGTATTTGGTGTTGTCACTATTTATTTTAGCCATTGTGATTTTAATTTGTATTTCCCTGATGGCTTTTGATGCAGATCTTTTCATGTGCTTATTTACCATCTGTATATCCTCTTTGGTGAAATGTCTGCTCGTGTCTTTTGCCCAGGTTCTAATTGAATTGTTTGGTTTTTGCTATTGAGTTTTGAGGGTTCTTTATATACTCTAGACTGTAGTCCTAGAATTTGAATTCAATTCTAGAATTTGAATTTGTATTTGCAAATATTTTCTTCTAGTCTGAAGCTTGTCTTTTTGTCCCTTTATTTATTTATTTAATTTTTTTTTTTTTTTGGCTGCATTGGATCTTCGTTGCTACGCGCAGGCTTTTCTCTAGTTGCAGAGAGCCGGGGCTATTCTTGGTTGCGGTGCGCAGGCTTCTCATTGCGGTGGCTTCTCTTGTTGCGGAGCACGGGCTCTAGGCGCGCAGGCTTCAGTAGTTGTGGCACACAGGCTTAGTTGTTCCGCGACATGTGGGATCTTTCTGGACCAGAGCTCGAAACAGTGTCCCCTGCATTGGCAGGCGGATTCTTAACCACTGCACCACCAGGGAAGCCCCTTTTTGTCCCTTTAACAGGGGTTTTCGCAAAGCAAAAGTTTCTAATTTTGATGAAGTCCAATTTACCAATTTATCCTTTTATGAATCATGCCTTTGGTGTCAAATCTAACAACTCGTTGCCCTAGCTCCCCAAGAATTTCTCCTATGTTTTCTTTTTCTTAATTTTTATTTTTTCTTCCAGTTTTATTCAGATAAATTAAAATACAACACTGTATAAGTTTAAGGTGTACAGCATAATGATTTGACTTACATACATTATGAAAGGATCATCACAATAAGTTTAGCAAACATCTGTCATCTCATATAGATGCAGAATTAAAGAGAGAGGACAAAATTTTTCTTGTGATGAGAAATCTTTGGATCTACTCTCTTAACAACTTTCATACATAACATACAGCCGTGTTCATTATATTAATCACGTTGTACATGACATCCCTACTACTCATTTATCTTATAACTGAAACTCTGTACCTTTGGACCACCTTCACCCAATTCCTCCTCTCCTCACCCCCTGCCGCTGGTAACCACAAATCTGATCTCTTTTTCTATAAGTTTGTTTGTTTGTTTTTGAAGTATAGTTGACCTACACCTCTATGTTATTTTCTGGCACACAACATAGTGATTCAATATTTCTGTACGTTACAAAATGATCATCACAATAAGCCTAGTTACCGTCTATCACCATACAAAGATGTTACATTATTATTGACTATATTAAAACATTATTATATTTTCTTTACTAAAAGTTTCATAGTTTCATGTTTTACACTTAAGCTGGTGATCCATTTTGAATTAATTTTTATATAATGTGTGAGACTTAGGTCAAGGGTCTTCCCCTCCCCCTCCTTTGAATATCCACTTACCTCAGCACCTTTGTTAAAAAGGCTATGATTTCCTCCACTGAATGACTTTTGCATCTTACCAAAAATCAGTTGGGCATATTTGTGAGAGTGAGCCTATTCCTGGATTCTCCATCCTGTTCCATCGATCTATGTGTTATCTTTTTCCTGCCTTCCTATGGCAATTGACTTTGTGTCAATATCACACAGTTTTGATTAACTGTAACTATACAATAAGTCCTGAAATCAGGTAGACTAATTCCTCCAGCTTTATTTTTTTTCCCCCCAAATTGTTTATCTGTTATAGTTTCTTTGCCTTTTCATATAATTTTTGAATTTGAGAATAATCTTGTCTATATCTACCAAAAATTCTTGCTGGAACTTTAATAGGAATTGTGTTAAACCTGTATATCAATCTGGGGAGGACTGACATTTTTACTATGTTGAATCTTCCAATCATGAACGTATGTCTCTCCATTTATTTAGATATTCTTTGAATGCTTGCATCTGTGTTGTGTAGTTTTCAGCATAAAAGCGGTGTACATGAATTGTTAGATTTTACCTAAATATTTGTTTGGAATGCTTGTATATGGTATTGTATATTTTAACTTTAATGTTCATGTGTTCCTTGCAAGTATAAGAAATATAATTGATTTGTGTGCAGATCTTGTATCTTGTGATTGATAAACTCACTATTAGTTCTAAGAGTTTTTGGTAGAGTCCTTGGGATTTTCTATATAGACAATCATGTCATCTGCAGATAGAGACCATTTTATTTCTTCTTTTCTTATCTGTGTACTTTTTACTCCTTGTGTAATGTTGGTATTCATTCTTCTTTAAATACTTGGTATAATTCTCAAGTGAAACCATCTGGACCTGGAGATTTCTTTTTTCAGGAGTTGTTTTTTTTTTAAAATTAATTAATTTATTTTATTTTTGGCTGAGTTGGATCTTCGTTGCTGCACGTGGGCTTTCTCTAGTTGCAGGGAGCGGGGGCTACTCTTCGTTGCGATGTATGGGCTTCTCATTGCAGTGGCTTCTCTTGTTGCGGACCATGGGTGAGCTCTAGGCGCGTGGGCTTCAGTAGTTGTAGCACACGGGCTTCAGTAGTTGTGGCTCGCGGGCTCTAGAGCGCAGGCTCACTAGTTGTAGCGCACGGGCCTAGTTGCTCCGTGGCATGTGGAATCTTCCCGGACCGGGGCTCGAACCCGTGTGCCCTGCATTGGCAGGTGGACTCTTAACCACTGTGCCACCAGGGAAGCCCCTTTTTTCAGGAGTTTTTGCATTATGAATTCAATTTCCTTAATAGTTACAGGGTTATTCAAATTATCTCTTTCATATTGGGTGATTTGTTGTAATTTGTGTTTTTAGATGAAATGAATCAATTTCTTAAAGTTGTCAAGTTTATGGTGTACAGTTGTTCCTGGTCCCTTATTATCGTTTTGATCCCCCATCTCATTCCTGATATTGTTTCTGTTTTTTCTTTGTCTGTCTTGCTGGAAGTTTATCAGTCTTTTCAAAGAACCAGCTCTTCATTGCATCGGTTTTCCATATCGTTTTTCTCTTTTCAGTTTCATGGATTTCTGGCCTGTGGTATCTCCTTCCCTCTGCTTTTGCTCTTGGCTTATTTTGCTTTTCTTTTTCTAGGTTCTTGAGCTGGGAGCTTAGATTACTGATTTGAGACTTTTCCTCTTTTCTGACGTATGCATTTAGTGCTATAAATTTCCCTCTCAGTGATAGCTGTGCCCCAGAAATTTTGCTATGCTGTATTTTCATTTTCATTCAGTTCAATGTATTTTTGATTTCTCTTGAGACTTCCTCCTTGACCCATGAGTTATTTAGAAATATGTTGCTTAGTTTCCAAGTCCTTGGAATTCTCCTGTTATCTCCTGTTACTGATTTCTGGTTTGAATCCATTTGGTCAGAGAATACTCCCATATGATTTCAGTTCTTTTACATGTGTTGAGGTTTATTTTTTTCCAGTTTTATTGGCATACAACATTGTATTAGTTTTAGGTGTACAACATGATGATTATATGTGTGTTATATTTATTTATTTATTTATTTCTGGCTGTGCTGCACGGCTTGCAGGATCTTAGTTCCTCGATCAGGGATTGAACCCAGGCCCCAGCAGTGAAAGCGCTGAGTCCTAACCACTGGACCACCAGGAAATTCCCTATGTATATGATTTTTTATATATACACACACACACATACATGTATGTGTGTGTGTGTATATATATCTGGCAAATATATATATTGCAAAATAATTACCACAATCAGTTTGGTTAACATTATCACCTCATATAATGATAAAAAATTTTTTCTTGTGATGAGACCTTTTAAGATTTACTTTCTCAGCAGCTTTCAAATATGATACAATATTATCAGCTGTAGTCACCGTACTGTACATTACATCCTCAGAACTTATTTATCTTATAACTGGAGGTTTGTACCTTTTGACCATCTTCACCCATTTTGCTCACCCATCACCCCCCACCTCTGGCACCATCAATCTGTTCTCTGTATCTATGAGTTTGGCTTTTTCAGATTCTACATATAAGTGAGATCATACAGTATTTGTCTGGCTTTGTTTGACTTGTTTCACTTAGCATAATGTCTTCAGGGTCCATCCATGTTGTCACAAATGACAGAGTTTCCTTCTTTTTTATGGCTAAATATATTGCATTGTGTATCTAATACATTTAATTGTGTATGTATACCACATTTTCTTTATTCATCCTCCAGTGGATGCCTAGGTTGTTTCCATGTTTTGGCTAATGTGAATAATGCTGCAATGAACTTGGGGGTGCAGATATCTTTTCAAGATAGTAACTTTATTTCCTTTGGATATATGCCCAGAAGTGGAATTGCTGGATCATATGGTAGTTCTGGTTTTAATTTTTAGAGGAACCTCCATACTATTTTCCATAGCATCTGCATCAATTTATATTCCCAATAATGCACAAGGGTTCCCCTTTCTCCACATCTTTGCCAGCATTTGTTGTCTCTTGTCTTTTTGGTAATAGTCATTCTGACAGGCATGAGGTGATACCTCCTTGTGGTTTCGATTTTCATTTCGCTGATGATTAGTGATTTGAGCACCTTTTCATGTACCTGATGCTTGATCATGTATCATGTTGCTTGATGCTATTCTGATTTTTATATCTGTTTTTTGTTTTCAGAAGTTTATCAGATCTTTATCCCTAATATTCAGAAACTTCACAGTGCTACTAAGCCTGGCTCCCTTTTTTCTCTGTTATACCTGGTGGGTACTCTGTTGGGAGCTTAAAACTTTCCTATTATTTTTTAAATTATAAAAATAAATATTTCTTGGGTTTGGTTCAAGATGGCGGAGTAGAAGGACATGCTCTCACTCCCTCTTGCGAGAAGACCAGAATCACAACTACCTACTGAACAATCATCGACAGGAAGACACTGGAACTCACCAAAAAAGATACCCCACATCCAAAGACAAAGGAGAAGCCGCAATGAGACAGTAGGAGGGGTGCAATCACAATAAAATCAAATCCCATAACTGCTGGATGGGTGACTCACAAACTGGAGAACACTTATACCACAGAATTCCACCCACTGGAGTGAAGGTTCTGAGCCCCATGTCAGGCTTCCCAACCTGGGGGTCCGGCAACAGGAGGAGGAATTCCTAGAGAATCAGACTTTGAAGGCTAGAGGGATTTGATTGCAGGACTTCGACAGGACTGGGGGAACAGAGACTCCACTCTTGGAGGGCACACACAAAGTAGTGTGCACATCAGGACCCAGGGGAAGGAGCAGTGACCCCAGGGGAGACTGAACCAGACCTACCTGCCGGTGTTGGAGGGTCTCCTGCAGAGGCGGGGGGCAGCTGTGGCTCACCAAGGGACAAGGACACTGGCACCAGAAGTTCTGGGAAGTACTCCTTGGCGTGAGCCCTCCCAGAGTCCACCATTAGCCCCACCAAAGAGCCCGGGTAGGCACCAGGGTTGGGTCGCCACAGGCCAAACAACCAACAGGGAGGGAACCCATCCCCACCCATCAGCAAACAAGCAGATTAAAGTTTTCCTGAGCTCTGCCCACCAGAGCAACAGCCAGCTCTACCCACCACCAGTCCCTCCCATCAGGAAACTTGCACAAGCTTCTTAGATAGCCTCATCCACCAGAGGGCAGACAGCAGAAGCAAGAACTACAATCCTACAGCCTGTGGAACAAAAACCACCTTCACAGAAAGATAGACAAGATGAAAAGGCAGAGGGCTATGTACCAGATGAAGGAACAAGATAAAACCCCAGAAAAACAACTAAATGAAGTGGAGATAGGCAACCTTCCAGAAAAAGAATTCAGAATAATGATAGTGAAGATGATCCAGGACCTCGGAATAAGAATGGAGACAAAGATCGAGAAGATGCAAGAAATGTTTAACAAAGACCTAGAAGAATTAAAGAATGAACAAACAGAGATGAACAATACAATAACTGAAATGAAAACTACACTAGAAGGAATCAATAGCAGAATAACTGAGGCAGAAGAACAGATAAGTGACCTGGAAGACAGAATGGTGGAATTCACTGCCACAGAACAGACTAAAGAAAAAAGAATGAAAAGAAATGAAGACAGCCTAAGAGACCTCTGGGACAACATTAAATGCAACAACATTCACATTATAGGGGTCCCAGAAGGAGAAGAGAGAGAGAAAGGACCCAAGAAAATATTTGAAGAGGTTATAGTTGAAAACTTCCCTAACATGGGAAAGGAAATAGCCACCCAAGTCCAGGAAGTGCAGAGAGTCCCATACAGGATAAATCCAAGGAGAAACTTGCTGAGACACATAGTAATCAAATTGGCAAAAATTAAAGACAAAGAAAAATGATTGAAAGCAGCAAGGGAAAAATGACAAATAACATACAAGGGAACTCCCATAAGATTAACAGCTGATTTCTCAGCAGAAACTCTACAAGCCAGAAGGGAGTGGCATGATATACTTAAAGTGATGAAAGGGAAGAACCTACAGCCAAGATTACTGTACCCAGCAAGGATCTCATTCAGATTCAATGGAGAAACCAAAAGCTTTACAGACAAGCAAAAGCTAAGAGAATTCAGCAGCACCAAACCAGCTCTACAACAAATGCTAAAGGAACTTCTCTAAGTGGGAAACACAAGAGAAGAAAAGGACCTACAATAACAAACCCCAAACAATTAAGAAAATAGTCATAGGAACATACATATCGATAATTACCCTAAACGTGAATGGATTAAATGCTCCAACCAAAAGACACAGGCTGGCTGAATGGATACAAAAACAAGACCCATATATATGCTGTCTACAAGAGACAGAAATACAAAGCATCCTAAGAGACTACTACAAGCAACTCTATGCCATTAAAATGGACAATCTGGAAGAAATGGACAAATTCTTAGAGAGGTATAATCTTCCAAGACTGAACCAGGAAAAAATAGAATATGAACAGACCAATCACAAGTAATGAAATTGAAACTGTGATTAAAAATCTTCCAACAAACAAAAGTCCAGGACCAGATGGCTTCACAGGTGAATTCCACGAAACATTTAGAGAAGAGCTAACACCCATCCTTCTCAAACTCTTCCAAAAAATTGCAGAGGAAGGAACACTCCCAAACTCCTTCTATGAGACCACCATCACCCTGATACCAAAACCAGACAAAGCTACTACAAAAAAAGAAAATTACAGACCAATATCACTGATGAATATAGATGCAAAAATCCTCAGCAAAATACTAGCAAACAGAATCCAACAACACATTAAGAGGATCATACACCGTGATCAAGTGGGATTTATCCCAGGGATGCAAGGATTCATCCCAGGGATGCAAGGATTCTTCAGTATACTCAAATCAACCAATGTGATACACCATATTAACAAGTTGAAGAATAAAAACCATATGATCATTTCAATAGATGCAGAAAAAGCTTTTGACAAAATTGAACACCCATTTATGATAAAAACTCTCCAGAAAGTGGACGGAGAGGGAACCTACCTCAACATATTAAAGGCCATATATGACAAACCCACAGCAAACATCATTCTCAATGGTGAAAAACTGAAAGCATTTCCTCTAAGATCAGGAACAAGACAAGGATGTCCACTCTCACTACTGTTATTCAACATGGTTTTGGAAGTCCTAGCCATGGCAATCAGAGAAGAAAAAGAAATAAAAGGAATACAAATTGGAAAAGAAGAAGTAAAACTGTCACTGTTTGCAGATGACAAGATACTATACATAGAGAATCCTAAGAGTGCCACCAGAAAACTACTAGAGCTAATCAGTGAATTCAGTAAAGTTGCAGGATACAAAATTAATGCACAGAAATCTCTTGCATTCCTTTACACTAATGATGAAAAATGTGAAAGAGAAATTAAGAAAACACTCCCATTTACCACTGCAACAAAAAGAATAAAATGCCTAGGAATAAACCTACCTAGGGAGACAAAAGACCTGTATGCAGAAAACTATAAGACATTGATGAAAGAAATTAAAGATGATACCAACAGATGGAGAGATATACCATGTTCTTGGATTGGCAGAATCAATATTGTGAAAATGACTATACTACCCAAAGCAATCTACAGATTCAATGCAATCCCTATCAAATTACCAATGGCATTTTTTACAGAGCTAGAACAAAAAAGCTTAAAATTTGTATGGAGACACAAAAGACCCCGAATAGCCAAAGCAGTCTTGAGGGAAAAAAACGGAGCTAGAGGAACAGACTCCCTGACTTCAAACTATACTACAAAGCTACAGTAATCAAGACAATATGGTACTGGCACAAAAACAGAAATATAGATCAATGGAACAGAATATAAAGCCCAGAGATAAACCCACGCACCTATGGTCAACTAATCTATGACAAAGGAGGCAAGGATATACCATGGAGAAAAGACAGTCACTTCAATAAGTGGTGCTGGGAAAACTGGACAGCTACATGTTAAAGAATGAAATTAGAACACTCCCTAACACCATACACAAAAAGAAACTCAAAATGGATTAGAGACCTAAATGTAAGACCAGACACTATAAAACTCTTAGAGGAAAACATAGGAAGAACACTCTTTGACATAAATCACAGCAAGATCTTTTTTGATTCACCTCCTAGGGTAATGGAAATAAAAACAAAAATAAACAAATGGGACCTAATGAAACTTCAAAGCTTTTGCACAGCAAAGAAAACCATAAACAAGATGAAAAGACAACCCTCAGAATGGGAGAAAATATTTGCAAAGGAATCAATGGACAAAGGATTAATCTCCAAAATATATAAACAGCTCATGCAGCTCAATATTAAAAAAAACAAACAACCCAATCCAAAAATGGGCAGAAGACCTAAATAGACACTTCTCCAAAGAAGACATACAGATGGCCAAGAAGCACAAGAATAGCTGCTCAACATCACTAATTATTAGAGAAGTGCAAATCAAAACTACAATGAGGTATCACCTCACTCCAGTTAGAATGGGCTTCATCAGAAAATCTACAAACAACAAATGCTGGAGAGGGTGTGGAGAAAAGGGAACCCTCTTGCACTGTTGGTGGGAATGTAAATTGATACAGCCACTATGGAGAACAGTATGGAGGTTCCTTAAAAACCTAAAAATAGAATTACCATATGACCCAGCAATCCCACTACTGGGCATATACCCAGAGAAAACCATAATTCAAAAAGACACATGCACCCCAATGTTCATTGCAGCACTATTTACAATAGCCAGGTCATGGAAGCAACCTAAATGCCCATCGACAGACAAATGGATAAAGAAGATGTGGCACATTATACAGTGGAATATTACTCAGCCCTTAAAAGGAATGAAATTGGGTCATTTGTAGAGACATGGATGGATCTAGAGACTGTCATACAGAGTGAAGTAAGTCAGAAAGAGAAAAACAAATATCGTATATTAACGCATATATGTGGAACCTAGAAAAATGGTACAGATGAACTGTTTTGTAGGGCAGAAATAGAGACACAGATGTAGAGAACAAACGTATGGACACCAAGGGGGGAAAGCGGGGCGAGGGTGGTGGTGTGATGAATTGCGAGATTGGAATTGACATATATTCACTAATATGTATAAAATAGATAACTAATAAGAACTTGCTGTATAAAAAATAAATTAATTAAAAAAAATAAATATTTCTTTTCTCTTTCAAGAACTTCTGTTGTTTCTATGTTTAGCACCTGCATTGAACGTCTAGTTTTCTTTTTATAAAAATTTTGATCTTGATTGTTTTGTTTTACATTTTGTGAGACTTCATTAGTACTGCTACTCTTCTATTTTTTTTTTTTTTTTGGCTGTGTTGGGTCTTAGTTGCGGCACACGGGAACTTTCGATGCGGCGCATGCGCTTCTCTCTAGTTGTGGCGTGAGGGTTTTCTCTTCTCTAGTTGTGGCTCTCAGGCTCCAGGGTGCATGGGCTCTATAGTTTGCGGCACTTGGGCTCTGTCCGTTGAGGCATATGAGCTCAGTAGTTGTGGCACGGGGGCTTGGTTGCCCCGCAGAACGTGGGATCTTAGTTTCTCGACCAGGGATCGAACCTGCATCCCCTGCATTGGAAGGCGGATTCTTTACCACTGAACCACCAGTAAAGTCCCTGCTATTTTTTTTTTCTTTAGTCATTTTAAATTCTTAAGAGCGCTACACTTTTTCTATTCCTTTGCCTAAGTACCCCATCGTTTCATGGGTACAAAATTATTTCTAATTCACATTTTTTTTTGCAGTCATGCATAATGCACCGTTTCTGCAGAACTGCTGTCTGGAGTTTATTTAGACATTATGTAGTTCTTTCATATTAGGCATTGTTCTAAATAGTTGTACAAATGTTTTCTTACTTAATCCTTCACCCAGAAGGTAGCTATTGTGAAGTGACCTAAAGTCATTTGTGTAAGTCTCACAGCTGGCAAGGGGCAGGGCTGGGATTAGAACCCAGGCCTTTCGCTCCATAGCCCACTATGGTTGGGGACTAGACGCTTCCCTCAGGGATCAGCTGGTTCTGAGCTGTCTTGGGTGATGCTTTATAGCTGGCTGGAAGCTCTGCGTGCCTGGGGGACGCCTGTCTACTTGTTGGGCTTTCACATGGTTTTTGGAAGGGGTTCAGCCAGGACTCTTCAGTGTTTTCGTCTATGGGTTTTTCCTTTGTGATGATTAGTTTCCTAAGGAGAATCCCAGGAAGAGGATGTGTCAGGATGATCAAAGACTGGCTCCAGCATTGAGAGCTGAGTAGAGAAATGTCATGTTCAGATTTTCTCGTTTTTTTTTTTTAAACATAGAGAATTGATTTTATTTATTTATTTATTTATTTTATTTTTGGCTGTGTTGGGTCTTCGTTTCTGTGCGAGGGCTTTCTCTAGTTGCAGCACGTGGGGGCCACTCTTCATCGCGGTGCGCGGGCCTCTCACTATCGCGGCCTCTCATTGTTGCGGAGCACAGGCTCCAGACGCGCAGGCTCAGTAGTTGTGGCTCATGGGCCCAGTCGCTCCGCGGCATGTGGGATCTTCCCAGACCAGGGCTCGAACCCGTGT
Source organism: Eubalaena glacialis (assembly GCF_028564815.1). Taxonomy (NCBI): domain Eukaryota; kingdom Metazoa; phylum Chordata; class Mammalia; order Artiodactyla; family Balaenidae; genus Eubalaena; species Eubalaena glacialis. The sequence goes on along the minus strand of NC_083718.1, from coordinate 184,744,923 downwards.
CCCCTGCATTGGCAGGCAGATTCTCAACCACTGCGCCACCAGGGAAGCCCCCAGATTTTCTCTTAATCTCCCTGTTTCCATTACAGCCCTTGTTCTTGCCTTTAGCTGTGATTGGCACTCAGGAATCCAGGGGCTTTCTGGTTCAGTTGCTCCCTGGAATGTACTTGCCACTTTCTGCCACATAACAGGAAGGAATTGGGGGCGAGCTAAGTCTACAGACTTTCCACCCACCTTCCTGTTTTCCAGCCCTACCTTCAGAGACGCCTTGTACCTCCAGTACCTGAGGCTTTCTGGATTTCCGTGGCATGGACTGCAGCCTTCCACTCCTGCCTGCTACCTGTACTGCAGGCACTCCATTTTCCGCTTGCCCTGCCTTAAGACAGTTAGTTATCATTGGACATCACTCTTCCTGCTTCTAAAGTGTCTTGACATTTTCATCTTCTATCATGTCCCTCCTCTGCCCCTGTGGGTTTCTACATTAAAAATAAATTACTTTATAATTCTATTAGAGTTTTGGGAAGGAACTGATATAAGTGCATGTTTAATCTGTCACGTGTAAACTACTGCTTTAAAAAGAAGGAAACGCCTCATCCTTGTAATTCCAAGCTAAGCGTGTAAGTGAAGATGTCTTGAAAAAGAAGGCACAGAAATGACAGGCATTTAGGAACAGCTGCTTTGCACAGTGCCTGGTGTGTGGTAGCAAGTCATATGTCATCTCTATGTAGAAGGCATCATTCCATGTTAGAGAATAGTAAAAGGAGGATAAGGATTGATTCTGATCTGGGAGAAATAAAAGATGAGGCAGGTGTGGCTTAAGGAATTCTACCTCTTCCAGGTTTTGCATTTTCTAACCAAGCCCCTGGGAACCTGTTTCTAGCATGGGATGTAATGGATGTCTGGAGTCCTGTTTGCATGTGAGATCAGTTTTTACATGCTGTAGTTATTTAAACATATGTTCAATCCAGAGGCACCTGGAGGAAATAGCATCTCTCTGCCCTTGGAGCCTATAGGGAGAAAGAGAGCTTCACAGTCTTTCAAATGGTGGATCTTCATGGTGTAGGGTAGACCCCGGCACTGTTTGCCAACTCAGCATCCATTTCCCCTCTAACAATGTCTTGATGCTCTGAGGGGACATCTTCTCCGCCATGTGGGTGGTTTAGCTAGGACAGGTTGAGTCAATTGTTTGCATTCTGTTTAGTCGCCGATGGGGACCCAAACTTTGCCCATCAGATGCCCTTGTCTGAGACTTTAAATTCTGAGAGAGTGACAAAACACCAGAAAAAAAAAATGCTTGGCAGTCATGCATCTCAGCTGTTGTTCCCTGACCAGCTACTTGTGCCTTGAGAAAGCTCTCCCAGTTCTTGCTTCCAAGTCCCTGGAGATGTCTTAGATGTTCTTGTGCCAGTTAGAGTTTTGGTTGCAAGCCACAGTCCTGGCTGTGGCTTCCTTAGAGCAAGGAAGCTCTTGGAAGGATATGGGAACTCAACATTGGTGGGAGACTGGAGAACCAGACGTGGAACATGGGCATGGACCAAGGCTGTTCTGGAGGGTTAAGGAAGAGGAAGAGTACAAATACTATTTTGTAGAAACAATCCACCGGAACAAATTGGCAGCTGCTGAGTACGGCATGCTGCTACGTTATTAGGTTACCTACCCCCGGCCATCTCCCCCACTCCCCCCGACCCCATAGCTTCCCTGGAATTATTCCTTATTGTCCCTTTCTCTCTACCACTCTCTTCAGATTCAAAGTCTCAGCTGGGAGGGTGCGGTTTGCCAACCTTGGGTCACATGCCTGCCTGCTGATTGCCAGGAGCTGGGGGAGAAAAAGAAAGACCCCCCCCCCACCTTTTTGGCTTCTATAGTTAAAGGTGAGGCTACTAATACTACACATGATGGGAACTGCCCCAGAATAAGAAAGAAAGTTTGATTCTAGATAGCCAACGTGGGGCAAACCCACCATGCTGTTGATTTCCATTCCAGGTCTCCCCACCTTTGGATGCATTCTGCAAATTCCCAAGTTCTTTCCAATAAATTCTCTTTGTTTACTAGCCAGAATCTGTGGCAGGATCTGTGCCTTGTACAATACTTAAAGATCCCTAGATGAACTACGTCTCATTGATCCCACGTGAACTCTGTTTAGTGTGTCCTAGAAGTTTGAGAATCTTGAAGTCTAGACTCCCAGTTTGTTCTTGTCCCATCAGCTTGATTATAATGTTTAGGGGAATAAATAACCTGCATGTCTTGGGCTGAGAGCCGTCTAGTGAGGATCGGTCATGAAGAATATTTTTCATGTTCTTGGTCCAAGAGCGAGCTGTTGGTGTTGAAGCCGAAGCACCGGAGCTTAGACGTGCGGCTGTGGACTGAGTCCTTGTGGCCGCCCATTCTAATGTGGCCCATTCAAGCTTGAGTGCTCTCCTTCAGGAGTTCATTATGGTGGGGGTAGGCGAGGCAATTTCACGTGAAAATGAACAGGACACCACTTTGGCACACCTCATTTTCCTGCACTTTGCTTTACTGTGCTTCGCAGATACTGAGATTTTTACAAAGTGAAGGTTTGTGGCAACCCTGCGTCGAGCAAGTCTATGGGCACCATTTTTCTAACAGCCTTTGCTCACTTTGTGTCTCTGTGTCCCATTTTGGTGGTTCTTGCCGTATTTCAAACCCTCCACCAGCAAAAAGATTATGGCTCTCTGAAGGATCCAATGATGGTTAGCCTTTTTTGAGCAATACATTTGTAAGTTAAGGTACGTACATTAGTTTTTTTAGATATAACGCTGTTGCACACTTAGTGGACAGCAGTGTAGCGTAAACATAACTTTTTTTTTTTTTTTTTAAGCAGAGACTCCTCAGGAGATTTTTTTTTAAATTAATTAATTAATTAATTAATTTATTTATTTTTGGCTGTGTTGGGTCTTCGTTTCTGCGCGAGGGCTTTCTCTAGTTGCGGCGAGCGGGGGCCACTCTTCATCGCGGTGCGCGGGCCTCTCACTGTCGCGGCCTCTCTTGTTGCGGAGCACAGGCTCCAGACGTGCAGGCTCAGCAGCTGTGGCTCACGGGCCTAGTTGCTCCGCGGCATGTGGGATCTTCCCAGACCAGGGCTCGAACCCGTGTCCCCTGCATTGGCAGGCAGATTCTCAACCACTGCGCCACCAGGGAAGCCCAAACATAACTTTTATATGCCCTGGGGAACCAAAAAATTTGTGTGACTCAGTTTATTGTGATATTTGTTTTGTGGCAGTGGTCTGGAGCCGAACCCCCCAAATCTCAGAGATATGCCCATACTGTGGTTTAGTTAAGGATTTAGCCAACCCTGGGTAGGGACTGGGGAGCAGAATTCACTGAAGCTGTGTGTAAAATGTTCCTGTGCATGTATGCTTATTTTTTGGAGGAAAACGTCTGTGTTTTTCAGGAGCTCACAGTGGTATGAAATACCCCCAAAGATTGACTTGTTTTCTGAATTCTGAGCTTCTTAAAAGTGACCTGTGGGGTGGTGGTGATGGTCACATAACTCTGTGAATTTACTAAAAGCCATGGAGTTGTACTTTCAGTGGGTGAATTTGGCAATTAAATGATAATCTCCAGCAAGCTGTTAAAAGCGGACCTTTTAGTTCTTAACCTTTTTTTAAGCTGAGCATGGGCTCATCTTAGGTCTTCAGTGAATCTGGGTACTGTCGAGCTCGTTGATATGTAATGGCCCGTTTTGTGGAACGCTTTGGCTCTAGATACACGCAGCTATAATAAGTTTGTGGTGCTTCTAAGTGAGTTATTTGAGCCCTAACCCTGGACTGAAGCCACGTCTAATTCCATGGTGGGTAAAACTGATGCTTATTTCATTTATCGCCCTATTAATTGCAGTGGTTCTAGTCATGGGAGAAGCCACGAGCACAGGGAGGATTTAGCCAATTCCCACACTTAGATGACCCCAGGAACTGGTATTTTGCGCTCTGTTAAGTGATTAATTGGTTGTTAAGGGTTATTTGGGGGCAAGTGCTAAGTAGCAATGTTGGGACTTTTGTGCTAAAATTAAAGCCAAAGCAGAGGAAAAAGGAATCTGGGGCCCACCTGTGGTCCCACAGAATGCATCAGAAAATAAGTTCAGCCTAGAAAGCATTAGGTAAAAAGAACTCAAATGTACCTTGCATGCAGCCATCCAAATGCAAGTCTGACTGTGTCCCTTTCGTTCCTGGTTAATTCTCGGATGGCTGCCCGTCACAGCTGCAGAGAGTCTGTGCCCATCACCCGGCATGGGTGGCCCTCGGGCCCTGCTCTTGGATTAGGGTCACATCCCAGTGTGGATGTAGAGTGGATGTGGCCCACTTAACTTGTATGACCTCGTCTTAACTAATCTTGTATGACCTCATCTTAACTTTAGTACATCTGCAAAGATCCTATTCCCAAATAAGGTCACATTCACAGGTTCCGGGGGGACATGAATTTGGGGGGATATGGTTCCACCCAGCGTACAAGCTCCTCCTTCAACTGTTCCCGCCTCACTAAATAGCTCGTGCATCCTCTCACTTGCCTGCTCTGTAAGCCTGGAAGTCATTCTAATATTCTTTCTTCACCCCCTTTCACTCTGCTTGTGAAACATGTCCTACCCGTACCTGCCTTTCTCTCTCCTTCCCAGTTGCTGTGGTCTAAGCTACTGTCCTCTGAATGACTACAAATGGCTCTTGCTGTTCCCCCTTTTGCCCTGCTGTGGCCCAATGTCTCTTCTGCAGACAGGGTATCTCTTTGAAACTTAAGTCAGGATGCTCCCTGGCCTATGCCCTTCCCATGCCTGCCCATTGTGCATAAGAGGAAACCCCAAAGCATGCGGACCATGAGCCTCTATGTGGCCTGGCCGATGCCTCCATCGCAGCATCATCTCGTGCTCCAGCCACAGTGATGGGCTTTCCTCTCCTAGAACATGCTTGCCATGCCCTTTCCTTAGCACGTGCCCTGCCGTTCTCCCCCCTCACTGCCCTCTCCACCCCGACACCGTTACTGGCTAATCCACCCATCAGTTAGGTGTTTGCTTATATGTTGCTTTCTTGACTTAAGCATTTCTCTGACCCCTTAGTCTAAATCGGATCCCCCTGTACTGATCTCAACATACCCTTTATTTTTCTGTATGGCACTTGTCCCTTGCTATTATGCTTTTGTTGCAGGAAGGGGGACCCCTTCCAGGGCCCGAGAGTGGGCTCTTGTCTAACACTCAGAAATGAATTGTCTGAGGAGACACACGTGCTGACAAAGCAAGAGACTTTATGGGGAAGGGGCACCCGGGCGGAGAGCAGCAGGGTCAGGGACCCCAGGGGAACTGCTCTGCCACGTGGCTCGCAGTCTCAGGTTTCATGGTAATGGGGTTAGTTTCTGGGTTGTCTCTGGCCGGTCACTCTGACTCAGGGTCCTTCCTGGTGGCGTGCGCATCACTCAGCCAAGATGGATTCCAGTGAGGAGGATTCTGAGAGGTTGGTAGGACATATGGACTGGTGTCTCCTCTCTCATTTTGACCTTTCCTGAAGTCTTCTGGTTGGTGGTAGTTTATTAGTTCCACGTTCGTTGCCAGGACCTCCTGTTGTAAGATAAGTCATGCGAGTGGTTACTATCGGGCCTGGCCAGGGTAGGCAGTTTCGGGCAGTGGTTCCCCTAACACTTTTGTGACTGCCTGTTTAATCCATATATACCCTATTAGACTATGAGCTCCGTGAGGGCCTAGTTCATCTTGTTCCCAGCTGTAACCCATGTATTGTGAAAAATGCGTGGCAAAGAATAAAGGCTCAAGTATTGGCATGCATTAATCTTGGCCATCACCTCCCCTCCCTCCCCTCTCCTCAGTTTATTATTCAGCCACTGGATTTTGAGTGTCTACTCTGTGCCTGGCCTTGTGCAAGGCACTGGGGAAAATAAATGTGTAATCTAGCCTCCTTTGTGTGTCATGACAGGTTTCTTCCTTTTTATATACACTGTCCTGTGACCGATCAGAAGCAGACCTCAAACTGTAGAAAAGAATGAGCAAGCGACATGTGCCTTGTTGCTATGGGTCCATGTGGCCTATTTTTCCATGCCATTGTTGGAGAGGAAAAAACATTTTCCTCTACCCTCTTAGGTTCTGTAACTGGGGCCCTGCAGATTAAGGTGATAAAAGACAGATTAACAGGAGAAAAAGGTTTATTTCACATGCATATGGCAGTGAAAACCCCAAAGAGATGTTGAGAACTAGAGGCTTATATATCATTTTAACAAAAAATGATATATTCAATGGAAAAGTGACGAGACAAAGGAAAAGGGTAGTAAATTGTTGGAAGGTAAATAGATGTGGGGAACTAATGGAAGGTAAGTGTTATTTTACTAATTGTTATGCATAGTCCTCTGGTGCCATTCTGGGCTGATAAGAGTCTAGAGTCCTCTCTGGTGATTAGGAGTGGTTCTGTCTCAAAAGGTGCCTTTTGAGGGACTTCCCTGGCCATCCAGTGGTTAAGATTCTGTGCTTCGTGCTTCCACTGCAGGGGGCATGGGTTTGATCCCTGGTTGGGGAACTAAGATCCTGTATGCCATGTGGCCAAAAAAAAAAAAAAGATTGTTAAAAGTGCCTTTTGAGATGACTGCATTCTGTCTATGGAATGTGTATCTCTCTAAGTAAATCTACTTCTTACCTAAAAAAAATAAAAAATGAAAAAAATGAAAAAAAAAAGAAGTGGTTCTGCCCTTCCTGGTATGAGAAGGGGGAGAGGAACTCTTTTACAAAGGGAAATTTAAGCCCTGCTTAGGCAAATAAGGAGAGGCTAGAGAACTGTATTTTCAGTCTGACTGTTTCTCAGTTGTCTTCACCTCAAAACAATCCTTGCACAAAAGCGACATATTTGGGGTGGCATATTCTGATCCCCTTAGCTGTTTTAGGTTTTGTCCTGCTTGGCTCCTAGCATGTCTATGAGACTTCTCATCTTTCAGGGGTGAATCCAGAAGGTGTACTAAGTACCTTGCGTGTTTATTTTATGCATACCCCATTAAAAGGCACAGACTATTTTCCAGGTAAGAGGTTGAGGCTTGGAAAGAGTTTCACACGAGTGGCCCAGCCCTTGGGTCTGGCCAAGGAGTTTGACCCTGGAGCTGACTGCTCTGCCGTCGCCGCCTGGGTTCTCTGGGGGAGCAGACTCGGAGCCAGAGTACTCACTCCGGGAGTTGGTTAGGGTGTGCTCTGGGGTCCGCCTCTGTGGCATGGAGGCCTGGGCAGAGGGAGAGGTCATGCCCCACAGCCTCTGCTGACCCCACGGGTTGCTTGCGAAGGGCAGTAGAATGGGCCACTTGAGCGTACTGATTCTTCTGAGCTGAAGACAATCCAGAAGAAGCAGATATGAGAAAAGCCCTCTGCCCTCCCCTATTTGCCTAAAGCAGGACATAAATTTGTAAAGCTGACCCCGCTTGCCCTCTCCACTGGGAAGGACAGAAGTTAATCACCCGGAGACAACTCTCAGCTTCTATCAGCCTGGAGACGTCACCAGAGGAATCTACACAACAAGCTTTAAAACTTCACAGTTTGCTGCCCTAGACACTCAAAGTCCTTTCCCTTGTCTTCTCACTTCCCTAAACATGTATTGTTCCTTTGTTAAGATGTTGTATGTATAAGTGCTCCCATGTATTGATATAGGCAAAATATCAATACATTGTTAAACTTCTGTTTGCTTTTTTTTCTCTTGTTAATCTGAATTCTGTCAGTCTAATTGTCAGGGCCCCAGCCAATGAACCTAAGATGGGTAGATGGTAAAAAGAATAATTTTCCTTCCCTACACGTGGGAGCTGAAATGGGCCCTCAGAGTGACCCACATTGGGCCAGAATGGCCAGGCCCTCATATGCCTGTCACCAGTCATGGGAGGTGGTCATCCCTGGAAGGATGTGACCTTGGGTGTCTCTGCAGCACCTGCAGGGCCTGAAGTACCACCAGCAACTGCAGGGGCAGCTGGTCCTTCCTGGAAGAGGGGGGATTGGGGCCTCCATTGCTACACTCCTTCTACTCTCTTTCTTTTCATCGGTGATTCTGAAACTTCCCACAACGTATCTATAAGTGGGATTTCCCCCATCCTAGGTAGCTGCTGGAGTTCTTGAAAGTTGAAAGCTCGTGAGAGTCATTTTAAGGATAATCTGGATGAACCAACCCTATTGTTCCAGGCTCTCAGGTGAATTTATTCCTAAAGGCTGGAGGCCCGCTGCTCTGTGTGGCAGAGAGGGCTGGGTTGCAGGTTGCAGATCAAGACCCTCGATAAGGGCAACTCGAAGGGGATTGTTTGTAATTTAGAGGCAGAGCTAAGCCTTACTAGTTAGTAGGATGAACAGAAAAGGGGCATCAGGGGAAAACGTGGCTGAGTTTCTGCTGCTGAAGTAGAAGGTGAACAGGCTTCCCCACCGCCCCCCCCCACAACACACACCAAGTACAGTCTAGCTGCCCTGTTGATCTGCCCTCTGAAAGCTGGCCTGTTTCCTCCCACTGTCTAGAATAGCTTAGGAAGTCATTCTTACCCAGGAGATCAAACACAATTCTCCTTTATCGGCGTTCAGCAAACTTGTTCTGTCTGTACGTACATTCTGTGCATACGTTCTGTAAATGTGTAGACATTCTTCAGGCTAATTGGCCTTGGAAAAAATGGGAATGTCCCGTTCCTTCCCTGTGGGGGACCAGCCTCCATGAAGCTCTTGCTGGGTGCCAGGCTGTGTTAAATGCTTTGAATAGGTTATTTCACATAACATTCACGACTCATGAGGTGCGATATATCCATTTAGTGTAAGAGAAAGCTAAGGCTTAGACAATGTAACTGAATTGCCCAGGGCTTGACAAATTAGCAAGCAGGAGTAATTGACTTCTGTCCTGGGTCTAATTCCACAGCTTTTCACCACTGCCACTGTTCCCCTTATTCTGGATAGCCTTCCTCTCTGCTTTCCCTGCAAGTTCCTTCCTGTGGTGCAGGCTCCTGAGGGTGCTGTAGCTGGGAAGGGGAGTAAGCAGCTAATGATGGCCATCCTATGCCAAAGAAGAGTAATTAAGCCTCCATTTAGATGAGGCCAGCAAACCTTGGCTTGCAGGGCAAATACAGCCCACAGCTCCTGAACTAGGAATAGTTTTTACATTTTTAAATTGTTGAAAAACAATCAGAGGAAGAATACTTTGTGACAACTGACAGTTACATGAAATTGAAATTCCAGTGCCTATAAAAGAAAAGTTTTATTGGAGCACAGTCACAACCATTGTAGCTTTCACGCTACAATGTCAGAGATGAGTAGCTGTGACAGAGGCTGTGTGGCTTGCAGAGCCTAAAATATTTACTATCTGGGACTTTGCAAAAAAAAAAAAAAAAAACCAAAGAAACAACGTTGCTGACCCTTGATCTAGATGAAGAGTAGTGTTTGCTCTCCCAGATAAACACGGCTTCCTAAGCTCTTCTGGGAGGTGGGAGGAGATGACAGTTTTCAGAGAGCAGATCAAAAGGGCAGCTAGATACAAATCCAGATCATTTGAATTAAATATATGCGTATATTTACAAGGCGTATCTGCCTTGTTCTGGAATGTTCTTTGCAGTCACACTGTACTTGCTCTCCCATGGGTCCTGGTGACCCATTCAGGACTGTCCACGTTCTGGACAGCTGTCATTGGAGCCTGGAACCCCAGGTCATAGCTTCTGTGTATGATGCGAAGGGTTCAGAGTATCCAACCTTAAAATGAGCCACTCATCCAACCTTAAAATAAGCAGTTGAGAAGAAGTAGACATAAGAAAAACCCTCTGCCCTCTCCTTTCTACAATTCTTAATCACTTGGGACAACTCTTGACTCTTTTTGGTCCAGAGATGGCACCAGAGGATTCTACCTAGGAAACCTTACTAAAACAACCCTTATCCTCCATTTTTTCTCCTATATATTTATGTTCCCACAGTTTGCCACCCCAAATCCTGTTTCCTTTGTCTTGTCACTTCTTGACAAATGTATCGTCCACTGTTAAGATGCTATAGAAGCCCCAAGTTCTAACCACCCCTTTGAGTTCCTCATCCCTGGCTTTCTCCCATGTGTACCTGTGCTGTGTATGTTAATACATTTTTATTTGTTTTCCTCTTGTTAATCTGTCTCTTGTCAGTCTAATTTGCAGGGCCCCATGTGGAGAACCTTGGAGGGTGGAGGGAAGAAGTTTCTTCTCCCCTACAGACTCTAGACTAGATAACTTGGATGGAGGGGGTGGGGACAGTAGGGTTAAACTACGGTTCTCCTTGCACAACATGGTTACACCTTAGGGAAAACGTAGAAGGTTGGACACACACTCTGAGTGGAGAGGGAATTGATACACACTGACCACTGACCATGTTACATGTTTAACCTAGTGTTTAAGCCTCAAGAGTCTAGAGAGGGAAATGACATTATCTTCCTCTAATGATGCTGAAGGTGAGACTGACTTAGTAGTGACATACTCCTGTCACTACTTCTTATTTCTTGAGCGCCTGCCCACGTGCCAGGTACAGTGCTGTGGATGCAAAGACAAAGAGGTGAACTCTGTGCCCTTGAGCAATACCTAACAAATTCTGGAGTTGGCATCCAAATTCAGATCCATGTGCCTTGAATCCTGACTTATTTCTGCTCTATCACGTTTGTCTCCCAGTGCTCGCATCCCTAAACAGATTCCTCAGTGCATGTTGCATGTCAGATTGACAGCTCTTGACACAGCCGATCAAAGCAGCGTTACCCAGTGATTAGCACAAGGAGTTTCCACTCAAACCGGTGAACAGTTGCCAGGTACCAGATCCTGTGTTAGTCTCTGAGGGTATGAGGATGAGTGACAGCCACTGTTCTTGGGTAGTCGCTACAGAGGGATGGATGGGATGTTAGAGGACCTCAGGGCTTTTGGTGGTAAGCAACAGAAGCCAACTCTGGCTACCCTCAGCCAAAGACAGTGCACTGGGCAGCTATGGGATGGTTCACAGGCTGGAAAAAGAAGCTGAACAGCCAGGCTTGGAAAGGACAGGAATGGGCAGCAGCTCCAGGGATCTAAAGAGCAGGCAATACAGACAGTCTTTTCTAGAGTCGATGCCTTTGGGACGGATTGGTTCTCACCATTTTCCTTACCTTGATCAATATCAGGTTGTCTTGGCCTGAGAATTTGACTTGTCTTTGGTCTTCTGTCCACTACTTTGGCTGGAATTGGACAGGACTCTGGATTGACAGCCCACAGAGGATGTGTGCAGTGGTGGAGGAGACCTCCTAAAGGGCACTGAGTTTCTGTATTGGAATAAATTGTAAGTGCTGTTGGGCGAGTGGAAACCAGGGTCCCTATGTGCCATGGAGCACAATGGAAAATGCCCAACCCAGGCCTGGAGGTTGGGGAAGACTTCCTGAAGGAAGAAGCAGTTAAGCTGAAACCAGAATAACAAGTAAAGTTAACAACAGGGCAAGAGGAAGCAAACCATCACAAGCTAAGGGAATTGCAGGTGCAAAGGCCCAGAGGCGGGGGCAGTTACCTCCTCTACCAAATAATGGCTCTTCCCTGTTGGTCCCTAGGAGTGATGGGTCATTTTGCCCAAGGACTTGAGCTTTTAAAGATCAGGGTCCATGCTCTCCCCATCCTCTTGGAGTCCTTCAGCTTCCCAAGGTCAACAGTACCTCACAGAAAATCTCAGGTCATAATTCCCTCCTTCCCAGGGAGTCTGCAGGATTAAAAAAAAAAAAAATCTTGAGGCTCCTGCACTGAGAGCTGATAGGAAGAAAAATGCCGCCGCAGCCTTGAGCGTTTTTATTTTTCTGCTCTGGCTGCAGCTGGGGAGGCCTCTGGTCATGTGCTGCCTGAACTGATTTGCGCTGGCGTTCGCCACAGATTGTGGCCTGACATTTATAGCAGCTGCGATCCACACGTATCAATTATTTAGGAAAAGGAATGAAGCTGAGATGGCCGAGCAGCTGCCTCGTTAAAAGCCTGCTCTGGTCACATACTATCCTGAAGGGAGAGGGGGCCCAAACTCGGAAAGGGGCAGAGGCACCATCCAGTTTCGATCTTGCCGTGTCTCGGCAGATAGCGAGCAGCCTTTGTGCACCGTCTTTGATTAATCAGCTCCTCTTTATTCATGTGAAAAAGCCACAGTCACCCAGGGGCTCCTTGGAAAGAATTATCGTTCTTTGCCTCTTATGCTCAATTGCTCCTGTATTGTGTTCACTGGGCTAATGAAAGCCGAGCCAATGTCTCTGTTGGCTGTGCTTTGATGAATTAGCACTTGGCCTGCAAACCATATTTCTCTGATTAAGCTGATGAGTTTGCTCCCTCCTCCCCCCCATCATTATGAGGCTGTTTCTTGCATGCTAATGACCGTGGGAGGTGTGGGGAGGAACGGGGAACGCTGGCCACTCCCTTATAGTGCTAATTCAGGAAGCAAATGCAGAGATTAAAAACAAGGCCTGCCGCAGCACAGACTCCAGCGTAGGCAGGAGCCCAGGTGACACCTGCAGGTGATGAGTTAAACGGTGCCCACGACTTACGGCGACTGTGTCCCTTGGCTGCATGTAAGAGGCAGATAGACCTCAGCTTGGCTAGGATTCTAGGCTGAGCTCTGAGAGAGCCAAACAAGTTCCTGGCTCTCTCAGACATGGTTGCCCCTTTAAAATGAGAGGGTTGAACTAGATGAGCGCGTCAGTGCCTGGGCTGCCATAACAGAGCACTGTAGACTGGATAGCGTAAAGGATGAAATTTATTTTCTCAGTTTTGGAGGCCAGAAGTCCAAGATCAGGGCGATAGCGGGGTTGGTTCCTGGTGAGACCTTTCCTCCCAGTTTGCAGACGGCTGCTTTCTCGCTGTGTCCTCTCGTGGCCTGTCCTCTGTACACGCACTCCTGGTGTCTCTTCCTCTTCTCCTAAGGACACCAGTCCTGTCGAAGCAGGGGCCCTCCCTTATGACCTTGTTTAACCTTAATACCTCCTTAAAGGTCCTATCTTCACATATCTTCACATATAGTCACACGAGGGGGTTAGGGGTTCAATGTATAATGGGGGGGCACAATTCAGTCCATCACAATGAGAAAGTTGCAAACCAGCAAGGTGGGGAGGTGGTTGTCCCCTCTGCAGGGGTATTGATTATTGGGTGATGAGAGAGGACTCTTCCCAGCTAATATCACCCCTCACCCGATTCCTGCTTGAAACATTCATGCCAGAATTCGCTACTATTACTGGTGGTCATGAGTCTTCTCGTCTGTGTGTTGAGTTGTAGCAAACCCAACTAGTTACTCACCCAAACACATTTCACCCACCTCCTTTGCTGGCAGACGTGTCCACCTAGGGCTGAAATGTGAGGGAAAGTTCCCTAGGGAGCTTCTAGAAAGGGTTTCTTTTCTCTTAATGATATACATGAACAGAAACAGGCCTTCTTCTCCTGGACCTTCTCATGCATGTCTGCAGCAGCCATTTTGTGATCATGAGGCAAAGCTGACTCACTGAGGGAACAGAATGGAGGAAGAGACCTGGGTTCCAGATGATGTTGTTGAGCTGCAGAGTTAACCGTCCCTGGAGTTACCCTATTGTATTGATCTGCTAGGGCTGCCATAACAACGTACCACAAAATAGGTGGTTTAAACCACAGAAATTTATTGTCTCACAGTTCTGGAGGCTAGAAACCCAAATCAAGGTGTCAGCAGGGTTGACTCTTTCTGAGGGCTGTGAGGGAGAACCTCTCCTATGCCCCTCGCCAGCTAGCTGGTGGTTTGCTGGAGATCCTTCACACTCATTGAGATGATGCTTCTATAAGTCAAACTCTGCCTTCATTTTCACATGGCATTCTGTGTGCTTATCTGTGTCCAAATTTCCTTTTTTTTTTTTTTTTAATGGCCACGCCGTGTGGCTTGTGGGGTCTTAGTTCCCTGACCAGAGATCGAACCTGGGCCCTTGGCAATGAAAGCACCGAGTCCTAACCACTGGACCACCAGGGAATTCCTCCAATTTCCCTTTTTAATAAGGACACAAGTCATATTGGATTAAGGCTCTCCTAATGAACTCATCTTAAACTTACTTACCTCTTTGAAGAACCTATTTCCAAATAAGGTCACATTCTTAGGTTCTAGGGGTTAGGACTTCAACATACGAACTTTTGGAGGGGGGCATCACATCTACGTTGTGACTAGTAATGTGATGATAAGTCCCCTTGTTGTTCAAGGCTCTTGAGTTTGTGATTATGACCTGCAGTTTACCTGAATGGCTGACAGCGATCTCAGTAGAGCGAGCTGTCCTGCTCTAACCTCTGGCGTCTTGGGCTTCCCTTCTCACTGGCAGGTCCTAGGAAGAACTGTACTGTTCCGTGTTCTGGCTGTTGGAGATGTTGATGTGCAGGCCCATGAACTAGAGCCCCACACGAATGTTCTAGCTCAGAGCAGCAGCATACACAGTGGTCCTGAGGTAGGAAAGAGCTCAGGGTGTTTGAAGAAACAAAAGAAACAAAATAGTACTGACATCTGCTGGGGATACCAGTCTCTCTCCCCATGGTTGTCAAACCCTCCTTGTCCTTGTGGCCCAGTTCAGAGTGGTGTATTTCACTGTGTCCCCAGGTGTTTTGTTTATAACATGATGGGAGTGTATTCATTTCCTATGGCTGCTGTAACAAATTACCACAAACTTAGTGACTTAGAGCAACACATATTTATTCTCTTACAGTTATGGAGGGCAAGAGTCCAGATAGTTTTACTGGGCTAAAGTCAAGGTGTCGGCAGGGCTGCATTGCTTCTAGAGGCTCTAGGGGAGGATCCATTGCCTTGCCTTTTTCAGCTTCTCGTGGCCCCCGTATTCCATGGCTTGTGGCCCCTTGCTCCACCTTCAAAGTGCATCACTCCAATCTCTGCTTCTGTCGTCATATTGCCTTCTTTTATCAAGACCCTTGTGGTTATATGGGGACTCACGTGGATAATGCATGATAGTCTTCCCCCCTCAAGATCCTTAACTTAATCACATCTGCAAAATCCTTTATGTCATATAAGGTCATGTGCTTCTAGGTTTTGGGAATTAGGACGTGGAGTCCTTGTGGGGGGCATCATTCAGCCAACCACAGGAGGGTTAGATGGTCAAATATTGATCTATTTTGTAATGCAGTGGCTGCCTTTCTGCCCAGTTCTGCTCATGGCACAGAAGGAATTGTTTTTCTGTATCTTGATGTAGGGTGGAGGTGGGAAGTAGGGTGAGTAGACTCTAAATCAGTGGTTCTCAAAGTGTGTTCCCCAGATCAGTAGCAACAGCATCACCTGGTAACCTGTTAGAAGCACAGATGCTCAGCCCCCTCAGACCTCCTGAATCAGAAACTCAGGGAATGGGATCCAGCAATCTGTACTTTAACAAGCTTTGCCTTGTGATCTTGCCTTTGTTTAAGATTTTGGTATTGTGTTCATGGTGGCTTTTTTTGCATGACTTTGATTTTTAAAAAAATATTTCATTTTTGTCTTGACTGTCGAATTTTTGGTGCCACCTTAACTTTTGCACCTGAGGTGAGTGGCTTCACCCTAGTGTTGGCCCTGGAGAAAGCAAAGGTCATCCAATCTCAGATCAAGACCTGAGTCCTCACAGAAGAACCAGGTTCTGTGTAACAGAGACACCAGACCTATTCGGGGGGATCAGACATGTCTTTCACGAGGCCGTGATGTTGGAACTGAGAGCTGGGGCCAGAAGGAGTTAACTCAGTGAAGAAGGAGCAGGGGCATCTCAGGCAGAGGAAGCAGCAGGTGCAGAGGCGGGCTGTTCGGAGGAGGCAAATAGGAGGGACCAGAAAGACCACTGTGCCGTGTGACTCCCTGAACAAATGTTTCTTCAGCTCCTACAGCAAGCCATGGGGGCTCCTGCCCTTGAACGGTCCAGAATTTCAACCCGCATATTGACTTGGAAGAGCCTGAGAGAGGCAACTAGAACAAAGGTTAGGTCTCGGCAGGCCTGAGGGAGGTTGGCGAGGCGTGCCCCAGGCAGTCCTTCGCCCAGAAATGGTATCTGGCACCCAGCAAATAAGGCAGGAAGAGCACAAAAGAAACTGTCTCATAAAAGATGCATTTAGCATAGGTTTCTATTTCAGAGCTAATAGCATTAGCCGTTAATGTAGAAAGTAAGAGAACACAATTACCCCGTTTTAATAACAAGGCTGACAGCACAGCTCCGATCCCAGGGGAGCCTTGCTTTACGTTTTGTGGTTTCTCTAGCCAGTGAATTCTCAGTCCCAAGCTAGCTTGTAACCTTACATCCCTGTTGGCCTAGAATGGTCCTGGTTTATGTCTGATTGCCGATATAGTTGTTACTAGCACCCCCTTTCACCTGCACGTGCCCCCATTTGGACTGTAAATGATGTGATCACTGTAGTGATGTGGAACTGAGAAAACTAAGCCCAGACTGGATGGTGGGCTCCCCACCAGCTCCTTAGAGAAATCCATCCCTGGCAAAAGAAAAAATCCATCAAATCTCAGACTGTCCATTCGTCCATTGATGTTTGAGGGCCTGTCCATGCCAGTACTGTTCTAAAAACCAGGAAAAAGACTTCCTAGGAACTGATATTGGAAATTGTATTGTACTCAGGAAAAAACTTAAGTAGAACAAGGGGAGACAAGGACATTGCTGAGATAAAGCAGTGTTCACTTTCATTTAACAGCTCACTTCTCCATTGGGAAGCTTTTTCCAGTAACAGTGGTTGGGGAATAGAAATTCTTGGTGAAAGCTAACTTAGTGCTTCAACTCAATGTTTATTTTTGAAGTTACAACTGTACAGCTTAGTTCTAGACAATCTGAAGTTAAAACGACAGTCCCTCCCGGTGTCCTACTGCTGTAGGGTGAGAGTTTTTAAAGTCTGGTGTGTATCCAGCCACACTTTCAAAAGCGACTTTTCCTGAAGTGTGACGACAACAACAGCAAAACAATAACAAAGAGAGCAGATTCTAAGATGGAGTTTCTGTGTCGAGAGTCCCACTGGGGTTCTCCCAATCACCCCTTCTCCCTCCTCCCTAAAGATGACCACTATCCTGACCTTTTATACCAACAACTGTATGAAGTCTCACAAGATGAAATTAAATGGAGCCATTCATGTATTTTATATCTGGCTTTCCCTTTCAGCCTTGAGAATCATCCATGTTGCATGTCGTTTGTTCACTTTCAATCCTGTGTATATTCTCTTGTATGAATACCCTCATTTATCATCTACTGCTGTTGATGAAAATTGGGGTGGTTCGCAGTTTGGAGCTGTTATGAGTAATGGATGCTTCTGTGAACATGCTGGTAATATGTTGATATACGTGGGCATGCATTCTGTTAGTTGTATACCTAGGAGTAGGTTTGTTGAGTCAGAGAACAGGCGGATACTTAACTTTAACATAATTTCTGGCAGTTTTCCAAAGTGTTTACACCACTTCATACTTCCACCAATAGTGTATGAGAGTTCCTGTTGCTCTATACCTTTACCAACACTTGGAATCATCAATCTTAAGTTTTGGCTATTATGGTGGATATGTATTAGTGTTTCATTTTGGTTTTAATATGCTTTTCCCAATGAATAATGGGGATGAGCATCTTTTCATACTGGCCATTTTAAATACCCCCTTTAATGAAGTAAATGAAGTGCTTGTTGAAGTCTCTTATTTTGTTTTTGTTTTTCTGTTTTGTTTTTTGTTTGTTTGTTTGTTTTTTGGCTGCACTGTGCAGCTTGCAGGATCTTAGTTCCCCAACCAGGGATCAAACCCGGGCCCGGAGTCCTAACCACTGGACTGCTAGGGAATTCCCTCTTGTTTGTGTTTTAATTGAATTCTTTGTCATATTGATTTGAGGGAGTTCTTTCTATAATGAGAGTAGGAATCTTCTCTTGGCTATAGGTGTCTAATTATCCATCTTTTCCTTTATGGCTAGTCCTGTTTAAGAAGTCATTGATCACCCCAAGGTCATAAGGATACTCTCTATTATTGTCAAGAAGTTTTGTTTTAATTTCACATTGGAATCTACAACCCATCTGGAAACTGACTTTTTTGTATGGTGTGAGGTCAGGGCCAAGTTTAATTATTTTTTTTCCCCATACGGATTTCTAATTGATTGAGTACCATTGAGCATCTCCACTGCTCTGCCATAGTGAATCACCGTTTGGACCCTTTATTCTCACCTATTGGTCTTACATCATATATATATATATATATATATATACACCTTGGGCCAATATCATGCTTTCTTAATTACTGAAGCTTAATATCCATCTGGATAACCTGGTAGAGCAAGTCCTCTCATTTTTGGTGGTCTTCTTCAAGAGATTTTGGCCCTTTCCCATTCCAATTAAATCTTGGAGTCATTTTGTCAATTTTCACAGAATCTGTTCTCATTTTAATCAGATTAAATCTGTAGATCAATTTGGGGAGAACTGAAGCTTTTACGATATCAAATCATTAAATCCATGGCTCAGTTGGATGCATTTCTTCATTTGCTAGGTTTCTTTACTTTTTCTCCATCATTTATAATTTTCTGTAGAGTGGTCTTGAGTGTTTTTCATTATATTTTATTCCTAGTTATTTGATATGTTTCAGTGCTATTATATTTTAAAAATTTTGTTTTCTGTTTTATATATAGAAATATAATTTATTCTTTTATATATACCTTAAATCTAACAACCTTGCTGAATTTATTCTAGTAATTTTTCTGTAGACTTGTTTTTGGATTTTCTACAACTATCATGTCATGTGCAAATAGGGACAATTTTATTTTTCTATTTCAAACCTCAAATCTCTTTTTTTTACTTCCAGTGTAATGTTGAATAGAATTGATGATAGTAGCCATTCTTATCTCATTCCTGGTCATCAGTATTTTACCATTATGAATAATGTTTTCTGTGGGCTTTTTTTTTTGAGTTGAATTTGTGCCCTTTTTTTTTATTTGGCTATTTCAGTCCATATCCTGGCTGTGAGGAGACTGGTTAGATTTTTTTAAAAATAGACTATATTTTAGAGCAGTTTTAGGTTCACAGAAAAATTGAGAGGAAGTTACAGAGATTTCCGTTGTGCCCTCTGGCCCCTACATGAAGAGTCTCTCCATTATCAACATCCTGCACCAAAGCCGTACATTTACATTTGTTACAACTGATGAACCTACATTGACACATCATTATCACCCAGAGTCCATAGTTTACATTAAGGTTCACTCTTGGTGTTGTACATTCTATGGATTTGGACAACTTTATAATGACATATATTCACAATTATAGTGTCTTACAGAGTATTTTCATTGCCCTGAAAATCCTCTGTGCTCTGACTATTCATCCCTCTCTATAGGCTTTTTAATACTCTTTATCAGGTAAAGGAAGTTTCTTTTTATTCCTTTGACAATTTTTTGAGAATTGAAATAAAGTCTGGCATAGGGACAATTTTTGTGATATTACATATTTTTTTTTAAAAGAATGTATATTTGGCAGTTGTTGGGCATAATGATCTATATATGTCCATTGGGCAATATGTTAATTATGCTCAAGTTTTCTGTATTTTCTGCTTTTTATTCAGTTTTTCTATTTTTCACTCATTGTGGATTTTAAAATTTTTCCTTACAGTTCATCAGTTTTTTGCCTTATGTTTTGAGGCGTATTGAATTGCTTATTTTATTATTATGAAAGATATTTTTGGTTGTTAGAACTGCTTTTTTGTTCTTTAAGCCTATTTGGTCTGATAGTAACAGAGATACACCAGTCTTCTTTTTAGTTCCTTTTTCTTTTTTTTCCTGATATCTTTTGGGTTGATTATTTTTATGTTCATTTTCTCCCTCTATTAGTCTGATTGTCTGCTCTTTTACTATACATACTTTCAGTGGTTACACTAGAGATCACAACATATATTCTTGACTTATCAAGTTTTAATGGAAAATAAGTCCTATTTTTTCCTGGACAATGCAAGAATCTTAGAACTTTCTAATTCCATTTACCCTGTCTCAATTTCTAAGCTATTTTTGCTCTGTATTTTATTTCAGTGTATACTTTAAACCCTATAGTGCATTTTTATATATTAATATACAATAAATTATTAATCATTAATAATGATAAATTTGTATGATAGTATATTAATATTACACGCTAATATTAATTTATATGTAATTTAGATTTAGCTACAATTAGCCTTTTCACTGCTCTTTGTTCCTGCCTACAGCCCTGAGGGTTACTTTTCCTTTTCCTGAAGGAATTTCCTTTAGTACTTTTTTTTTGACTAGGTCTGCTGGTGATAAATTTTCCTAGATTTCTTTAGTCTGAAGGTGTCTTTATGTCACCTTCATTCTTGAAGGATATTTTCAATGGGTGTAGAATTCCATGTGGCCATTATTTTCTTTCGGCACTTTGGAGGTACCATGCCATTAGCTCCTGGCTTCCCTAGTTTGTGTTGAAGGCAGATGCTGTTCTCTGCCACACCTTTGAAGGTTATCTGTTCTCTCCTTACCCCCACTTCCAGCTGCTTTTAAGACTTTCTCTGGTTTTCAGTGCATTCCTGTGACATGCCTACACGTGGTTTTCTTTTTATTTATCCTTCTCAGGGTTCATTGAGCTTTTTAAATTTTAATTTAGTCAGTTTTTTCAGATATTATCAATGATCTCTTCTGATAGCAATTCTATCCCATTTTCTCTTTTCTCTCTTTCTGGGATGACAGTTAAGCCCATGTTAGACCTTTTAACTGAATCCCCATGTCTCATTCTTTCCTCTATCTTTCCCATCCTTTTGTTTCCTCTATACAGCATTCTGACTTTCTTCTGTTTTTTCAGCTCACTGATTCTTTCTACCTGTTTCTAATATCAATTCGGTTACTTCTTTTTTCAATTTGGTACCTTTTTATGGTTTCCATTTCTTGGCCAAAATTCTTCACCTTGCCCCATTTCTGTCCGTATTAAGCAAACTTGTTATGGTCTGTATCTAATACTGGAGTTATCTGAATTACCTGTGGTTCTCTATTATCTCTTTCCCTTGCTTTTTGATCGTGTTTTCTTTGTTATGTCTGGTTACTTTTCTCAAACCTACAGAAAAGTTGCAAGAATAGTACAAAGAACTTTTCCCTCACACGCCATTTGGGAGTATGTTGCAGACATGATGCTCCATCACTCCCAAGTATTTTAGGAGTATTTTATTTAGTATTTAGGGTGCACTTCCTACACATCAAGGACATTCTCCATTGAACCACAGTATAACCATCACACTCAAGGAATTAACATCGATCCATCATTACCATATAATCCATAGACTGCCCTCAACTTTTATTAGAACAATTCAGGATCACAGGTTGCATTTGGTTGCCCTCCCTCTTTAGTTGCTTTTGATCTGGAATAGTTCATCAGGTTTTCCTTTACTTTTGTGACCTTGCTGCTTTTGCAAATTACAGGACAGTTATTTTGTAGAATGTTCCTCAATTTGGGTTTATCTAATTTCCTCATGTTTAGATTCACATAATGCATCTTTGTTGGTATTATTGTAGAAGCGATGCTGAGTTTGTCTGTTGCATCCTATGTGATGGTACATGATTTTGATTTATCCTATTACTAATGATGTGAACTTTGGTCACTTGATTAAGATGGTGTCTTAATCAAGTTTTCCCCAGTGTAAGGTCTCCCCTTTTTTCTCTTTGCAATTAATAAATATGTTGTGGGGACATAGTCTGAGACTATAAGTCTACTGTTTTCATCCATTAATTTTAGCAGTCTTTGATGTTACTTGCCTGGGTTATAACTATGAATGGCTATCAAATGGCACTTTTCCAATTATATAATTTTGAATACATTTATTGGTCGGTATTCTGCTGTAAAGAAGAGCTTTCTCTCTTAACCATCTCTCTATACATGTATTTATGTATGTATACATGTATGTGTGTATTTATTTATCCATCCGTCCATTTATCCATAGGACTGATAGGTTTCTGTTCAGTGGGGTTAACGTCATTATGAACATTTTTTATGCTCAAATTATCCTTGATTTGGACAGTGAACGCCCCGTTAAGCTGACTTCTGTTTCTTTTTGGAATGTTTCCATCCGTCCTTGAGTATTTCTTTACTTTCTGGCTGAACAGGATGTCAAACTCTTCCTGTGTTTTCCTTGCGCCAGCCCTGGAATCAACCAGCTCTGGTTCCTTTTAGGGAAGAATGATATTTAGGGCCTAGATCTTGGTTTCTATGGAGTGTCACTGCTCCCAGGCCCTCCCAGTGGACAGAATTAGGAAATATAGCTCGTATAAACTGACATACTACATACATACACACATCTAAATCCAGAGTAACTTCTGTTTATACATATATATATAGAAAACATATATCTGTAATCATGAGTTCACACCAATACTTACAATTCCTATTTAACACCATAAATTTGATTCTAGCTTTTCTCTCTTCTCTAACAGTGAGAAATCTGACTCCCATTATCTTAAATATGTTTACTTATTTGCTCAATCTCTCCCCTCCCCCCCCGCCCCACATGTAACCAGTCTTTTGTTGCTGCTGCTGTTCTGTGTGTGCATGCCTTCCTCACCTCACTTGGCCTCTGACCCTCCTGCTCTCTCTCCTTACCTTACAAATGCCCCCTCATCTTGCTTGGGTTCTGACTCAGCACTGAGTTCCACCGCTCACACCTTGACATGGATTTCTTTCTCTCTGTCTTGTCCTATCTTTTGAAAGTATTTATTTATTTATTTATTTGGTTGCACCGGGTCTTTGTTGTGGCTCCAGGGCTCCTTAGTTACAGCTCCAGGGCTCCTTAGTTGTGGCTTGCTGGTTCCTTAGTTGCGGCAGGCGGGCTCCTTAGTTGTGGCATGCAAACTCTTAGTTGCAGCATGCATGTGGGATCTAGTTTCCTGACCAGGGATCAAACCCGGGCCCCCTGCATTGGGAGCACAGAATCTTATCCACTGCGCCACCAGGGAAGTCCCTTGTCCTATCTTTTGGATTGAATGGAATTATTCAGAAAGGAAGGAAGGAAAATAGATACCTGGTTATTTTTGATTCAGTGCTTGAAAGTATATATGGAATTATAGAAATAATATAAGACCTAGGGTTGATGGTGATGATGGTATTTGCTGCAGAGAAACAGTACTTACTTCTACAAGTTCTGTTGTGGCAGAAGAAAGGGAAAATATTATCTCTTTCTGGCCTGGATTTACTCATCAGTGGCTTCTGTAGCAAAAGAAAGGGTTATCCTTCTGAATGAGTCTGTTTAGAAATTTAATTAAGTCCCTTTTGAGCCAATTACTATTTTAACCTTTGCCACCATTAAGGTTACTAGGATAACTTAGTACCTAGTACTGCATCAAAACATGATTGTATAACAGGTGTTGTGAAGAACTGAGAACCCTCATACACTGTTGGTGGGAATGTAAAATGGGGTAGCCACCTAGCCACTTTGGAAAACAGTCTGGTAATTCCTCAAATGATTAAACATGAGTTACCATATGACTCAGCAATTCTACTCTTAGATACATATCCAAGAGGAATGAAAGCAAGTGCCCATATAAAAAATTGTACACAATGTTTATAGCAGCAGTTTCGTAAAGCCAAAATGTAGAAACAACTCAAATGTAATTCAGTGGATGAAGGGTCAAATAAAATGTGGTATATCCATACAATGGAATATTATTCAGCCATAAAAAGGAATGAAGTACTGATACTTGTTAGAAGTTGGACAAGCCTTAAAAACAATATGTTAAGTGAAAGAAGCTAGATGCAAAAGTCTGCATATTCCGATTCCATTCCTATGTCCAGAATAGGGAAATTTATAGAGATGGAAAGAAAGATTAGTGGAGGCTTAGGTTGAGGGGGGAAGAGGTGTGTAGGGAGCAATAGCTAAAGTTTCTGGGGTTTTTTGAGGTGATGAAAATATTCTAATCTTGACTGTGTTGATGGTTGTACATACTTGTGCATATACTAAAGCCAATGAATTGAACATTTTAGATGGGTGAATTACATGGCATGTGGATTATATTCCAATGAAACAGTTTAAAAACTTTGTAAAATGGAAGACACTTATTGTGACTTTCTGGGAACTTGAGTCAGCATGGAAGCTTTTGGGAATATGAGCTAACAGCACAACTTTTCAATGAAATAGGTAGTAGTTACAAAGCAGAGAACCAGTAGAATTGTTCATCTTGTATATTACCTATTAATGGCTGTATTTTTTCTGGATGTGTAATCTTGGGCAAAGCACTTGAATTTCCCTAAGACCACGTTTCCTCCTCTGGGATGGGGACATGCTGGTATCTGTTATTAAATGTCTATGGAGCTCATAGTACGTCTCATGGCACGTAGCAGCTTCTACTTAGTGGTATTTTGCTACGAGACAGACGCGAAGCATCATAAAACAAGTAGCTCTGAGCTCAGTGTCACATTTTCCTAAATAGCCCTTCACTGTGCCCCTCCCTTTCTATAATGGTTGTTGTGGTACTCTGCACCTTTTGGGAGCTGTGGGTGATCACAGCTGATGGGTGAGCCTGATCGGTCAGAGAATTGGCTCTTAACTCCTCTGGGAGTATGAGTCTAAACAAAGTTGGGGAGTCCTCTGAGGGAGGACAATTTAAGTCTGTAGAATTGAAAAGGTACCAGAGGAAATCTTAAAAATATAGGTAGGACCATTGATTTGAAGTAGAGTAAATTTATATCTTTCCTAATCTAATGAGCCCTAAGTGGACTTTAAAACCTTTCCAGTATAACATGGCATTTAAAATAGTCTTGGCAAAAAATAAAATAAAATAAAATAGTCTTGCCCAAATGACTTGTATGTGCCAAAATCCCCTCCCCCAACCCAATTCTTCTTCCTTTTCCTGCTGTAAATTCCACTTCTCTCCTTAGATCCCTGCTCTAATACTCCCTCCCATAAAGGTCCCCCGGAAAGCGCTAGCCCTCACCTATATGTAATGGCAAGACCTTTCATGATCCATAATTCGCAATGTGGTATGTGTTCCCAGTTGTTTGGTTAATTATTCTTTGTGTTTATCACATACATGGAGATTCTGTGTTGCTTCTCACACTGTCTCCTCATCGCTCCCCTCCACCACTTTCCATGCCCCACTCCTATTCCATCTACCTGTGGCTAGCATAGTGTCAGGTATCAAAGAGATATTGAATAAATGATCTTTATCAGCACAGAGGTAACAAAAATCCTGTAAGTCAGTTAACGTCTTTTCTAGTGTGGCTTTCTTGTGACCTTTATCTTTGGAGATGTTTTTGATATCGAACACATCTCTATGAGGAATAGACTTACATTGTCAATAAATGCAAGCCAGGGTTATGCAGCAGGAAGGCATATATCCCATATAAAGGGGGATCGGCTGCTCCAGCTGATTGCCAGCATGAGACATACAGGCACAACACCATCAAATCTGACTTGTCTTGAAACATTTGAAATCCAGACTTCGTAAAATGTTGGCCGGTAACTCTAAAATGTTAACATTGATAGCATAGTATGGGGGGATAAATAGAACAGGAGAGAGCTCAAGAATAGACTCATGTATATGGAAATTTGATAGATAATGATAGTGGTGCCACAGCAGGGAAAGGATGGGGTGGGAAAAGATGTTTTTGGGGAACTGGTTCACAATCTTGAAAAAAAACAAAGCTGGACCCTACCTTATACTAAATATAAAAGTAGGCCCCAGATAGACAAGGACTAAATGTAAAAGGTAAAACTATGAAGGAGGCTGACTTCATAGCCAAGGAGTAAGGAAGGATATTTTAAGCAAGACCCTCAAAACAGATGATAAGTCAGAAGAGCAATGGATTTGACCACATTAAAATGAAGTATTTCTTGTCAAGAAAAGACACCATGAGCAAAGTTATCAGTTGATGACTGATTGGGAGAAGATATGGGCAAGGTCTAAATAGATATCTTGCAAAGTGAAGGAACCTGTCGTGCAAATCAATAAGAAAGTCAGAAATAGAAAAACAACTAGAGAAATGGGCAAAGGCTATGAATAGGCAATTTCCTGAAGAGGAAACCTCATTAGTTAATAATCTTTTCATAAAGTGTTCAACTTACTAATAATTAAGGACATCAAATCAAACCAATGAACTATAACTTTATACCCGTTAGATCACCCATCTTCCTAATTCTTGCCAACAACAGTTATGAGCAAAGATGTAGGGAAGTGGGAATCTATAAAGAGTGTAAACCGGTAGAGCCATTCTGGAGTAGTACTTGGCAGCATTGAATGAAATCAAATTTGCATGCATCTTTGAATAAGTCCATTCCTGGGTATGTAAGCCAAGGAAGTCCTTGCACAGATCCATCCCTCCCAGTTTATGCCACTTACTCTGGTGTAATTACCAATGGTGGTTCCGTTCATGCACTCTCAAAGTGTCCTGACTTGGATGATCTATTGCCACTAACCATTAGGTGGCATCATTACCGTGTGGTTTACAGTAGCAGGGCTTAGGAGGCAACTCAGGTGCCTGGTACTAAGGGAGCAGACAGAGGAAATGTGTAGATTGAGTATATGAAATGCCATGTAGCAGTGAGAAGGAATGGACTAGGCGTACAGAGAAGGGAGGGCAAAAACGTGGTTTTCCAAACAAGAGGCATCTGCAGGTTGAATTAAGTGTATAAAGTTTTACCTTGGATTATTTTTTTAAAGACAGGTTTTTTTTTTTTTTTTTTAAGAGCAGTTCTAGGTTCACAGCAACAATAAGAGGAACGTACAGAGACTTCCCATATATCCCTTCCCTCCACGTATGCTCAGCCTCCTCCCATAATCAACATCCCCCACCGGAATGGTACATTTGTTACAGCTGATGAACCTACAGTGACACATCATTATCACCCAAAGTTTATAGTTTACATTAGGGTTCACTCTTGGTGGTGCACGTTCTGTGGGTTTGGACAAATGTAAAATGACATGTATCCATCACTGTGGTATCATACAGAGAATTTTCACTGCCCTAAAAATCCTCTGTGCACCTCCCAGTCATCCCTCCCCTCCCCTCCCCACAACTCAGCTTGGATATCTTTCTAGTGGTGGCATAGTAGTCCGTTGCTGGGCTGCACTGAAACTTACATAGCTTCCAGACTTGGGAAGCTGATCCATTTCCCATCCTGTGTGTGGTTTCTGGTCTTCTTCTGACCTTAGCCCTTGGTTGTCTTAGACCTCAGTTGTCAGAGAGCATGGGCTCTGATGTCTTCTAATTTCATGACCTGGAGAAGAACCTCTTCTGTGTGAGAAAAGGGATCCTCAATGGTTCAGCTACCCTAGACCATAAATGCAAAGTAGGCTCATTTAACTGCTTATTTCAAGGCTTCCTCTGCCTTGCCTTAACCATCCCAGGTAACCTTCCAACATCACTGAGCTGTACGTCGTTGGTGGCAAAGAGCTCTGATGGAAAAGGCTTCCGTTTGAGAGCCCTTCTGGCCCACAAGTCCATTTGAACTTTACCTTCTGTATCTTAAATACAGAACAGACAAATGGGTTTTCAACCAAAGGCCTTCTGGGGAAACAGACATGGGTGCTTTGCTGCTGCTGTGCTGTCACATTCTCTCTCTCCTGGAGGAGGAGGTGCTGCCAGTGTCCTGCCAGGGTTGCAGCCAGATCCCCAATGAAAGTATCCAAAATGGTGGCCGGAGATGATGCTGCGTCTCTCTCTAAAGTTAGCACCTTTGTGATCAGCAAATGGGATAGCAGAATAAAGGCACAGCACCCACTGAAACAGCTGTTGTAACCCTGGGAAAGGTATTTATCCCGCCCTTCCTCCCTTTCCAGAGAAACTGCCCTTTTGGGTTGGAACAGGGGACTGATTGTTCTATGCACGGAATAGGTCTGGTTTGGCAAAGATGAAGCGCCCAGACCATCTCTTTGTCACCGGAGTGCCATGGGGGATGTAGGGCATTTTCCATCCCTTCTCTTCTTGATCTTTGGATTTGATTGCTGGCATTCTCCTCTCCTGTGTCTGATACTTCCTGGGCTGTGAGCATGAAGAGGTTACAGCAGCCGGGTGCCTGCCGGGCTGAGTTAGCACTTCCCCCTGCATCCAGAAAAGGGGTGGCGGGGTGGGCTGGGGGGAGGCCCGCTGCAGTAGGTCGGAGCAGGCTCTTTGACCACGTCTCCCTCCCCTCCCCAGAGCCCGGCGAGGAGGGGGACGCCGAAGGGAAAGGCGTCCATCTGGAGTGAAGGATGAACCGCGGGCACGTCGGTGGTCCAGAGCTGCAGAGTGCCCGCGCTGTGCCCGCTTCCTGCGCGCTCCCGGCCTGCGTCTGGCCGCCCAGGGGCGCGCGGACCCCGGACAGCGGCACTTGGGCTCAGGGAGGACAGAGACCGGGGCCGGAGCCGCAGGAGCCGCGGGCCTGCGAGACCAGCTCCCCGGGGAGCCTGAGGCAGCCTCGCTCTAGCCCTCCCTCCTCGGCAGGAGCCACCGCGGAGCCGGCAGCGCTTTTCCTGCAGCAGCTGGCGTTGGGACGCGGCTGGGGCCGAGCTCTCCCCAGCGGCCACCGGGCTGAGCGGCTCCCTGGACTCGGCCCCTTCCAGGTGACCCAGTCACCCCGACCCCGGCTAAGAGGAAACAACTCCTGTGGGAGAAAACTTCGATTTTGCTTTTGCACCTAACTCCTGTAGCTGTGCAAGCTCTGCGGAACCGTGTAAGGTTTCATTTTGCACTTGACTGGTGTTTGAGAAAAACCGCAGGGACTGGGCAGTGAGAGGAAGAACCTTTATAAACTTTGGGGGCGGGGACATTTTCTTGGAAGTGACAAGTAGCCTCAGACCTACAGTGCCTGGGCCAGTGACGTCATCCTCCGTTCAGACACTCCGAAGGGTTTGGACGTTGCTCCATGACCAACGCCAAAGACCCCAGGAGAGCCATGGAATCCACGCTGGCGACATCCAGTTCTGCCACCGGCCGGGTCACCTTCTCCCACGTCTTCGGTCAGCAGTGCCAACTTATGGAAGCAGGTAGGAAGTGTGTCCTGTGGGAAGTGGGGCTCTCCAGGGTCCCCAGAGGCAGAGGCCCGTCTGTCTGTGTGCCTGTCTGTCTCATCTCTGCCGCGATGTGATTTGGAATGTGAGGTTCAGCTAACCAGTGACGTGCTTGCCCAGCACATTCACTTTAAAGTTTCTAGGATGTGCCACAGGACTGAATGTGCCGCCTGGGCTGGGTAAGTGAGGGCGCCTGTTGGTCTCGCCACCTCTTTTCTCTGTGGTTACCTGGAGGATGCGGGAAGGTGTGTCAGGAGGGATCTGATGACATGGTGGATGTGGTCATCGTTTGGGGGCAACAGCCAATCCTAGACTACGTAGTTGCCTCTCTGTCAACTTGCCTCTCTGCTAAGAGTGGTGGTTAAGCTGTGCCACTCCAGTCACCATTGGAGTAACTTAGATGCTCATGAAAGGGTCCACCCTGATCAGCGTCTCCCAGCCCTTTGCTCTGCTATGGGCATTCCTCACTAGCCTTGGCTCTTCCAAAAAACTCACATTTTATGCGGAGTGGAAAACTTGGCATGGCTGCAGCCTTACCCTGTGCCAGCCATCTTGCTAGGATGTGCATTTGGTCGCAAAGAAAACCAGGTTGGGGGAATGGCTGGGTGCAAATGGTCACCGTGGTGGAGCCCAGAGACTTGATCTGTGCTTACGATTATGTTGGAGTCACACAAGACACAGGCTGCCTGCTTCCCCACTTTCTCAGAGTTCATTCCTGTCGTTGGGAAAAGAGCCATGTGTTTCTCCAGTGGCTTCCCGGGTATGAAAGTGTTAATTGTGCATTTTGGCTGTGAGTCTCTGGAAGGTGGTGAGGAGAGCACTGCATTTAGGAGTCTGGGGGCTTAAGTTGGTGTTTGCATAACCTTGGAAATTGCAGACCCTACGCCTTTCCCTTGGGAATCCGTCTCCAGCTGTAAAACAAGAGAACTGGGCTTGAGGCTGCCTGTTCCATCCAGGCCTTAGATTCTGTGAACTCAGAGGAGCCTAGTGCAATGGAGAAAACAAACTTGAGCAGTTTTTAAGGATGGGATGTGTTTGCAGAAGGTGGAGGTTCATGGACTAAGTGAATGAGGGCTCTGAGATGGACTGCCTGGGTTTGAGCCCCAACTTCACCTGTTACAAGCTGTGTGACCTCAGGCAAGTTACTTAGCTTCTCTGCACCTCAGCTTCCTCATCTTTTAAAATGGAGATAGCAGGCACTACCTCATAGGGTCATTGCAAAGATTCAGCACGTTAATACACGGAAAGCCTTAGAACTGTGCCTGGTGCCTAGCCAGCACTGTTTTAGTGTCAAGTGTTTGTTAGTGTTTCTAGGAGATGTGGGGGACATAGGGCAGGCATCCTTCCAGAGCCCGGTCAAGGCATCTCTGTTTGCAGAGAGCATAGCTGCCTGTGGTTCTAGAAGATCAAAGCACTGATCACACCCCTCTCCACCTACAATTTGATTCTGATGTGTCCAGAAGTTTGAGAATCTCCCACCGCGTATACACGAGGAATATTTGACCTACAATAGCTTAAGTGCCTCTACTTCTACATAAGGAGGAGGGCTTGGGGGTTTTCCTGGACTGAAGTTTCACACACCTTTCTACTTCTCTGGAGTTACTGTGGGAAGGCAGATTGGATTTCTAAAGCGCCCTCAGCGTTGTCCCCTGTGGCTTTATACTCTAAGCTTTTGGAGGCACCCAAGCCTAAATCAGGTCATGAAATCCTCTGTCTCCTTTAAAAAAAATCCTTTATGTCAAGAGAGCAGTGCAGCACGGAATAGTAACGACCAGCAGTCTCAAGGGAGAACTCTCTCCTTGAAGAAATGCAAAGAGAAATAATTAACCCCAAAGTCAAAAGCCTTCACTCAGTTAGGTGAAGGGGATTGAGAGCAAACACTGAGATGTCTCCAGCCAGGCATTTGTAGTCCGGTTCGTATCACAGATGAGATCTTAAATGAATGTGAAAACGATTCCACGACTTCAGGGGCTCACAGCTGTGTTCATCATGTCTGTTCCCGAGTGAGAGGCACAGGTATTCACTGAGCACCTACTATGTGTTTTCTCTGCACGGTGCCCGGAACCACAGAATCCAAAGAGTAAGTCATAGCCTTTCCTCAAGGAGATGATGATCTAGTTGGTCGTAAATGTAAAGCATACTGAAGGAAAGAGAATTATGCAGGATGTGACTTTTTGATGATTCCATTTCTGAACAGCCCTTATTATTTATTTTACATAAACTCTCTTACTTAATTTTCAAAGCCCCTAAACAATTTCCGTAGGCAAAGGAAATGCTCAGGGGTTGCCTGCATGCCCATGTTCATGCAGCAGGAAAGTAGCAAGGGGGAAGGTGAACCCTGGTCTGATGCCCATCCCTGTGCCTTTAACTTCTACAGCACGTGGTCCCCTCTGGGTGATGACTTGGATTAATCTTTTGTATCTGTAAGTATCTCGTGTTTTAGGAGAAGTTGATTCCTGAGAGACGGAGCAGTCCAAGATGCTTAGTGGGGTGGAGGTGGGGGAAATGGGCATAAAAGGGCACATTGAATTTAGGGCGGCAGGGGTAGACCCCTGGCAGTAAGGGTATAATTGGGCATGGGTGAGCCCAATGAGAACTCTGACCCAGTTAGCAGTAGTGGGATTGTGAAGGCCACGGTGGGGCCGTGGAAAGAGTATGGCGTTCTTTCCCATTCAATCCCAATTCAGCTGTTTTGCTGGTGTGTGAACCTGATAAACCCCAAAGCCCTGGACTAGGGGTTGGCAAACTACAGTCCTGAGGCCAAATCTGGCCCACAGCTTGCTTTGGTAAATAAAGTTTTATTGGTACACAACCATGCCCATTCATGTACATTTTGTCTGACTATTTTTGTGCTACTACAGTAGAGTTGAGTAGCTCTGACCCAGACCATGTGGCCTGCAAAGCCGAAAATATTTACTGTCTTACCCTTTACAGGAAAAAGTGTGCTGATCTCTGCTCTAGGCAAGCATCTGTAGCACAGAATCGGGGTAGACAGAATTTGGGGTGGGGGACAATGTAAAAGGGCTCAAGCCTGAGAATTTGGCTCTGACACATGCTTCCTTGCTGGCACTTTTGATGCTACGTGGTGCCTTGGTTTT
Source organism: Eubalaena glacialis (assembly GCF_028564815.1). Lineage (NCBI taxonomy): Eukaryota > Metazoa > Chordata > Mammalia > Artiodactyla > Balaenidae > Eubalaena > Eubalaena glacialis. Next base: position 184,712,945 of record NC_083718.1, on the reverse strand, counting down.
TTCATATCCTGCCTCATTGCACCATACACACATATAGTAGAGGTTGCTTCAGGAAGCATTTAGAGTAGATCTGAAAGCCCTAGGAAGAAGAGAGGGCACTGTGTGTCCAGATCCGTAGCACCTGAACTGGGCAAGGTCACACCTGCCTCCTTTTCATGGCCACCTGGCAGGGAAATGGTGAGTTTCCTACTTAATGGGTGAAGTTTAGATGTTGGCAGAGGTGAGACTTAAACCTTAGTCAGCCAACCCCAAAGCCTGTACCCAAAAAAGGCAATCCTGTGGCATCTGCAAAGGGTTTTTAAAGAAATGTGTCTTGTCTTTCTCAAGGATTCGGAGGAGAGAGCAACGTTTCAGCTCTTTCATTGGCTTTGATTCTGTTGCCCACCCTCGTCCCTCTCCATGGTCCTTTGTCCCACTTCAGAACGGGTAGTCCTGTGGCATTAATTCTCTTCTCTTTCTAACCCCCCAACCCAAATTTCTTCCCCTTTCCTTTGGCCCCAAGATGGTAGGTGAGGTGTTAGCTTGTCTATGCAAGCATGACTGATGGCGGCTGCCATTCTCTAGTCTTCCTACCTCACCTTCTTCAGGTGGGAGCCTAAGGCCATATTACCAGGCAGGCCACTGGTTGACCTCACGGTATCCTGCATCACTCTGGTTTCCAGCTGTTTCTAGCATTTTACTCAGGATGTTGAGAGAAACTCCAAGGGGATGAGCTATATAGACTCAAGCTGGTGTACTGTTGGTCTCCATGTAGCCTCCTTGGGCCCCAAAATGTTTGACCAGGGTGCCACTCTGACCTAATGTTTGGTCATGTCTCTGCTGAGGGCTCTTGACTCATCTCTCAGCCTGACAGTCTGTTGTTTGGGGGACTCCAGCTTGCAGGCCATGGCTGCTGGCGACTTCATCTCTTGCTGGGACTTGCTAAGCTGCCCCTGTGCCATCCTAGTTGATTTCCAACCTGTCCCATTTGGGTAGAGAGCATTTCCACAGGGTTACTTTGCTTGACCGGAAGGATTAAAGTCATTCTGGCCAATATGTCCTGCTGATGCTGCATGAATCCAGGCCCAGCTCAAGGGGGAGGGTGGAAGGGAGGAGAGGACAGGAGGGTGACAAGACTTGAGCATCTGGACAGCTGCTGTTCTGCATTACCTCTGGGTTGCAGCTCAGAAGCTGCTCACAATGTTCCCCATTTTTATCATTAGTTATGGATCAGTCCTCAGCTCCTTACCATGGAGAAACTCAAACAAATGCAAGTCATGTCTGTCTGTCTGTCTCATAAGTCAGGCCGGTACCTGGAGCCAGGGTCTGGTCATCTTTTGACTTTATGACCTTGTTCCTTCTGAAGGCTGTCAGCTGAGCCCCCTTTCCTGCCTTTCGAACAATATAGGAATCTATCTGGATATGTAACCTGCATGTATTTGGAAGCTACTTGCCATAGTTATAAGCAAGAGAGGAGAGAACTGCTTTATTGCATCTGCTATGAGGCAAACATGTTGGTGGTTTTGCAAAAGCTAAACAGATAAAGATGACTGAGCAAAGAGGAAAGAGTCCTGTTGCCTATCTTTTCACCTATGGGAATGGGAACACAGTTTTAAGGTTTCCTTTTAGATCCCCAAGGAGTGGTGGCCTAGGACCTGCCTGGCTGATTCTCCAGTGGGAACAGTATGTTTTGACATTCGAGATAAGGAATTACCATAGTGACTGCTGGCAATTGAGTATAACCATAGCTGACGCTGATTGGGTGCTTATTCTGGGATGGTCATTATGCTACGTGCTTACACGTTACCTAATTTCATCCTTGTCACATCCTCATAAGGCAAATAAAATCATCCCCATTTTTTAGATGAGGAAACTAAGGCCCATAAAGGAAAGTGTTTGTCTTAACTAGTCAGTGGTTGATCCAGGATTCGAATTCAGGCATCCGGATTCCAAGTGTCTACTTATTCCTGTTCTTCCATCCAGACTCTGTCAAATTTCCCATCTCCTCCAGGAATTCATCTCCAGAAATATTTGTTGAACATCTGGGCCAGCAAATGAATGTTTGCTGAATGAATGTGGAATCTGCAGTAACCAGAGTTACTGAAGGTACTATCCATCCTCCAGGAGTTTGTAGCTTAAAGTGGGAGTGACCTATGTCTTCTGTGTTTTCACAGTACTATTCATAATGTGTTGTGTTGTGATTCCTGTTCATCAGTGGCTTCCTTATTAGACTCTCAGCTTCCTGAGGTCAGGAACTGTCGTCTTGGTTGTCTTAGAGTCCTCCAGACCTCGGATGGTGTTTTCATCAGTAAGACGTTGACATGTCTGTTTTAAACCAAATCCTTTGTCCTTTTACAAGATGGCTGTCATCCCCATGAGAAGCTGTTAGCACAATAAAATGGTGTTAGTGGAATCTGGCAAAATAAAATTATGGTTATGTTCATTCTCTTTCTCAAGACTAATTCTTCATAGCCCTCAAGTTAGCTTGCAGAATCAAGGGCAGTGGGGAAAACCATTTATCCCAATAGTCCCTTGGGCGATCAAATTGAGTACTTTTAACTCCAGGCTCTTAAAGGGAAAGTGGTCTACTTGTTGGGCACAGGGGACAAGTGGTGGCACCTCCTGCTCTTTGTCCTGTTCAGTGTCTTCTCTCTGCCTAATCTTCCATTTCCAGTCCAAAGGTAGGGTTTTCTCAGCATCCTGGTGATCTCCTTAGGATGTAGGTACTATCAGCGACATCCCTGGACCATACCTTGACCTCAGAAGTTCCCACCAATGGTGCTTGTTTGAGGGGAAAGCAACAGGGGCAAGCTGGATCCTTACAGCCTTGGAATAAGCAGGGACTTGTAGTTATCAGTAGAGACTTAAGAGCTCAATTGTTTGGGTTCAAAACCCAGTTCTACTGTTCATTAACTGTGTGACCTTAGGCAAGTACCTTAACCTCTCTGTGCCCTGGTTTCCTCATCTGTAAAATGAGGATAATGGTTTACCTACTTCATGGAGTTGTGTGGGTCTGACAATGAGTTGATATGTATAAAGTGTCTATCACAGTGCCTGGCACAGAATGCATAATGTATAAGCATCTGCTGTCTGTCTTAGTCGGCTCAGGCTGTTATAACAAAATGCCATAGACTGAGTGACCTAAACAAAAAACATTTTTTTCTTACAGTTCTGGAGGCTGAGGAGTCCAAGATCAGGGTGCCAGCAGGTGTGGTGTCTGGTGAGGGTCCTCTTCCTGGTTTGCAGACAGCTGTCTTCTTGCTGTATCCTCACATGGCTGAGAGCAGAGAGAGAAGCAGGCTCTCCTGTCTCTTCTTAGAAAGGCGCTAATCCCATTCATGATGGCTCCACCATAATGACCTCATCACCTCCCAAAGACTCCATCTCCTAATACCATCACCAACATATGAATTTTGGGAGGACACAGTTCACAACACTGTCATTATTGCTATTTCTTGTTAGCACATCTGCTCTATCTTGCTTAGTGAGATAAAGTTTAAAATTAAATTAAAACATTCTTTGTGGTCATGTCTTTCAGACTAGTAAAAAGCTGCTACTTTTTCCCCTTGGCTAGTCATTACAGTTAAAAAAACCACACACTCAATGATAGTTCTTTCTTTGACTCCCAAGGTCAGGAATCAACAGATCTATGAGAACTTCCATCCACCAGTCACCAAACAGTGTTTGTTTACAGAAGGTCCTCAATGGACCCAGTGTACCTGGGACAGTTCATGTCTTTCTTCCTGTTATAATTATTAACAACACCTACATTCATTCTCAAGCATGTCCTCATTTGCATGATAAATTATATGGTCAGTCTTAATAAGGGCCATCTGAATAAATAAAATTCAAATGTTACTTAAATGAAATGTGGAGCATCTGATCTTGGAGGAATCCATATAAGGTTCAAAGACAGTCAGCGGAAGAAGTGAATGTTTGGTTTGGAACAGGGGCCAGACAGGTCAGGTGAGCTGAGCGCCACTTCTCAGCAGTTCTAGGAGGACTGCCGATGTCGCCAGATCTTATTCTCCAACGTAGAGTCCCGATGTTCCTATAAAACCTCTCAGTTCTTGAATGTGTATTACCAAATGAATGATTCTGGATTCTGGAGGGTCAGACTCTGACAGCTGTGTCCTGTCCTGACACTGGACCACCAGTTTACAGTCTCTGGTTCAAGCCATCTGTTCTCATCAACAGGGCTCTCGTTCCAGTTTGTAGGCTCCTTCCGGCGTGAGTGGTAGGCCTACTGTTTGCTGTCCCATCCCCTACCTTTCCTTGAGTAACAAAAGAGCTGTAGATGGAGGCCCCCACCCTCGTTCTTGTCCATATTCCCTGGCACAGCAAATGTGGTCTTGCTGGGGCCAAGGAGTGCCCCAGGCCCAGGGGCTTCAGACCACTTGTTCATGAGATAGCCTACACGTCGATAAATATGCTTTACTTGAGCTATGGGTGTTTCCTCCCTCATCTTACTCGTGGGAACCTGGAGAAGACTTGGCTGCAGATAGAGAATAGAAATAAACAGAAGGAACATAATCTGGAGGCTCCAAGACGTTCCAATTTTGGATGTGAGGTTGTGCCCGTCCAGAGGGGGCAGGTAGGAGCCGCCAGGAAATGGAAGGTCTTAGCCAGACCATTAATGCACTGTTCCCAAGCAGCCCCGGGAGGTCAGGAACAGAGCTGGCTCTCTGCTCTTGATGGTGGCACAGAAGGACAAGGGGGGCATCTGAGATTTGGTGAGTTCGTGGGCATAGCTGAGTAAGAAGGGAAATGGCCCATTTGTAGAATATATTAGAGACCCCACTGTGCCCTCCGTGTGCTCTTCAGAAAGCGCTGGGATTAAATGACTGGTGGGTTTCTCATTGGAAAGTGGCTTAGGTGGGAAGAGCCCACCAAGCAGGGGGACTGTGAAAGTGCTCTTTCTTGCCCAGGGCATACTTAGCTTTCACACTCCATCTCATTTTTGGACGTGTTCTCATTAGGTCCTATGTGGTTACTTGTTCCAGCTTCTGGAAAACTTAAAGCGTTGATTCTTCTCGTCTGCGATCCCAAACCTTCTGCCAGATAAACCTTTAAATTGAGGGCAAAGCTCTTAACCAGGCAATATTCCTCTGCCTCTCCCCAAATGAAATGGAGTGGCTTTAGGTGTAAAATATCTGAAGGAAAACAGTCTTCCGTGATGGTCCTCCTCTGATGTGGCTGGTGGGTGAGTGAAGCCCTGCCACAGTGAGAATTGCCAGACAGCAAAAAGTAAGGAGGGTTTCCATGCTGGAAAATGGGAAACCTCAAAGCAGTAAGGATTACTTGAAGACTTAAAACTGACACTGTGATGTTTGGAGTAGGAGAGACTGTAAAAGTCCTGCTGTAAAAGACTGCGAACATGTCAACATAATATACTAGTGATGTACTAGGATTCTCACCTTCCCATTCCCACCCCCACCTTTCGTAGTGGTGACATTTGGACCTTGACAGATAACCCATTTCTGGTTTCGTTATAATCTTAAACCACATCTTTCTTTTAGACATCAGCTCCTTTGACCAATTCCAATCTCACCAGCTTTTCTAAGGATGTAAGGAATAAGCTAGATGAAACAGATATGTTCTTGGTTTTTCCCAGAAAGGTCAATGTGCTTTCATTGGTCCTTTGTATCAGCTATCCTCTCTAGAGCTATTTACTTCTATTTTAATCTACAGGGTCTAGTGTCAGTGCCATTAGGAGGGAGACGCAGCCTCAGACACCAGTGGGGAGATCAGTCCAGCGGGTTCCCATCTAAGGAAGAAGACAAAACTGCAAAAGCAGCCAAGTGCCCAGGCCGGGCTCCACTTGTATTTCAGGACTTCCTGAAACTTGAAATCCTCTCTTTGATCTTCCTGAAGTCATTATCAGTTACCCATAGTGAGGACAAGTTAGGACACTTGAAGAGAGGACTGGTTAGAGAACAGGAGGTAAAGGAAGAAGGGAGATTGTTTCCATCCCTACTGGTCCAGGGAGCTAGAAGAGGGGTGATGCGGCATGGGAAGAGAGCCAATTTTGGGGAGAGGGAGTGTCTTGGCCTTGATTCCTAGGTGAGAAGTGAATCTAAGAAGGAATTTATGCGGGTGGGTTCCTCTGAATTTCTGCAGTGACTGCAGCCCTGGTCAGGAGTCCCAGGGGGGACAGGACTTCAGGAAGTGGTCAGAGCTCCCTGGCTTGGATCATAAGAGACATGTGGGCCACCCCTCAAGGCTATGGGAGACCCAGACTCTACCAGGGAAAACAGAAAGGTCTGTTTGGGTACGAGGCGGGGTCTACCACCTGATCAGAGCTCCAAATGAAGCCTCCAAAGGGCTGCGTGCAGGAATTAGGATTTGGTCTAGCCAGAGGAGCAGAGGCTGGGCAAGCAGGAGACAGAGCTGGGACATGCCCTGGGATGCTAGAGGCACATCTAGCATCCCAGCACACACCCTCATCAGCACAGAGGAAGTCTACAGCATGGAGACAGGTGAAAAAGGAAATAGTACCTTAGGAAGAGAACCCTCACACCTGCTCCCAGCCTCCAATGGTCAGCACCTCCACTGCCAGTTAAGCAGGGAATATTGAAGGGAGAGCACCAGGGTATGAAGAGTTGGATTTTAGAGACCAGGCCAGTGACAGCTGAGATGGTCATAAATGGTGGGGACCAGTCTACAGAAAGGACTCTGTAGAAGGATCTCCACATTTTTTAGTTTCATTGTGTCCAGTGTTACTGAATGAGATCAGCTGGATGTAGATTTCTAGGTTGGCTTATTTTTCTCTCAGCATTTTGGGGATGATACTCTTCTGGCTTCTACTGTTACTGTCAGCCTCTATTGATTTTTGGGTCATTTCTCTGTAGGTGACCTGCCCTCTGTGAATTTGCTTTTAAAATATTTGTCCTGGAAGCTATGTAGTTTTACTACAACACATCTGGGGATGGATCTAATTTTATTCATCCTATTTGGGGTTTGTGCTTCTCAGATCTGAAGATTGATGTCTCAGTTCTGCAAAATGTTAAGCCACTTATTTCTTTGAACACTGATTCTCTCCCATTCTTTCTATGCCCCACTCCCACTCCCCTTAGAAAATCCTTGGAGACCTGAATTGGACTTCTCAATCTGACCTCTTTTTCATATTTTCCATTTTTGTCTTTTGGCTGTATTCTGAATAATGACTTAAAATTATCTTCTGGTTCATTAATTTTCTTTCTAGCTGTGTCTAATCTTCAGCCTAACTGAGGCAATCAGTTTTTCATTTAATGTCTTTTTTTTTTTTTTTTTTTAACTTCTAGATGTTCTATTTGAGCAGTTTTCAAATCTTCCAGGTACTCTCTTTTTTTTTAAGTAATCTCTTGTCTTGCTTGCTCTTGATTTTATATTTAATTTATTTAACCATTTAAAATCATATTTATCTGAAAAGGAATTTTATAATCCATTTCTGGCATTCTTGGGTATAGTTCTTCTGTTTTTCTCTTGACTCATGTCCAGAATAGCTTATTACCTCATGTACTTTATTTTTTTTTAACTACAATATTTTATTTTATTATTTTAAAAAATTTTTATTGAATTATAGTTGATTTAAAATGTGTTAGTTTCTGCTGTACAGTGAAGTGAATCAGTTATACATATACATATATCCACTCTTTTTAAAATTTTTTTCCCATATTGGTCATTACAGAGTATTGAGAAGAGGTCCCTTTGCTACCTCATGTACTTTGTACATTTGGATTTTGAGCTCATGTTTGGCATTTTATCTGTGAGATACCATTACCGTAGGTAATGTGAATTTTTGAGCTGGGGATTTCCTCGATCCCCTCCAGCCCAGGTAGTATAAATTTGAACCCAAACCCATTTGAGGGCAGGCTTGGGGTAATGAGCTATTAAGGAGATCACCTTCTCAGCCCTCTCGATCCAGGACTCAGACCCTGTCTCCCTTCGCTTGTGTGCAGGACCTTTATCCAAGTCCCCTCATTCCCTGATGGTGAAGCCCTCTAAGGCTGGCGTGTGAGTATGTGTATGTGTGTTGCAGTTCTAACTCCTCTATCCCAGCATAGCCTGAGCCTGTGTGACCTGCCCCATGTGCCAATACAACTCTAGCATCCACTTTACAAGAGCAACAGATGCCTCTTAGCAGCCCAAGTGCCAGTGCATGCTATCACTCTGGTTTTCAATTTTGTATTTCCTTGTTGGTTTGTGGATGTATTAGTTTCCTGTGGCTGCTGTGACAAATTACTACAGGCTTGGTGGCTTAAACAACACAAATTTATGCTCTCACTGTTCTGGAATCCAGGAGTCTGAAATCATTATCACTGGGCTGAAATCAAGGTGTCACAGGGCTGCACTCTCTCCAGACTCTAGGGGAGAATCTGTTCCTTGTCTCTTCCAGGGTCCTGTGGCTGCTGACATTCCTTGAAATTGTGGCCACATCACTCCAATATCTGCCCCCATGGGTACATTGCTCCTTCTTTTCTGTGTGTGAGATCTCTCTCTCTCTCTCTTTCTCTTATAATGACACTTGCGGTGGCATTTAGGGCCCACCTGGATAATCCAGAATATTCTCTTATCTCAAGATCCTTAACTTTATCAGATCTGCAGAGAGCTTTTTTCCCAAATAACAGTTACAAATTCTAGAGATCTTTTGGGGGTCCATTTTCAGCCTTCCACAGTAGATTTCCCTAACTTTGAGAGCTCAGCTTTGTATTTATTTATTTATTTTTAAAAAGACTTGTTTATTTAATTTATTTTTGGTTGTGTTGGGTCTTATTTGCGGCGCGCGGGCTCTTTGTTGTGGTATGCAGGCCTCTCTCTAGTTGCGGCATGTGGGTTTTCTCTTCTTCAGTCGTGGCGTGCAGGCTCCAGGGTGCGTGGGCTCTGTAGTTTGTGGCACGCGGGCTCTAGTTGAGGCATGCGAGCTCAGTAGCTGTGGTGCAGGGGCTCAGCCGCCCCGCCGCCCGTGGGATCTCAGTTTCCTGACCAAGGATCGAACCCGCGTCCCCTGCATTGTAAGGCAGACTCTCCACCACTGGAACACCAGGGAAGTCCCTCAGGTTTGTATTTATAAGGATGCTCATTATATTTCCAAATGTTTTGTAGCATTTCTTTTTCTAGTCCATCGTATTCCCTGGAAAAGAAATACACCAAATAACCTCAAGGCTGGAGAGAGAAATGCACAACCCACTGTGATGGGCAGTTGCTCAGAGGGCCAGAGGATGAAGATGTTAAGGTGTAGGTGCTGGCTTGTGCTAGGGATGCACTTCTGAAACCCTGTGGGGCGAAAGGCTGGGCTTAGCTGATGCTAACAGGATGTTGGTCTCTGGAATGGATAGAATGGCCCGAGTTCCCCTGGCCCACCTCTCCCCAGTCTTCGGTTCGCTTTGGCCCAGTCTAGACTTTGCCTCTTGGCTTTCATATGTGTGCAGCTGATCCCAGTTTCTGCTCTCACCTGAGTCTTAGCATATTCCATTCTGACAGCCAGTAACAGACCTTGAGTCTGTTCCTTGTTATCCCCTTTGCTTTAGCGACTGGACCAGACATGTGCTCTGGAGTGTCTTGGGAACTCACTCTGTGTCAGTTGGGCATCACCAAAACCAGAGCCAGGAAGGACCAGAACTGAGCATTATTTCAGAGTATGCCTCCTCTGCAGCTAAAGGTATCTCACCCACAGGAGAGAGCTGAATGCATGCCTGAAAATTCTCTCCTGATGCAAATCTTCATTCCTAGGGACAGTCAGGCAAACTAACCAAAAGTGTATGTCATGCTACTTGTGACTCTTTGGAAAGTAAGACTTAACCAGCTTGTGTGAAGGCACTTGCAAAGCGAAACACCGTGTCCCCTTAGGTAATTAATGGAGTAGTTATGGTGAGCTTTCTGGCTCCATACACTCAGAGGGAAGAAATAGCCTGCGTGGGTGGCTTTTGTTCCCACCTCTCTTGAAGTTGTGTTCCTATCCTAAGTTTGTGGCTAAACCTTGATGAAGAATGTTTTTACAGCTGGAATTCCTCCTGAGAGGTCATCTCCATCATGAAATAGACCACAGGGCACCCTCTCCAGGCTGGAGATGTACTGTATGTGTCTTCCACCAGTATTAGGGGTTAATTGTCTATGTCTCCCCGCATTGAAATTGAGTGACCCCTGAGGAAGCCACCCTGGGAGCTGTGCCAGGAGTTTGGCAGGGGGGGTTCTAGGGCCTAAGTTCCGTGTCAAACCAGCAGGCACTGGCAGAGAAGACCCCTGTTCAGGGCTCCAGGCCCAGGCATGGCAGGAGCAGTGGCAGGATTTGGGGCAAGCCTTCTAAAGGGTGTGTGTGTCGAGGAGCCTGTGTGTGTGTGTTGAGGGGGGGGGGAGGGGGGTCAGGGGCTCCTGGAATGACCTATGCTGACATCACCTGTGTCCCTGCTGCCCTCAGGTCCAGGCCCTCCTCTCTGAGAGGAGATGCTAAAGGTAACCAGTCTCCAGAACCAGTGATGGTATCTCCTCGTCCAGCAGCCCTTTCACAAAACAATCCAAACTTTTGCTGTCCTCACCCAGTTTCATAACGTTTTCCCAGAAACAAGGCTGAATTGGTCTGGCAGCCTTCAGGTTGGAATCTGGGGGAAGCTCAGTCTCCCAGTGAGAAGTTTCTGAATGGGGCTGGGAGTCACTTCTCCAATGGTAACATTTTTTGACTTAGATGGTAATTTGAGTGCCCAAGCTGGGTGAGATTACAAGACTGTGTAGTTCATAGAGAAAAAGAGATGGTGCTCATCCTCAACTCGAGTTGATTCTCTAGAAGAATCTCTGGGATCTGATACCCATAAGCAAATATATAATAAGATTTGTGATAGTGGAAGCAGAAGGAGTAGAGGACCAGGCAAAGAGCCTTTGCTCTCAGCTGACCTGCAGAAATTGAATAATTTAGATTAAAGAAAGCCCCAGGCACATTTTAGCAGCTGGTCAATTTTTCTGCTTGAAACAGAATTTCTGGACTTTGTTTTACATGAAGACATAGTTTATTTTTAGGCCCATCAGGGAGGCTGTCAGGTGGGTAGCTCAGAAAGCTGGCCTGCTAGTGAAATACAGCCCCCATCATCATGTTGTCTTGTAGCCTAGAAAGACTCTCTTGCCTGCTCTAGCATGAAGGACCAACCAGTTGCCTTTGAGGGTAGTGGGAAAGGTCATGAGAAAGTTGAAGGTTTTCAAAGGAGAACACGCTTTCTTGCACAAAGCCCATTGCTGTAGGCCCAAGTGTAGCTCTTTGGCTAAGAAAGCTCCAGCTGAAATAGCTCATTCCCCTGGGTACTAAGTGTTCATTAAAAATCCAGTTTGTCAGGTGGTATGACCCTGGTTGTCCCCAATTTAAACAAAAGTCCCTTTGTGGCCACTGGCACTTGGGAATAGAACCTTGGAGCCATGTGGAGGCCAGAAGGCAGCTGGGGGAGCCTTTACAGTGTTTCTTGGTTTGCCACTGATAAAGGATCCCAGCACGACACAAGAAGAACCTTTGCTCTTATCTTGTTTCTTGGTTGACTAAAGAATCGTGAGGCCTGCACTTCACTTTCAAGAGTCATAAACTTCTCAAGTGGTGAAACAGGCCAAAGCCCAGGATGTTGAGCCATAGAATTTGTTGTGCTTGCAGAAATCTGTCGTGACAGGACCTATGCTCGCCCCAAACAGCATAATGACAGAGTCTCTAAGGACTTCTGTGAGCAGAACATAAAATTAACACTTGTTTTTCAAGACCAAAGAGAGAAAAGACAAGGCCACTGCTTGGGCTGCCTTCTTGAGCTCGTACTTTCGGTTCTTCTGATCTGTAGACAGATGAAATCTACCGATTCAGCAGGTGCTTTCTTCTTCTACGAAATCTCTCTACGGAAGAAAAGATGGGCACTTGGATGGAGTGTAGGCGTAAAGGTTTCTTATGCAAACACTAGGTGAGCAAGAATCCTAGCATCCTGCCTTGAGTTGTGAATTTAGTTGACACACCATTTAATTGCACTGGTTCCTCGATGACAACAAAGTATGTATCTGCAAGGAAAATTACAGTCCAGGCAACATGCGAGTAATTTCAACTAATGACTCTTTGTTTGGGTGTCTCTTCCTCCGGGGATGCCTCACCATAAAAACATCTGTAAATCTGCAAAAGGCTGTGTGCTGCTTTCCTGGGCAGGAGGATAAGGAGGGGGGTATAGTTTTCCCTCTTTTTCCAGGTGAGTAGGGGGAGAGCCGAGTCTAGCCTTGGAGGATGGAAAGGTTGTGAATGAGGGAGAATCTTCCTAGGTCTGTTCTAGCTCAGTCAGGTTATTTCCCCCTAAATGGTCTTCTTGCACCCTGCTTTATTGCCCACCTGTTACTCCGCCCACACTTTCTTCAGAGAATCACAAATCAATATTCGGTACTCGGGCTTATTCAGGATAAAATGTCTTTCTTGGCCTCTTATGATTAAAGCCTGGTTTGAAAATGTAGTGGGACTAATTAAGCATTTATGAGGGGAGGAGAATAGTTCTGTCAGCCTTATTGAAAGATTCAGTCTGAGCTAAACCCTGTGAGAAAAATGGGGGGGTGGAAATTGCGGGGATGGGAATGTCAAAGGGAGAGCAGAGGCGGCTCTGGGCCCTGTTTTCGGGGCTGGCTTCATGAAAGTCATTTCAAATGTTGAGGTGTATGGAGTCCTCATTTAAACCCAGATGATGGTTGTCAGCCTCATCCTGTGAGTTGGGAAAGCTGGACGCTGGTCCAGCCACTTTAAATGGGCACAAATTCCCACCCAATGTCTGGGGGCTTTTCAATTATGAGAAAAGATTATAATCCTTCCTGGCTGAATCATAAGTGTTGGAGTTCTCTTGCTTTCTGATATCAAAGGAGAACATTGTTTTTCCCAAGAGCTGTAATAATTCTACCACTTTGAAAATCTCATTTAAAAATCCATCCCACGACATCCAGTACCTTGTACGCCCAGGCAGAAGCATTCTGTGTAGAAGACTATGTCCTCAAAAAGTTTACAAGGCAGGACACTAGTCTGCAAAAGGGGAAAAAGTGACGGATGAATATGGTTATCTGCCAGGAGTCGGGGTTGGTTTTGGACCCTTAGGAATCCTTTCTAGATGATTCCATAAGAGCATGGACATTAAAGGCAAGGGTTTGGTGTCAGATCTGAGTTCAAGCTGTGCTCTGCTATTTATTGATGGTGTGACTTCGGATAAGTTATTTCTCCCCCATTGTTATTATTTTAAATCTCTCCAAACCACAGCTTTTTGTGTAAAATGGTGATGGCATTTCCATAAGGTAGCAACAACAAGGAATATATAAAAGTGATGGAAAGTGTTAGAGGACCATGAACTTGGAGTAGCGCAGAGACCACTGTCGCCAACCAAAGGCAGCCTTGGAGTGGAGGTCTTGGAGCGCCTGGCTTCTCTCTGCATGGCCCCCGCCACCCAGCGCACAGATGGAGTCTGAATTTTGGTGAGCGCCTAGTGCTTCAGTTCTCAGGTCGGAGGAGAATTCCACTCTTCCTCCCAGGCCTAAGAAGCCCATTGCAGTTCCTCATTGAAATTCTCATTTATTGGGGCTGCTTTGGTGGCTGCAGAGTTGGTGATTTGCCCAATTTGTATGGGAGCGCACACTTTAAAAAGGCTACTTTAAACTGTGACTTGACAGGATAAACATGTCATTTAATATCTTCCCAACACTTCAAGTTCCAGGACCAGGGTCAGCACCAGGGCTGAGCTCCTTCTCCTCTCAGGTCTGGAGGGCGGGGCTGAGACCGAGAAAGAGACTGGTGTTAACAGCCACAGGATCCTCTCTTGTCTAAAGGGGGAAATGAAGACATGCATTGGAAAAAAAAAAAAAAATCAGATGATCAAATTGTTGAAGGGCTGACGAGTGTTTCCACATGTGTGACAATGAAATCCTGTCCAAGACAAATTCTATCATTCCATCCAAGATTTACCTACTGGCTGTGCCTCACAGAGAGAAACCAAAGGAGAGCCTGGCTGGGTCCAGGCGTTGTGTTCTTAGAGAGGTCTGGAAAGCATTGGCTCAAAATGGAATTGGAGCTCTCCCTTACCATCCCGTTCATGGGGGGGGCTGAGGCGAGGGTACTGGAAACTTCCATAATTGGAACTGTCAGAGGCACTCACTAAGCACCTAAGTTTTTAAAAATAGAGTTGACATATGATCCAGCAATCCCAATCCTGGGCATATATCCGGACAAAACTCTAATTCAAAATGATACATGCACCCGTATGTTCATGACAGCACTATTCACAATAGCCAAGACATGGAAACAACCTAAACCTGTCATCTGTCCATTGACAGATGAATGGATAAAAAAGATGTGGTATATATATATATACACACACACACATACACACAGTGGAATACTACCCAACCATAAAAAAGAATGAAATAATGGCATTTGCAGCAGCAAACGGATGCAACTAGAGATTATCATACTAAGTGAAGTTAAGTCAGAAAGAGAAAGACAAATACCATATGATATCACTTATATGTGGAATCTAAAATATGACACAAATAAACTTATCTATGAAACAGAAACAGACTCACAGACATAGAGGACAGACTTGTGGTTGCCAAGGGGGAGGGGGGTGAGGGATGGATGGATTGGGAGTTTGGGGTTAGCAAATGCAAACTGTTATATATAGAATGGATAAACAACAAGCTCCTACTGTATAGCACAGGGAACTATATTTGTATCCTGTGATAAATCATAATGGAAAAGAATATAAAAAAGAATGTATACATGTGTATAACTGAATCACTTTGCTGTACAGTGGAAATAACACAACACTGTAAATCAACTGTACTTCAATAAATTTTTTTTTAAAAACATCTAAGTTTTCCCCCAAGACAAGGTGTTTCAGGGCATCCAGAAGAGGCAGAAGGTCTAGTCCTTGCCATCTCAGGTACACAAACATTGGAAACTAGTGAGAAGGTTTAAACAAGTGAGAGGGAGAAGCTGTCAGTCATGGAAACTCAGGGAGTGTTTTGTGGCCACTGTCTGGTCAGGCAGAGGAGACTTGTGGGAGGTGGTGGGTCTTGATGTGAATCTTTCCGGATACCTTGTGGTGTGGACTTGGTCTCCGTAGGTAGGAATCCCAAGCCCCCCACAGCCCATGGTGGAGCTCAAGGCAGGCAGCAATGAGGTGCTCCCCAGAGCTGCCCTGTGGATGTAGAAGGGTTTGGTTAGATCATAGGAGAGCTCTGGGCCATGCGAGGTCAGGAATTGATTGTGTGGCTACACTGATCCCCTCAAGAGCTTCTCCTTTTCGGGCTGGTTTTCTTCTCATCTCCAGGGAGATAATAGCCACTGCTATTCATGGCTCTGCCCTTCGATCTCCTCTTGGCTAGGACTTCTTAAACTTTTCCAATTTGAGATTAAATTTGGCCAATCAAGAGACCTTGGAGGTGATGCTCCTTTTTGGAGTGGTTTTCTAACTTCAATCTTTCACGGTCACTGGGAAGGTTGTTTAAAACACAGACTAATAGCCCCACCCCAGATATTCTGATTACGGGGTCTCATTGCTGGTCTGTTTAATCTATTCAACAAGAACTCGAGGAGCTCCTGCTTCAGGTGGTTTGAGGACCACTATCCTAGTGCAGTGTGATTCAAAGTCACCCCGGACAAGGATCACTGGGGATCTTGTTAGAAATGCAAATTCTTTGGCCCTACCTCAGATCGACTAAATCAGAAGCTGGGGTAGGGCCAATAATCCAGTTTCAACAGCCCTCCTGGAGATTCTGAAGCAGGCTAAGGATTGAGAAAGAACCAAAGCACTAGGGTTTGCAACGACCAAGGGTGTGCTGAATGAATTTCAAGCCCTGCTTGTTTGCCACTTGCTCCTGGGGATAGGGCACCAAATACCAGTGTGAGCAGGCAGGCATAATTTTGGTTAGGTACTAATCTGGTGGTATTACACATTTACAAGGACACTAAAAATAACAAGGAAACGATTCATGCTTACAAGTATTACCATTGTCCTCCTATAATCACGGGTATGTCACTGTGCGCTGTGAATGCTGGCTTTGTGAGCCTGGGTAAGGTACCTGACCCTCCCGAATATCAGTTTCCTCAGCTGTAACATGTGCATAACATAATTTTATCATCTACCTCAACAGTGTTAAAACTTGTATGAATTCCATAGAACAGAGCCTGGTTCAGAGCAAGCCGATACAGCTACTAATATTTGCTAGAAATCTATGGTGGACAGAATTCTAAGATGGCTCCAAGATTCCTACCCCTGGAGGGTTGGCATCTCTGAGTATGATGTCATTCCTTTGATTAGGTTCTGTTACCTGGCAAAGGTGATGGGATGTCATTCCCGTGATCACACTGTGTTATGTGACTGTGTCTTAACTGACAAGGGAGAGATTTCTCCTGCTGACCTGGAGAAAGCAAACAGCCACGTTATGAGAGGGTCATCTGGCAAGGACCTGAGGGCAGACCTGGGAGCTGACAGTGATCCCTGAATGGCAGGTAGCAAGGACAGGGGCTCCTGATATGTTTGAGGGACAGCAAGGGGCAGGGTAGTGGGAGATGAGGACAAAGAGAAGGGTTTATAGACCACTGTAAGGGCTCTGGCTTCTGAGCAGAGGAATGACATGTTCTGACTTTCAGTTTTTAAAGAGTCACTTTGGCTTCTGTGCAGTGAATAGACTGTAGGGGTGGGAGGACTAATTACCGGTTGTGAGCAATCCAGGTGAAGAATGATGGTGTGTGTGTGCCTGCATGTGCACACAGACAGACACATGCACACACATGTGTAATATACATGTAATGTATATTACAGTACAACTCCCACCTTTAGCCAGAATGGTAGCAGTGGAAGTGGGGAGGAATGGCTGGATTCTGTATGTATTTGGAAGGTAGGGTTAACAGGATTTCCTAATAGATTAGATGTAGGTGGTGAGAGAGAGGAGTCAGATGTCACTCTAAGGTTTTTGGTGAACAACTGGGGGTGGAGTTACCATCAATGGAGATGGTGAAAGCTGTGTGCAGAGCAGATCTGGGGCAGAAGGTCAGGGGTCGGTTTTGAATATGTTGGGGCTATGATGTCTAGAAGACTTTCAAGTGGAGGTAGTGGGAGTGTAGATGGAACACAAGCCAGAGTTGGGAGCCAGGACTGGGCTGGAGATGCAAATTTGAGAGTTATAAGAATATAAATGGTTTTTAGAGCCTTGTTTAAAACTTTCAGAAAGAAATTTACTTAATTTGATGGACTCCTTCATTCTGATATTTTTCTCATGAGCTTTTCGGTGTTCTTTCCTTTTTTGGAATAAAATTGAGATTCGTTGGTGGACCTTTCTAATGTTCTTACTTAACAAAGGATATAATTAGCAACCTTTGTTCATACAGGGGGCAATGGAACTTTAAAAACTGAAGTAGGACATACACAAAAATGTGCACAACTCTGAAGTGTAGTGCAGCTCAGTGAATTAGCACGAAGTGAGCACAGCTGTGTAACCACTGCTTCACTCACAGAGGATGGCATTATCTATACCTGAGACTCCTCATACCTTTTAATCACCTCCCCACCTTCTCCCAAGGTGACCTCTCTCCTGACTTGTACATTGTAGTGTAGTTTTGCCTGTTTTTGAACTTCCTACGAATGGAATCGTAGAGTATGCTTCCTTTCCGTCTGGTTTCTTTTTCTGAACCTACCATAGGATTCATCCATGTTGTTCTGTGTAGCAACAGTTGGTTCTTTTTCATTGCTATGTAGTATTCTGCTGTGTGACTAAATCACACACTTTTAACATGTCCATCATTCTGTTGATTGTCCTTTGGGTTATATCCGGTTGTTGACCATTTTGAATGGTGCCTCTATGCTTTCTCATTCAAGTCTTTGTTGTATATTGCACACACTTCTTCAGGAGTAGAAGAACTGGGTGTGCTTATGTTCATCTTTAGATGCTGACAATCTTCCAGGGTGGTTGTAACAGTTTGCTCTTTCACCAAAAGTATATGAGAGTTCCAGTTGCTCTGCATCATTTTGTCAGCCCTTGATATTGTCTGTCTTTTTCATTTTAGCCATTCTGGTGGCAGCGAGTAGTAGATCGTTGCTGTTTGCATTTGCATTTCCCTGTTGACTAATGATGGTGAACACTTTTTTTTTTATCAGCCATTTGGATATCTTCTTTCATTATGTTTTCTAGAGGCTTTTGTCCATTTCTTTATTGCATTATCTGTCTTTTTCTTATCGAATTGTAGGAGTTTATGAATAATATGGATACCAGTCTTTGGGTCATAGATATGTTCTCCTACTCTATGGCTTGCCTTTTCACACTCTTAATGGTGTCTTTTGATGAGCATAAATTTCTAAGTTTAATGTAATCCACAATATTAATCTTTTCCTTGGTGGACAGTGTTTTTTGTGTCCTGTTTAAGAAACCTTTGCCTACCATGAGGTTTTACCTTTTCTGTTTGGATCTAAAACCTACCTGAAATTGATTTTTGTATATATTGAGTTAAGGGTCAAGATTCTTCTTTTCCAATATGAGTATCCTGTTGATCCAGTACAATTTATTGAAAAGATCATCTTTTCCCCCATGCTCTGCAATGCTCTCTTTGCCATGAATCAAGTATCCATATATGTGTGATCTGCTTTGGGCTCTCTATTCTGTTTTATTAATCCGTTTGTCTATTCTTGCTGTCACACCATTCCATCTTAGTTACTGTGGCATATGAGTCTTACCATCTAAGAGTGTGAATCCTCCAGCTTTGCTTGGAATCTGGCTAGTGAGCTTGATGGGCAAGCCAGGTGGACAGGTCAAGAGGTACAGCTCAAGAATGTGAATAACGCATCTGGAATGGTGAAAGCTAACTCTGCTGCATGCTCACTGCATGCAGACTTGTGCCGAGCCCTCTACACGCACCATGTCAGTTATTCTTTGAGGTCTCTGTCATCCAAGGATGGCTGCTATCGGAAAAGATCCCTCAAAGTTCAGTTGCCTTGGTTGTTCTTGGCCCTGTGCATTCCATAATACATTTTATAATCAGTTCATCAATGTTCACAGTGAAATCCTGATGTTGTTTGATTGGCATTTTATTGATTTATGATCAATTTGAGGAGAATAGATATGTTTTCAGTATTGAATCTTTTAATGCAGTGGTTTGGTGAACTTTTTCTGTAAAGATTGTGATAGTAAATACTTTAGGCTTTGTGGGACAGACAGTGTCTGTTGCAACTGCTCAATTCTGCCGTTGTAGAATAAAAGCAGAAATAGATCTATAATATACAAATGAATGAGTGTAGCTGTGTTCCAATAAAACTTTATTTATAAAAAGAGGCAGTGGGCCAGATTTAGCCATAGGCTGCAGCTTGCTGACTCCTGTTCTAATCCATGAACATCTCCAAGTTCTTTCATACCTTCTTGCTCTGTGAAATCCAGAAGTCTGGGAACCATATCCTATTATCTTTAACCACACCTTATAATCCCCTCCTCATAGTTCTGTCCTGCCTTGCACAATAATTGTTTGTATTTTTATTGGAGTCTCTGATTAGGTCATGAGCCATTTGAGACCAGGGACTAGGTCTTTTCCGTTTCTTTTATCCCTGTGGTGCTCTACTCAAGGTCTGGCACTCAGGTCCTTTGGACATACAGAAGGAACATGTATATATTAGATTTGGAGCCACCGGAGAGCCAGCCTGCATTTATTGATCTCCTGGGTCCTAACACGGCACTCCATGAGCCTTTGAATGAATGACTGGACTAACCAAAGGAGAAGGAGCTGCTATTTCTGTTTCTCATTGGAAATCCCTTGGTAACACCTCTTGGGATCACGTTCCTTTTAGAATGGCGGCACTCTGCACCCGACTTCCAAGAGGAGGGTTTATTGGGGGCCACTCTTTCAGCACCACCTGGCAGAGCTGCTCCAGCCCGCTGTGATTTGAGTTTTGTTGTTGTCTGACCCTGAGTGGGGAGGAAGAGAACCTGGCTCAGCATAGCCTGCGGTGACCTTCTCTCCGTGATTTACAGCTTCACGCACAGAGTCGCTGGTCACCCTGAGAAGAAGTGACTCAGCAGATCACAGCCCCGGAGGCTGATAGGGGCCATTTGGGGCCTCTGGCACAAGGACACCTGGCAGCCTGGGCTGGCTCTCCATCCTCAGAGTCAGCAACAGGACCACGTTCCAGGACTTCCCAGCTCAGGTTAGAAATTGGGCTCCCTTGGAATGTTTTTTCTCACTTTTGGTTGTGTTTTTAAAGCTGTACCATTTTATTTCTCTAGTGCTTAGAACACTTGTTAGCACATTGTAGTTGCTCAAAGACTTCAGATCTAACTAGTGTGGTTGGTGGGCTAGCCAGGTGGACAGCCTGGAGGAGTGAGAACAGAGCATCTGGAATGGCAGTAGCTAAATTTCCTTGTGTCCACTGCATCCCAGACCCTGCCACGCTCTCTGCATGCACCGTCTCAGTTACTCTCTGCCATCCAAAGCCGGCTGAAACTGGAAAAGGCCCCTCAAAGTAAATCCATGTAAATGGGGGCTAAAATTTCAAAGTGAACGGAGGTGGTGGGGTTGAAAATATTTTGGAATTTTGTATTAAAACTGCAATTAAAAACTTTAGAAATAAGTTTACTTAAAGTAACAAAATTTAAGTTGGGGAGAGGGTATGAAGGAGAGTTCAATTTCAATAATATGTTCTCTTGTTTAAAGAAAACAATAACTGTAAAGCAAATATAGGAAAGTGATCATTTACTAATTCTGGGTGATATTGTATTCTTTTTTTTCAAACAACAACTTTATGGAGATTTAATTCTATACAATTCACCCACTTAAAGTGTACAATTCAGTGGTTTTTAGTATATCCACAGGTTTGTGCAACCATCACCAAAGTCAATTTTGGAGCATTTTTATCAGCCCACAAAAACCCCATACACTCTAGACATCACTCCCCTCTCCCCTCCCCACACCCATTCCACACCCCTCCTCCCCTGCCAGCCCTAAGTCAACTGCTAATCTACTTTCTGTCTCCATATATTTACATATTGTGGACATTTCATATGAATGAAATCATATAATATATGGTCCTTTGAATCTGGCTTCTTTCATTGAACACCATGTTTTCAAGATTCATCCATGTTGTTCCATGTCAGTGCTTCATTTCTTTTTATGGCTGGTATAGTTCTTTATGCTTTTCTGTAGTTAAGAAATTTCCCAACCTGGCAAAATATTCTATTGTGGTTGTATTGGAAGAATTTTCTTACCTGCAGGAGCTAAATATTGCAGGGAGGGGCACGAGGGGTGCAAGGGATCAGGTTCAGTTGTAAATTGGGTAGTCGGGGACGGTCGTCTCAGTGTAGAGGTGCTCTTAGGGCAAAGATTGAAAGAGGTGTGAGTACCTAGGAGAAGGTGATCCAGAGTAAAGACCTGAGATAGAGGCATGTCTGGGTGGTTCAAGGAATATCAAGGAGGCAGTGGGGAGCGAGGAAGGGAGGGAGCAGGAGGAGAGGTATTGGGGTGGGGGTGGGGATTGGAGATCACTTAGGACCTTGTAGACTGTTGAAGGCATTTGGCGTTTCTTCTGGGTGAAATGGGAAGCCATGAGAAGGCTTTGAGCAGAGCAGCAGCTTTCCTGACATTCAAGTTCAAGGGCCCCTCTGGCCATAGTGTTGGCGATGGACCATAAGGACTGGAGGGCAGAGGCAGGGAGTCCAGTCTGCAAAGAGTGAGTGTGACCATGGCTTGGATTCCAGCACGGGGAGATGAGACAGGACTCACAGGATTTGCTGATGGATCGAATGTAGGGGTGTGAGAACAACAGAAGAGGTGATGCTGGCTTTAAGGGTCTTCTCTGAGTGGCCAGTAGAATGGAGTGGCTGTTGTCTGACATGGTAGAGACTTGAGAAAGGCAGGTGAGGGTTGAGGGGAAAGATCAGTGATTTGTTTTTTTTAAAAAAGATTTATTTATTTATTTATGGCTGCGTTGGATCTTCGTTGCTGCGCGTGGGCTTTCTCTAGTTGCGGCGAGCAGGGGCTACTCTTTGTTGCGGAGCGTGGGCTTCTCGTTGCAGTGGCTTCTCTTGTTGCCGAGCACGGGCTCTAGGCGTGCAGGCTTCAGTAGTTGTGGCACAAGGGCTCAGTAGTTGTGGCTCGCGGGCTTAGTTGCTCCGCGGCATGTGGGATCTTCCCGGACCAGGGCTCGAACCCGTGTCCCCTGCATTGGCAGGCGGATTCTTAACCACTGCACCACCAGGGAAGTCCCAGTGATTTGGTTTTGATAACGTTGTTTTTCAACCTTCACTTCTCCAAAGAGTATGGTTCTGACCCAGCGTCTATGTAGTATTACAATTGCTAGTTTGGTCTCTCCTTACAAGTCATTTCTCCTGGGAAGATGTCACCAGTTCCCCCTGACGCTGGGTTTAGGGTACCTGCTTGTACTTCCCTTATGGCCTGAGCTTACAGTGCTGTTACAGTGCTGTTATTGCACAGATGGGCAGGCCAGGGATGACCCTCTGCCCTGTGCTGGCCGGGACCACCAGTGAACACTGTACATCCCCACTGGGAACATAGGGGATACTCACCATTAGTTTGGTGGCATCCTTCCCTACAGACATGAAGGTACTTCCTTTTCTCACTCCGAAATCTCCCATTCAATGTTTAGGACAAGAATGAAACAATGTACAATCCCCAGTTGAGTTTCTGGGTCTCCCAATAACTTTCTTCTACATTTCCCCAGCCTTTTCCTATTTTCTATTCCCCTTTGGGCAAAGGTGTACACACACGGGTAGTGACATTGGGTAATGATTAAAGTGAAATTGACAGCTCCCTGTTATTAATAAGTAAAAATAACCAGGCACGAAAATGAGAGAGGAAGATGTATCTTTGTTTTTTTGTTTTTTTTTTCCACACACACACACTGTATTTTATTTTTACAAGAGATAGACTGACACCAAGCACTGTAAATGGATGACCACAACAAAAGCAACAATGATTGCAATTACCAAACACGAAACACACTCATACTATGTCATAATATTGACATTCAGTCCAGTAATCCTCCACTGTAACAGCTCCTTTACTTTGCAGTGAAAATTGATTTCTATATTCTTTGCCTCTGAGTCCTTGTGGGATTTTTTAAAAAAATTCAAACAGAAAGTCACAAAAATTATAATCATCCTCATCAGTTCACTCAGTCCCATGTAATTAATTTTTTTTTCATCTTGATCTTTTGTTAGCACTTTTATGAGTTCATCAGTTTTTCATTAGAGTTCTGAAAATGCTTATTCATTCAGTTCAGCAGTACAGTTACCAGAAACCTGTACTTGTCAGAGTCTTTTCTATGAATTCCTTGAAGATGAAACCCTTTTATAGGAACATATTTGCAAAAGCATCAGGGTACACCCAGAACTGTCTGTAAATGACAAAAGACTTAAAAATGACCATAGTTAAAGATTTGATGAAAGTTCATAATAGTGCAATTGACAAGGAAATTTAGTTTTTTCTGAGATATACATTTTAAAGTAATAACTAGAATTATGACTTATAACATTATACCAGAACATATAAGATTTTTAGAAGTTTCACGTAATGTCTGAAACATTTATATTAACATATTTCCATACAGATAACCCAATGAAAGTTTAGTATTAGTTGTTTTGTTTGTTTGTTTTTTATACTGCAGGTTCTTATTAGTCATCAATTTTATACAAATCAGTGTATACATGTCAATCCCAATCGCCCAATTCAGCACACCACCATCCCCACCCCACCGCAGTTTTCCCCCCTTGGTGTCCATATGTCTGTTCTCTACATCTGTGTCTCAACTTCTGCCCTGCAAACCGGCTCATCTGTACCATTTTTCTAGGTTCCACATACATGCGTTAATATACAATATTTGTTTTTCTCTTTCTGACTTACTTCACTCTGTATGACAGTCTCTAGATCCATCCACGTCTCAACAAGTGACTCAATTTCGTTCCTTTTTATGGCTGAGTAATATTCCATTGTATATATTTACCACAACTTCTTTATCCATTCATCTGTCGATGGGCATCTAGGTTGCTTCCATGTCCTGGCTATTGTAAATAGTGCTGCAATGAACATTGGGGTGCATGTGTCTTTTTGAATTATGGTTTTCTCTGGGTATACGCCCAGTAGTGGGATTGCTGGATCATATGGTAAATCTATTTGTAGTTTTTTAAGGAACCTCCATAGTGGCTGTATCAATTTACATTCCCACCAAGAGTGCAAGAGGGTTCCCTTTTCTCCACACCCTCTCCAGCATTTGTTGTTTGTAGATTTTCTGATGATGCCCATTCTAACTGGTGTGAAGTGATACCTCATCGTAGTTTTGATTTGCATTTCTCTAATAATTAGTGATGTTGAGCAGCTTTTCATGTGCTTCTTGGCCATCTGTATGTCTTCTTTGGAGAAATGTCTATTTAGGTCTTCTGCCCATTTTTGGATTGGGTTGTTTGTTTCTTTAATATTGAGCTGAATGAGCTGTTTATATATTTTGGAGATTAATCCTTTGTCCGTTGATTCGTTTGCAAATATTTTCTCCCATTCTGAGGCTTGTCTTTTCGTCTTGTTTATGGTTTCCTTTGCTGTGCAAAAGCTTTGAAGTTTCATTAGGTCCCATTTCTTTATTTTTGTTTTCATTTCCATTACTCTAGGAGGTGGATCAAAAAAGATCTTGCTGTGATTTATGTCAAAGAGTGTTCTTCCTATGTTTTCCTCTAAGAGTTTTATAGTGTCTGGTCTTACATTTAGGTATCAAATCCATTTTGAGTTCATTTTTGTGTATGGTGTTAGGGAGTGTTCTAATTTCATTCTTTTACATGTAGCTGTCCAGTTTTCCCAGCACCACTTATTGAAGAGACTGTCTTTTCTCCATTGTATATCTTTGCCTCCTTTGTCATAGATTAGTTGACCATAGGTGCGTGGGTTTATCTCTGGGCTTTCTGTCTTGTTCCATTGATCTATGTTTCTGTTTTTGTGCC
Organism: Eubalaena glacialis; assembly: GCF_028564815.1. Taxonomy (NCBI): domain Eukaryota; kingdom Metazoa; phylum Chordata; class Mammalia; order Artiodactyla; family Balaenidae; genus Eubalaena; species Eubalaena glacialis. The sequence continues at coordinate 184,688,033 of NC_083718.1, read as the reverse complement.
AGTACCATATTGTCTTGATTACTGTAGCTTTGTAGTATAGTCTGAAGTCAGGGAGTCTGATTCCTCCAGCACCATTTTTTTCCCTCAAGACTGCTTTGGCTATTCGGGGTCTTTTGTGTCTCCATACAAATTTTAAGATGATTTGTTCTAGTTCCGTAAAGAATGCCATTGGTAATTTGATAGGGATTGCATTGAATCTGTAGATTGCTTTGGGTAGTATAGTCATTTTCACAATATTGATTCTTCCAATCCAAGAACATGGTATATCTCTCCACCTGTTGGTATCATCTTTAATTTCTTTCATCAGTGTCTTATAGTTTTCTGCATACAGGTCTTTTGTCTCCCTAGGTAGGTTTATTCCTAGGTATTTTATTCTTCTTGTTGCAATGGTAAATGGGAGTGTGTCCATAATTTCTCTTTCAGATTTTTCATCATTAGTGTATAGGAATGCAAGAGATTTCTGTGCATTAATTTTGTATCCTGCAACTTTACCAAATTCATTGATTAGCTCTAGTAGTTTTCTGGTGGCATCTTTAGGATTCCCTATGTATAATATCATGTCATCTGCAAACAGTGACAGTTTTACTTCTTCTTTTCCGATTTGTATTCCTTTTATTTCTTTTTTTCTCTGATTGCCGTGGCTAGGACTTCCAAAACTATGTTGAATAATAGTGGTGAGAGTGGACATCCTTGTCTCGTTCCTGATCTTAGAGGAAATGCTTCCAGTTTTTCACCATTGAGAATGATGTTTGCCGTGGGTTTGTCTTATATGGCCTTTATTATGTTGAGGTAGGTTCCCTCTATGCCCACTTTCTGGAGAGTTTTTATCATAAATGGGTGTTGAATTTTGTCAAAAGCTTTTTCTGCATCTATTGAGATGATCATATGGTTTTTATTCTTCAATTTGTTAATATGGTGTATCACATTGATCGACTTGCGTATATTGAAGAATCCTTGCATCCCTGGGATAAATCCCACTTGATCATGGTGTATGATCCTTTTAATGTGTTGTTGGATTCTGTTTGCTAGTATTTTGTTGAGGATTTTTGCATCTATATTCATCAGTGATATTGGTCTGTAATTTTCTTTTTTTGTAGTATCTTTGTGTGGTTTTGGTATCAGGGTGATGGTGGCCTCATAGAATGAGTTTGGGAGTGTTCTTTCCTCTGCAATTTTTTGGAAGAGTTTGAGAAGGATAGGTGTTAGCTCTTCTCTAAATGTTTGATAGAATTCACCTGTGAAGCCATCTGGTCCTGGACTTTTGTTTGTTGGAAGATTTTTCATCACAGTTTCAATTTCATTACTTGTGATTGGTCTGTTCATATTTTCTGCTTCTTCCTGGTTCAGTCTTGGAAGGTTATACCTTTCTAAGAATTTGTCCATTTCTTCCAGGTTGTCCATTTTATTGGCATAGAGTTGCTTGTAGTAGTCTCTTAGGATGCTTTGTATTTCTGCGGTGTCTGTTGTAACTTCTCCTTTTTCATTTCTGATTTTATTGATTTGAGTCCTCTCCCTCTTCTTCTTGATGAGTCTGGCTAATGGCTTATCAATTTTGTTTATCTTCTCAAAGAACCAGCTTTTAGTTTTATTGATCTTTGCTATTGTTTTCTTTGTTTCTATTTCATTTATTTCTGCTCTGATCTTTATGATTTCTTTCCTTCTGCTAACTTTGGGTTTTGTTTGTTCTTCTTTCTCTAGTTCCTTTAGGTGTAAGGTTAGATTGTTTACTTGAGATTTTTGTTGTTTCTTTAGGTAGGCTTGTATAGCTATAAACTTCCCTCTTAAAACTGCTTTTGCTGCATCCCATAGGTTTTGGATCGTCGTGTTTTCATTGTCATTTGTCTCTAGGTATTTTTTGATTTCCTCTTTGATTTCTTCAGTGATCTCTTGGTTATTTAGTAACGTATTGTTTAGCCTCCATGTGTTTGTGTTTTTTACGTTTTTTTCCCTGTAATTCATTTCTAATCTCATAGTGTTGTGGTCAGAAAAGATGCTTGATATGATTTCAATTTTCTTAAATTTACTGAGGCTTGATTTGTGACCCAAGATGTGATCTATCCTGGAGAATGTTCCATGTGCACTTGAGAAGAAAGTGTAATCTGCTGATTTTGGATGGAATGTCCTATAAATATCAATTAAATCTATCTGTTCTATTGTGTCATTTAAAGCTTCTGTTTCCTTATTTATTTTCATTTTGGATGATCTGTCCATTGGTGTAAGTGAGGTGTTAAAGTCCCCCACTATTATTGTGTTACTGTCGATTTCCTCTTTTAGAGCTGTTAGCAGTTGCCTTATGTATTGAGGTGCTCCTATGTTGGGTGCATATATATTTATAATTGTTATATCGTCTTCTTGGATTGATCCCTTGATCATTATGTAGTGTCCTTCCTTGTCTCTTGTAACCTTCTTTATTTTAAAGTCTATTTTATCTGATATGAGTATAGCTACTCCAGCTTTCTTTTGATTTCCATTTGCATGGAATATCTTTTTCCATCCCCTCACTTTCCGTCTGTATGTGTCCCTAAGTCTGAAGTGGGTCTCTTGTAGACAGCATATATATGGGTCTTGTTTTTGTATCCATTCAGCAAGCCTGTGTCTTTTGGTTGGAGCATTTAATCCATTCACGTTTAGGGTAATTATCGATATGTATGTTCCTATGACCATTTTCTTAATTGTTTTGGGTTAGTTTTTGTAGGTCCTTTTCTTCTCTTGTGTTTCCCACTTAGAGAAGTTCCTTTAGCATTTGTTGTAGAGCTGGTTTGGTGCTGCTGAATTCTCTTAGCTGTTGCTTGTCTGTAAAGCTTTTGATTTCTCCATCAAATCTGAATGAGATCCTTTCCGGGTAGAGTAATCTTGGTTGTAGGTTCTTCCCTTTCATCACTTTAAGTGTATCATGCCACTCCCTTCTGGCTTGTAGAGTTTCTGCTGAGAAATCAGCTGTTAACCTTATGGGAGTTCCCTTGTATGTTATTTGTCGTTTTTCCCTTGCTGCTTTCAATAATTTTTCTTTGTCTTTAATTTTTGCCAATTTGATTACTATGTGTCTCAGCGTGTTTCTCCTTGGGTTTATCCTGTATGGGACTCTCTGCGCTTCCTGGACTTGGGTGGCTATTTCCTTTCCCATGTTAGGGAAGTTTTTGACTATAATCTCTTCAAATATTTTCTCTGGTCCTTTCTCTGTCTCTTTTCCTTTGGGACCCCTATAATGCGAATGTTGTTGCGTTTAATGTTGTCCCAGAGGTCTCTTAGGCTGTCTTCATTTCTTTTCATTCTTTTTTCTTTAGTCTGTTCCGCAGCAGTGAATTCCACCATTCTGTCTTCCAGGTCACTTATCCGTTCTTCTGCCTCAGTTATTCTGCTATTGATTCCTTCTAGTGTAGTTTTCATTTCCGTTATTGTATTGTTCATCTCTGTTTGTTTGTTCTTTAATTCTTCTAAGTCTTTGTTAAACATTTCTTGCATCTTCTCGATCTTTGTCTCCATTCTTATTCCGAGGTCCTGGATCATCTTCACTATATTTATTCTGAATTCTTTTTCTGGAAGGTTGCCTATCTCCACTTCATTTAGTTGTTTTTCTGGGGTTTTATCTTGTTCCTTCATCTGGTATATAGCCCTCTGCCTTTTCATCTTGTCTGTCTTTCTGTGAATGTGGTTTTTGTTCCACAGGCTGCAGGATTATAGTTTTTCTTGCTTCTGCTGTCTGCCCTCTGGTGGTTGAGGCTATCTAAGAGGCTTGATGGGAGGCTCTGGTGGTGGGTAGAGCTGACTGTTGCTGTGGTGGTCAGAGCTCAGTAAAACTTTAATCCACTTGACTGTTGATGGGTGGGGCTGGGTTCCCTCCCTGTTGGTTGTTTTGCCTGAGGCAACCCAACACTGGAGCGTACCTGGGCTCTTTGGTGGGGCTAATAACAGACTCTGGGAGGGCTCACACCAAGGAGTACTTCCTAGAACTTCTGCTGCCAGTGTCCTTGTCCCCACAGTGAAACAGAGCCACCCCTCGCCTCTGCAGGAGACCTTCCAACACTAGCAGGTAGGTCTGGTTCAGTCTCCCCCAGGGTCACTGCTCCTTCCCCTGGGTCCCGATTCGCACACTATTTTGTGTGCGCCCTCCAAGAGTGGGGTCTCTGTTTCCCCCAGTCCTGTCGAAGTCCAGCAATCAATTCCCACTAGGCTTCAAAGTCTGATTCTCTATGAATTCCTCCTCCCGTTGCCGGACCCCCAGGTTGGGAAGCCTGACGTGGGGCTCAGAACGTTCACTCCAGTGGGTGGACTTCTTTGGTATAAGTGCTCGCCAGTCTGTGAGTCACCCACCCACCAGTTATGGGATTTGATTTTACTCTGATTGCGCCCCTCCTACCGTCTTATTGCGGCTTCTCCTTTGTCTTTGGATGTGGGGTATCTTTTTTGGTGAGTTCCAGCGTCCTCCTGTCGATGATTGTTCAGCAGCTAGTTGTGATTCTGGTGTTCTCGCAAGAGGGAGTGAGAGCACGTCCTTCTACTCCGCCATCTTGGTTCCTCTCCCTGTATCTTTGTTTTAAGAGTTAAAAATCTCTTGGGAACTTCAATGCATTACTGAAATAAATGGCTGTAAATTGTCCTGAGCACAAATCAGTATTTTAAGGTGACAAAAGGCTGGCTAGAGTGACAGATTATATTTAATATTGAGGTGACAGTGGAGATAGCATCCTCTTCATTTGCTGTTTTTCCAAGTTAGGGCTTCAAAGGGAATAGCTAGGGAGACAAACATTTATTATTTAAGTTTTCCACTTCCTTTAAAAGGTTAATATTGCTGTTGTGCTTAAAGAAAAAAAACCCACAAAAATACGTTTTAAATATACATTTGTTTTAAAGCAGCTAAAAGTGAAATCCATGTCACTTAACCCTTTACTTTCCACAAAAACCCTCTGGCATGTTTATGTCTTGTAGCGTGACAATGATGTTGATAAAGTGATGCCATATTTTCAGTGTCTTTAAGCTGGATTCTAACTTCTGTATGTGACCCAATTGCCGTGTTCCATAAAGCCATTTCAGAAGCCTTATAAGATCAAGCAATGCTGCAGTTTTGAGTTTCATTAATAGAAGGATAATGTCAGGGTGCATTGCTAACAGGAAGGTCAGGTCACCTTCCCTGGGATCAATCTAGTCCTTGTGCCATTGGAGGAGAAGGACCCTTGGGAAGTGGAAGGTCACACAGGGACCTAGAGGCAGGTCTGGAAACCTTTCTGTGTAGGACACAGCTGAGTAGGATGGGGCATTGCAGAGAAAATGTAAAACGGGTCCTGGGAGCTGTTTGCAGACACCTGATAGGTTTCTAGCAGAGGGGAGTAATTTGTTCGTGCATCACATCAGCAGGCTAGGTAAGAACAGCTGGGAAAAGAACTGGGGTGGGTGGGTTAAGCATTTGGTCTTTGCATCAGACAGACCTGTGTCAAGTCCCAACTTCTCTGTTTCATTCAGCAAATCTTGGTTGAGGGTCTGCTTCAAGCCAGGCACTTTTCTAGGCATGAGGAATACAGTAGATACAGGACAGAGAAGGTCTCTGCCCTCCTGGAGCTTACATCTGAGTGCGGAAGCCAAAAGGAAACCCATATTCAGATATTGAGAAGGTTCTGCTGCAAATAAAACAGGGTGATTGAGAGCAGACTGGATGTGTGTGGGTGGAAGGGACTACTGTGTACCAGGTGCTCAGCGGCTGCTTTACAAGGGTAAACATTTAGGCTGAAGCATGAACGATGAGAGGGATCCAGTCCCATGAAGATTCAGGGGGAGGGTGCCCAGCAGGGGCAGAGGGAACACAAAGTCGCTGTGATGGGAAGTGGCCTGGGGTGCTCAGGGTTCAAACTCTCAGCCACAGAGCTGAACTGCACACACTTGGAGGAACCAGAGGACATGTTCCCATGGCGGGGTCAGAGGTTGCATGGCTCAGGCCACTGGGGACGATCAGCTTTCTGCAAAATAGCTGCCTGTGGCTCTATCAACTGCGGCATCTGTGCTGCTTCTGGAAGGGCTTTCCCATGTTGTTAACCTGGGTAGAGACCCTGTTGTGTCACGTCTTGTGTTGGGTCCTGTTAGGGTCACAGATGATGATGATAATCACATATCACAGCTTAAACTGAGGACTGTTGTATACTCAACACTTTGTGTGCCATCTTGAATCCCTACTAGTTGGGAACGATTTCTCTTCCCCTATTGTTCTGATGACACTGAGATTAGAGAGGGTACGTGACTTGCCCAGGGTCACACAGCATCAGTACTGCTCCTAGGACCATGCTTGTTGCTAGTTTTCTGAACTGCAAATCAGGAAAAAACAAGTTTGGAAGTAGAGTTTAGAAACTCACCATGTCCAGGACACCAGTGTCAGTACTATGCGTGACTAATATAATTTAAAATATTAGAAAACATGATTCTTGTCCTGAATAAAATATTCATCCAGCAAGACTCTGTGTGGTGGTGACAGCTGAGGGCATATGTGGGCATTTGTTTTTGGAGGGGTGGCCTTCCAGTTAGGAGACTTCTTCAAAGTAAGCTAAGCATCACTCTCTAATAAGATATTGTGACCTTTAATTTTTGAATGAGTAGATGCTTTGGGGCAAAAAAAGGCTCCATTTGAGGAAATCTTTCTTCTTTTTTTTTCTCTTGATATCTAATTTTTGCAAAAGAGCCCTGACTGGGGATAGATTCAAATGCTTTTTTTCTGCCCTCAAACTAGCTGTGTGATTGTAGACACTTCTCCTGGTAATTAGCTTTCTGGATTGTCTACTAGGTCTGGGTCAGTGATGACTGAGGTAGGCTCTGCTTCAACACTCTTTAATTCTAATTAAGGGGGCCCAGGAGTGGTACCTGCGAGGCACCTGCCCACATTTTATCTTGAATGTCTTTGTCTTGATTCAGTGCAGTTACAAACTCAGGCTGCAGACATAGCCCATGCATTCATTCAGGAGTGAAGTTGACGCCCACTGTGAGCTCTTTATCTTCATGACTGCATTCTGGCTTCCAAGGAAGAGATGGATTGTCCTGGAGGCACACTGCAGCTCAGAAGCCTGCAGCCATCCATCATCGGGACACCTTCTTTATGGGCAGAATGACTTTGGTGACGCTTGCATCAATGTCAGCCCCGGGCGATGGTGCCTGATGTGAGCCTGACGACCAAGGGTACTTTGAGCAGCTACTGAAGATTTCCTTATGGTTAATAAAGGGATTGTATTAATGAGTTAAAATAGGTGGGCCAATTAGGGGAAACTGGGGAGTCTGGCCACAGGAGGTTTGGCATAGGTGAGGGCTGGGGGCTGGGGAGCGTCTGGTGTTTTCTATTTTCCGGGAGAAGATCCAATGTGGAGAAGAGAGAGGATTAAACTAACGGCTAACATTGGGCCCTTGCCATGACTAGATCCCATGCTAAATGCTTTGCATGGATTGTTGCATTAAATCCTCATGGCAGCCCTCAGAATTAGGTATTATTGTTGTGTCAGTTTGACAGATGGGGAAGCTGAGGCACTAACTGTTTGAGTCACTTCCATAAGGTTACAATCTCGGGGGGGGTGGAGCCGGGATTTGAACTCAGGCAATCTGATTTTGGAGTCTAACTCTTAATTATTCCCCTCTGCTGTTCCTGTACATCATATAGCCACACTCTTTACCACGTGACTTTGCTGTGCCTCCCAGTACAGAAGAGGGAATATCTGCCCCCACCAACTATTTGATGTTGGACTCGGCCATGTGACTTTGTTTGGTCAATGAAATATTAGTGGAAGTGATTCAAGCAGAGACTTTCAGGGGCTGGATTCTCACCTTTGTGCTACGTGCCATGACAAGAACATGCCCTGGGAAGCTGTTTCTCCATGCATTTGATCTAAACTCAACCTGCAGCCAGAAGCTAAACTGAGCCACAGCAGCAGTACACAGCCTGTGTACAAATCCACAAGTGAGAAATAAATGCTGCTTGTTAAGTCACTGGTTTTGGGGGTTGTTACGTGGCATTATCATAGCAATAGTTGACTGATACAATGGGGTCTGCGAAATCATTTTCTTTCTCTCCCTTCTTTCCTTTTTCTTGCCCCCTCTTCCATTGAATACCTACTATGTGACAGGTGCTGTGCTAGGCTTGGGGAAAACAGACACACTGTGAGTCCCTGCCCTCATAGGTCCCAGTCTTGTGGGGGAGTTTGTTGATAGGCAGATGAATTAATGTGCTATACTTGAAGCACAAGCAAAGCGTGACAGTCATCGACTCAGCCTAGGAGTTTGGAGAAGGTTTTACCTTGGTGGTAACATTTGGCCTGGGCTTTGCAGGATTTATAGGAGTTTGCCAGAACTGCTATTCTAGAACAAAGGAAGTGCTTTATTTAACAGTCTCTGCGTCCCTGGGGTCTGGTACACGACAGACACCCAGTGATAGGTTGGAAAGAGAAAACTCTGGTGGTCCTTAGGGAGTCCTGGACTGCCCGCCCCGCCCCCTTCTCCAGCCAGCCAAGATAAATCCCACAGATCTACTCCAAGGCCTTGTGCTTGATCCTTTAGTGCCTTCCCCACCCTGCAAAACCTCCCTTCTTTGTCTGGACTTCAGTGAAGCAAGAAGCAGCTTCTGCAGGTTTCCAGTAAAATCCTATGGTCAGAACATCTGTGTACAGGATCTTTGGTTTTCTCCTGATTAAATAACGAAGGGCCATTCATCTCTGTTCATGCTAGAAGAATTCAATTTTGCCAATTAATGTAGTGAATTGCAAAATTTAAGGAAATGATTGTTTCCATAAAATAAAAGCAGTCACCATATTTTTATTACACGACTTTAATGGTTCAATACCACTGCAGCTTTCCTGACGTGTTTTAATTGCTGTGCTTTGTGGTGCAGGAAAACCTGGCTGGGTGTGACTGGAGCAAATTGCTTCTTTGGGAATTGCTGATGTTTTCAGCAAGAGGAGCATGTGTGTGCATGTTTGTGTGCACATGGACACCTGTCTCTTTCTTGAAAGGTGCTGGATTGAGGCTTAGCATTGACCTCTCAGAGAAGCTTAAACTGGAAGCAATCATGACCTAAGGCAGCATCCCCACTTCCCCATTATCCAAACTAATGAGCCAAGATCAAGGGCGTGGATAATCAAAAACATGGACAATCGCTAATGACTGTTGTGTGTGTGTGTGTGTGTGTGTGTGTGTGTGTGTGTGTGTGTGTTTAGCTCCTGGCATATTATGTGTGGCTTAGACTGAGCTATTTCAGAACCAAAAATCAGGATGCAAATTCTCACAGTTAAATTTTCTGATTGGTAAATGTATTTATATGAAGCATCTTATAGAGATGTACAGATTGTTTTACATCTAACAACTTATTTATAAAAGAAGGAATAAGATTATTAACTAGTTTATCTTCACTTATATGTACCAGACATGATTCCCGGGATTTTAAATGTATTAACTGAATGATTCTCCTATTATCCTCATGATAGGCACCGTTTTGATCTCCATTTCATGGATAAGGAAATGGAGGCCCAGAGGGGATGAGTTACTTGGCCACAGTAACACAGGTAGTAAATGGGAGAGCCAGGATTCGAACCTAGGCAGTTTGTCTCCAGTGCCTGAGCTCGTAATCACCAGCAATATGTGTTTGTTGATAAGTGTTTTACATCAGGACTGGACTGTTCTAATACCTGGGAAGGATGGTGCCATATATACAATTTCTGATCCTATTTGAGTCCTTTCATTCTGACATAATCATTACGGTGGAGCCTCACTTAGTCATTTTATCAGTGTATTCCAAAATAAGAAGTTTATTTGAAAAAAGATAGTGGGAAAGGATACTGTTTTTTAAAATAACTATTTTATTTTGGAATAACTTTAGATTTACAGAAAAGTTGCAAAGATAGTACAGAGAGTCCTCATACAGCCCTCATTCTACTTCCTCTGATGTCATCTTACATGACTGTGGTGCTTTGTCAAAACTAAGAAACCAGCACTGGTACAGTACTAAGTAAACTCGAGGCTTTATTTGGATTTCACCAGTTTTTCCATCAGTATATTCTTTCTGCTCCAGGGTCCCATCTTGACCCCAAATAGCATTTTTTTTTAATTAAAAAATTACCCATGGAGTCTGGCAGGGTCTAGCATGTAGTAAATGCTCATTCATTCATTTGGCAAACGTTTGCTAAACGCGGCTTTGTGCCTGACTCAGTTCCTGGCATTGAGGCACAGCTGAACAACCCAATCTTGCCCTCCCAGGGCTAACATGCTAATGATTTGTTGAAAGACCTTTTAATGATGAGAATGAGTGTTCGCAAAGTGGCAGACTCATTTGACTGATGTGACCCGGGGAGGTGACTGATGTTCAGAAAGGTGAGTAACTTTCCCAAAGTCACACACCTGGTTAGTGGCAAATAAACCCTTTTACCCCACGTCTGCGTGACTATAAGGCTGATGCCCTTAACCACTGCATGGAAATGAATGAATGAATTCTTAATGCAATCTGAGGCCAAAGATGTGTTGGATGCCAAGAGGGAGCTAGTCTGAGGTCAAAAGAAGGAAAATAAAATTACCAAGAATACCCACCCCCCTGTCTTTGAATACATGGACATAGTCTGTACCAATCCTTTTAAATAATGTAGGTGTTTCTCTGCGTAGATGCCTAGAAGATAAGCAGCAATGAATTATCTCTGGACTCACAGAAGCATGGTTGTATGTGTGTGGGTGGAGCCACCACCTCGAGACTTCACTCTTGGAGGAAGCTTCCGGAAAGTGCTGCCTAGAAATGGTGGTGGGAAAGAGAAGTCTGCAACTCAGCTAGCAGAAAGTCATTACCTATAAATTTAATGTCAGTTGTGCTTTTGCCGAAGTCCGTGACATTCCTGTAGGATAAGTGAGCAGGTGGTGCACACATCTGGGCAAACCTCCCTGCATGGATCCTGGGAGGAGAACATGTTTTTTCTCTCTAAATCCTACCCTCCAGTCATGCCAGACTCTCACTGGCCTGTCCAGATATGCAGTTTTGTGTGACTGTGCATTTTGTTTGCTGTTTCCCTCTCTTTTTTCTTTTTTTTCCCTTTGAAATCCTTTCTGTCTTCTAAGACCTGAAATTGGAAGGAGTTACTCTCACCACTGGGCTCCCAGACATTGTATTCAGTCCTTGAGCAAGACTCACCCTCTCTTTGTGTTCACTCATCTATCTCCTTTGAGCGACCGAGAACTCCTTGAAAATGGAAACTGGGTCTTCCTCAACAATCTTGTCCCACAAGCCAGCCCAAGAGGGCTGATCTTAGCAGATGTTCAATGACTGTTTCCACTTAGAGAGGAAATGGAATTGAATTAGTATAGTAATAATCCTTCAGTACTTACATATGATAAGCATTTTATATATTAGGTTATTTATTCCTCCCAAGAAGTTGAACTATTTTAATTCTCATTTTCTTATCAGAAAGTGAGACTTTAAGGGTACAAGAGAGTTGTGCAAGGTGCCAGAGCTAGCAAGAATAGAAACTGAGATTTCAAATCCAGGCAGTCTGGCAACAGAGTTTGTACCCTTAACTGATGTTCTATGCTGCCACCAATCAACTCAAGAGAATTTACTGGACTTTGTCCAAGAAGTTTACCTTTGGGGATGTCATTCTATGGCTTAGATCTGTGGAAGAGAGGTGTGAACAGGTTGGGGAGCTGGTGCACTGAGCTCCAGCTCCTTTTTGGGAAGTTGCATTTCTAGTAGAGAGTACCAGCTGGTCTATAAGTCCCAAACAAATGCGTAGTTGTACCTTGAATTAAGAAAACCCAGGATATACATATCAGAATTTACAGCATGGGATAGTAGATGAAATATGAACCTCGGAGTTAGACAGAGTTGAATTTAATAGCTGACCAGCTGACCATGACACTACTGACTGCAGCTTTGGGCAAGCCACTTCACATCTCTGAGCCCCAGTTTCCTCATCTCTAGAATGGGCATAATTACTTATACATCTTTCTCAAAACTGTGAAAGTTTTGATATAAGATATATATATACATTCTAGTTCTCTGATAATATATACATATCAGATAATTTATCAGAGAATTAGAATCTATAAAAAAGAATCAATGATAACTCTACAGTTGAAAAATACTGTAAGTGAAATGAACTCAATATATGGGTTAGACACAGCAGAAGAGAGGATTAGTGACCTGAAAGATTACTAGAAAAAAATATATGTGATTGGAGTTGAAAAAATTTTAGCTGTTATTCTTAATGGGGGATTATTTGGGTTCAATTTTTTAAAAAATTTGTAGAATTAGTTGTTAAAAAGATTCTTAAATGGACTTCATCTGAAATATCTGATTAGTATGAATTTTATTTATGCCCCAAAGGTCTGAGATGCATCTGTGATGTTAAGTGGGGAAAATCTGCGTGGTCAACCATTACTACATAGGGAAGACTGAGCTCTTTCATACTTACACACTCTTTCAACCCCCCTCCCCACCACTTGCCTTTGTCAGATATTTGCTGAGTGCTGGAGATGAATAGGGCACAGCTTAGGAGACTGGTGGTCCTCAAATGTACATGTTCACCCACACTAAGATTCATGTTTAGATTAGACAGGCTTCCTCTCTGCTCAGCCCTCATACCAGCAGCCCTAAACCTTGCCAAGTCAAGTCAGGGACAGTGATTGTTTGGCAAGTGCCTAGGTAAAGCAAATGGGATTTGCGGATTCTTTCCCAGGAAGCATCCTCTCCTGAGGGCTCTGTGTTCTGGAGTTTTGGCAGCAAATGGAACTTTAGAATGAGCACAGCTGTGTTTCAGATTTTCTTACCAGTAATGGAAAAGAAACTTGTTGCAGACAAATGTTCCCACTGAGAACAACTAGAAAAACTGGTCCCAAATAAAAATAAAACCCACCACCACCACTACCCCACCATCACCATCACCATCACCATCTACAACCAAATTCATGCATTTGAGAACATCAAAGATCTACCAAAGCAGCTAGAACTTAGGGACCCAGGGTCCTGGAGAGAGGAGAAGCCCAGTTGGATGTTAGTCCAATTGGATGTTAGTCCAATATTCGGCTGTGTCTTCCTCTTAAAGGTGTTTGACAGTTGCATAAAGCTGAGAGGATAAGAAGCTGAGCAGAAAGGAATAGTCAAAAGGCTGGAAGACCAAGCAGGAATTTTGGCAGTCTCCTGGGTCTGGGAGACAAATATTGAAATCTGGGTCTGCCAAGGAAGAGGGTCTCTGGTAAACCCTCAGATTTCCAGTTGGTGTCCTGGAATGGTGATATAGTAGGAACTCAAGTAAACTTAAAATAGAGCAGCCTTCAGAAGAGATTGAAGCCTGGCTTCAAACTCCTCAGTCCTCAACTGAATTCAGGTGATTTACCTCTGCTTTACTCCAAAGAGAAGTAAATCCTTTCTGGAGGAATCTATACTTCACCAGAGCCTCAAATTATATTCATTGTGTTTCATACACAATATTTTGCATTCAATAAAAAATTCCAGAAATGCTAGAAAACAGGGACAAATGACCAAAATCCAAAACAAAGACTTGGAGTTATTTAGATATGGACTTTAAAATAACTATGATTAATATGCCTAATAAAATAAAAGTTGGAGAATTTTATCAGAGAACTAGAATCTCTTTAAAAAAAAGTCATACGACAACTGATGAAGGAAGAGCTGAAAAATATTTTAGCTGAAATTAACTCAATATGGGTATAACAACAGATTAGACACAGCAGAAAAGAAGATTAGTGACCTGGAAGATAAATAGATAATGCACACACTGAAGCATAAGGAGAAAAACTGATGGAGAATACAGAGAAGAGTATAAGAAGCATACGGGACATGGTGAAAAGATCTAATATGTAAAATTGAAGTCTTGAAATGAGAAGAGAGAGACAGTGGAGTAGAAGCTGTATTTGAAGATATACCAGCCAAGAATTTTCCAAACTGGTAAACAATATCAAGCAATAGACCCAAGAAGCCCTATACATCCCAAGCAGAGTAAACAAAAAGACTATGCTAGATTCATTTTTCTACAACTAAAGAAAACCAAAGACAAAGAGGAAGTCAGAATCTTCCAATGAGCACAACACAAACAGCTGACTTCTCTAAAGACATGGTGAAAATCAGAAGACACTGGAACAATATCTTTAAAGCACAGAAAGAAAATAATAGCTACTTAGAGCTCCATATCTAGAGAAAATAACCTTACAACACAATGGTGAAATAAAGGTGTTCTCAGATAAACAAAAATCTAGAGAATTTGTTGCCAGCAGACCATACTAAAAGACATATTAACAAAGAGAGTTTTCAGGCAGAAGAAACATGACCCCAGAAAGAAGAGCAGAAATGCAGGAAGGGATGAAGAGCAATACAAAGGGAAGTTATGGGGAAATCTAAATACATGCTGATTTTATAAAATAATATATGCAAAGATAACGCAATCAAAAAAGAAGCCTATGTGGTATATAGAAGAAGATATACAAATGGCTAATAAGCATGTGAAAAGATACTCAACATCATTAGTCCTTAGGGAAATGCAAATTCCAGTCAACATGAGACACTATTTCACAATGAATGGCTATAGTAAATAAGATGATAACAAATGTTGATAAGGATCTGGAGAAGTGAACACCTTTATACATTGCTGGTCAGCATGTAAATTGGTGCAGCCACTTTGGAAAATAATTTGGCAGTTTCTCAAAAAGTTAAAGATAAAACTATCACATGACTCAACAATTTCACTTCTATGTATCTACCCAAGAGAAATGAAAACAAATGACCACACAAAAACTTTTATGTGGATGTTTATTGCAGCATTGTTCAAAACAGTCAAAAAGTAGAAACAACATAAGTGTCCATTAGCTGGTGAATGGATAGACAACATGTGGTGTATCACACAATGGAATACTATTTGGCAATAAAAAAGAATGAACTATTGGCACATGCTATATCATGAATAAACCTCAAAAACATTATGACAGAAGCCAGACACAAGAGACCACACATTGTGATTCCATTTATATGAAATGTCCAGAAAAGGCAAATTCATAGAGACAGAAGACAGAAAGTAGATCAGTGGTTGCCTAGAACTAAGAATAGGAATGAGAATTAACTGTAAGTGGACATGGAGGATTTTATTGGGGGAATAAAGTGCTCTAAAACTAATTTATGATGATGGTTTTACCACTTGTAAAAACTTACTAAAAGTCATTGAATTGTAGATTGATGAATTTTATGATATGTAAAATATACCTCAATAAAGTTGTTTATATGTAAAATTAAAATACATACCCATGTTTACACAAAAGTTAGTGAAGTCAAAGGGATTTAACGTTATAAATATCTTGAATTGTCCACAAAGGGTTAAAAGTAATAATTTATATTAGACTCTAGTAAGTCAAGGATGCATGTCATCATCTCTATGGTAAATACTAATAGAAGAGTGAAAATGTAACTAAAAAGCTAATAGAGGAATAAATATAATAAGAAATACTTGATAAATCAAAAAGAAGGCAAGAAAACATAGAATAAGAAATAGAAAACAGTTTGACAAATAGAAAACAAATAGGAAGATAATTGATTTAAACAGATATATTAATAATTACATTATATATGTAAATAGATAAGATATTCTAATTAACAACAACAAAAAATGAAAATCTAACACTATGCTCTTACAAGAGATATACCTTAAATATAAGGTACAGAAAGATTTACAGTAAAATGATAGAAAAGGATATACCATGCAAATACTAACCAAAAGACAGCTAGTGTCATTTTGTTAACATAAGACAATGTAGACCTTAAGACAAAAGACATTACTAAATATAAGGTGAAACGTTTCATAGTAATAGCAAAGACAGGCTCAATCTACCCAAAAGAGAAAATCTGTAAGATAGAAATAAAACAATTCATATGCACCTACTAACATCACCTCACAATATATACAGCAATATATGATCGAGCTAAAAGCATATTCACAATCACAGTGGGAATTTTTTTTTTAACACAACTGTGCCTCAGGATGATTTTTTTTTAAACAACATTTGCCTTCAGTGTTGTGGTCTCTGTGTGTGTGTGTGAGTGTGTGTGTGTGTGAGAGTGAGAGAGAGAGAGAGAGAGAGAGAGAGAGATTTGTTTTATGGACCTAGTGTGTGGGGTGAGCTGAGATATTGGGAACCAGAATGCTAATGGCAAAGGCCACCTGAGTTGGGGAAGGAGGTGGTGATATGGTCCACAGACATTGGTGATGGTTCCTGGGCTTGCTTTGGCCCCCTCTCTGCTGGATCACCCATATCTGACCCCTGAGGAAGCACAGTGACAGGTCTTGGGTATTTCCATGGAAGGCCTGTCTCCAGCAGCAAGAGGGGTCACATGGTAGTGGACAGACCATCTGGACTCCTGCCTCCTTGGGGAAAGTC
The DNA here is from genome assembly GCF_028564815.1 of Eubalaena glacialis. Classification (NCBI taxonomy): domain Eukaryota; kingdom Metazoa; phylum Chordata; class Mammalia; order Artiodactyla; family Balaenidae; genus Eubalaena; species Eubalaena glacialis. The sequence goes on along the minus strand of NC_083718.1, from coordinate 184,671,662 downwards.
ACTCAGATAGATGAAACTCTCCTATTTTAAAATAAATCCAGAGTTAGCCTTTCTGTATTCTTTCCCTGATCAGCAGTTTCTGGTGCTTTTCTATCAAGAAGAACATTCTTTTGGCTAACCTGAATCCCTCATGTCATGATTTAAGTGCCTTTAATCTGCTTACCACAGTCTTATTGATAGAAGAGCAGCAATCTCTTTGAACACAAGGTTTTTATTTCCTTAATCATAAAATGTATAATGGAGTGGTGAAGAGTCCAGATTCCAAAATAGGATGCTCCTCTTCTTAGCTGTGTGACCTTGGATAAATTACTTCTCCTTTTCCCTATCCATAAAATGGGGATAAAATTAGTAGTTCTGAGGATTAAGAGAGATCATGAACACAAGTCTGCCAATATAGTGATCAATAGTATTACTTACGCTTATACTCACTGTAGAAAATTGGAATTGTTTCACTTATCCCTGTAGTACTGAGGATAATTCTTGGCATCTAGTAAGGTCTCAATAGTTGTTGAATCAGTACTCCAAAAGACCCATGATCTCTGCCTCTGTGCTCCACAGTGCATGTCAAAGCTCCTAACTGGCCAAGGTTTTATACTACTGAAGGTAATATAACACTTTCTTCATCTGTCTTAATCCATAACTCTATATGCTAGGGCTGTAACTGGCCCCTACTAAACATGTTTCATATTTTAAAATAAGGTGGTGTATTAGTTTTCTAGGGCTGCTGTAACAAATTACCATAAACTTGGTGGCTTAAAACAGCAGAAATGTATCGTCTCCTAGTTCTGGAGGCCAGAAGTCCAAAATCCAGGTATCAACAGGGCAATGCTCTCTTCTGAGGCTCCAGGGGAGCATCTGTTCCTGGCCTCTTCCAGCTTCCGGTGGCTCCAGACATTTCTTGGCTTGTGGTTGCATCACTCCGACCTCTGCCTCTGCGGTCACATTGCCTCTTTCTCCTCTGTGTGTATGTGTCAAGAATCCCTCTGCCTCTCATAAGGATATTTGTGATGGTATTTATTACTTACCTAGGTAATCCAGGATAATCTTCTTCATCTCAAGATCCTTAACTTTACACCTGCAAAGACCACTTTCCCATATCAGGTACCATTCACAGGTTCCAGGGACTAAGAACTGATTTCTTTGGGTGGCCCTTATTCTGCTTCCTACAGGCAGGGAATAGAAAGAGCAAAGGACTATGGCAATGTCAGGTGATTGAAAGTTGTCCTGCTTGGGGAAGGAGGGCAGTTGGGACATTTTCTGCAAGATGGAACCTTCCTGTACTGAAATCCAGTGTTGGCTTTTCAAGCCTTACCCCCCAAACCTCTCTGTTGCCTTTGACATCATGGAATATTTCTTCTTTTTGGAATCAACCTCTTTCCTGTTTCAGTGCTACCTCCCGTGGTCTCCTGGTTTCCCTTCTACATCTCTGGAAGCATCTTCTCAGAAGCTCTGCTGCCTCCTGTTCGTTAGGCTGCCGTGTTTGGAAATGAAGGTGTGGCTCAACCTTCTGCCCAAGGCCCCTTCCCATTTCACAGATGGAAAATGGAGGCTGAGAGAGCTAAGAGGTTGCCCAAGGTCACTCAAGCAGCAAGAGGCAAAATCAAGATTGGACTTGATGTGTGACTCAGATGTCCTAGCTCTTTAATGATACATGTGCTGCCTCTCTGGTTTAATGTGTCCCAGTACCTAGCATGTACTAGATGTTCAATAAATATTTCAGTAAATGCTGAGTAAGAGCTCAAACCCAGCTCTTCTGGATCTAATCTATTATTTATTTCAGCCAACATTTTGGTAAAGACATCATTTTCTTCCCCCCAAAGGGAGTAGCTGTCCCAGAAATTGCAGTTCCTCTCAAGATTTTTATTTTCAGCAGCTCTTAATTTTTATGTCCAGGGACTACACTTAATTATTGCAAAACATCTGCCTGCACAAAATGCCATTTTGTTCCTGAATCATTCCCAAGAACTCCCTGTGAGCTCTTGTACTTGGAGACACAACTTCTGCAGAGGCCCTGGGCCAGCAGAAATGCCTCCTGTTTAAATGGCAGCAGGAGAGATTCAAGGACAACTTGCTTTGAAAACCATTACTAATTAGATCACCCAGGGCTTAAAAAAAAGATAAGACTCTTGAGTAACAGGCAGTGGTCCTTATCAAACATTTAATAACCTCTGCATGGCTTTTCATGAGCATCTCTGTTTGAGGAGGCATTTTTTGGGTGGGATTTTTTCCAAGCCCTTGCATGGAGTTTCATAATGATGATCATAATAGCTCACACTTACCAAACCCTTTCCCCATGCTAGGCAGGATGCTAAGCAGTCCTTGAACTGCATCACTTTCCAACTTCACAATGTCCTACAAGGCATGGATTGTTACCATCTCTACTTTACAGGGAAGGACTCTAGGTCACCAAGAAGTTGACCCAGCCTGACCCAGTTGGTAGGTGGGAACAGGATCTAAACCCACATGGGCTGACCCCAGAGCCCTCTTCAGCCTCCAGCCTCTAAGGTCAAAGGCATTCAGGGAGCTGCTGCCCAAAATGCAGCCAAGACAACACTCAGCTGCAGGTTTGGGAGAACTCCTCCTGCAGCCTTTCACTGCAAGACTGGGTTTGACATTAGGACGGTCTTCCTGGCTAGGATTTTGAGGCACTGGGACCAGGTGAGGTCCACAAGCCTTTGCATGGCCCACAGGGGCCTTGCTGGTCTCATCCCTGCCTTGCTCTTCTGCCTCATTTTACACATCTCCTCCCTCCACCCCCAACCCTGTGGCTGAGCTCCTGGAGCACCTGTCTCTCCCAGGCCTCTTACTTTGCTTTTCCATGTGCCTTTGCCTTGTTGGGGCTGCCCTTCCTCCACCCTTGGGCTGAGTCAGGTACCAAGACCTTCTCCCTGTCCTCCCAGTGGCCTTGTACAATGCCATCAGGATGTCCTTTATGTCGTCCTGACCTCCCGGCCAGGTCAGTGCCCTCCAAGGCCACCTCTCCTGGCATCCTGCATTGCTCCCCTGCAGTGCTTGCAGCTGGCATTTTGCACCTGTCTCTGGGATTTGATTGTTGCTCCTACCAGACTGTAAGATCCGGAAGGCTATTACCTGTGTCTGGTTTTGGTTTTGTTTGTTTGTTTGTTTTTTATAGTCAATCCCCAGGCTTCAGCACACTACCGGGCCCATAGTTCAAATTCAAGGTATTTTTTGAATGAGTGAATTGTCTACTTTCTTGTTGGTTTCCTCAACAGACTGGTAGGTAGTTGTTGACATGTTCAAACTGGTCTATTGGTGCTAATAAAGGTACAGTATACAAAGGTGGGGGCGGGATGGAAAGAAACCACATGGGGTAGGGCAGTACTGTGGGCTAGTGCCAGCGGGGAGGTATTAGAACCCCCGGGCCTGAGCGGCCAGGGGAGGGAGGGGCTGCTAGAGCATGGAGAGGGCTGCCTGGCAGGAGCTGGGGCCAGCCCCTGGCCACCTGCAGGAGAGAGCAGGGGAATGAGGACCCTACCTCACCCATCTCTCGTTCTCTGTCCTCTTGACTCTATTCCCATTGGCTGAGCCCACCATGCAGCCATAGAACAAGGGGGCCCACTGATGCAGTTGGCACAGGCCTACCTCTCGGGGTACATCAGGGGTGAAGTGTCTATCCAGAACTGTGTTATATGGATGTGGGAAGGAATGAATGGCCTTCCCAAGAGATGTGACAGTGTTGTGGTTCTCTGGGAATTGGAATTGAAGGAGAAGATAGAACTGGATGTTGCTGGTTTTATTGAGAAGACCTTGCCTGGGCTCCATAGGATTTCTCTTAGTTTCAGCCTTTCATGCTAATACCCAGCCCTGTATGAACCATAACATGTTGTATTAGCAGGCTATAAACTAGCATTGTTGAGCAGAGAGGAGGGAATATGGTGGTGTGGACAGATCAGCCCCATTTGAGTACGCATCCTGGGTCCAGGAGAGGCAGTATTGCATAATGGTTAGAGCATGGGACTAGGAGCTTGGTGGCTCGGGTTCAAATCCTGGGTCTACCACTTCAGAGCTGTGTGCCTTGACTTTTCTATCTGTGAAATGGGGATAATGGTATATGAGGATGTGATGAGCTAATACATACAAAGCATTCAGAAGCATGCCTGGCACATAACATAGGTGAGTGACCACACTTCCTGGTGCGCTCTGGACAGCCCTGAAGTATGCCTGTAATCCTGGCGTAATTATTGTATCCCTTCACTCCCAAAGAGGTTCTGATTTGGAGATAACTCATATGACCTTACACACAATAAGACGTTATTAATGCTGAATGTTCAGCCAAGCTACTTAACTGCTCTGAGTCTTAGCTCAGAAATGAGCATAACAATAATACCAGCTTTGTTGGGTTGATTCGGGGATGGTGGGATGATGCAGGATGGCTAGTGTACGGTTGGTCTCAATTATGGTGATGCCGTGTGTGGTTCAGGCTCTGAGTCCAGGTAAGCCATGTGGACTTGGATAGGCCCCCTGACGCCCTTACCATCCAGTCTGCATGCATACAAACCTTTAAAGTGAATGCATTATGAAGAATATGATGCCCCAAAACCCTCAGACCTCCTGGGAGGAAAGCATGACCCGTGGCCCTGTTGCCCTGTTGGCTATCTTGCCTTGGGCAGCTCTGCTATTTATTCTCAGCAAGGCAGTTTTGGTGATTGTTTCCCAGGGAAACCTTGAACCAGGTCAGGCCTGTCTGCTGTAAGTAAGGGTGGTGTCTTAACCCAGATTCCTGCAGACCTATGGGAGCTGCTGATTGTTTGAGGACTGTTTGATGTGTCATCTTCTTTTTTCCAGCAGCTCCTTATTTGAATGAGAAAAAGGGATTCAGGGCTCCTTACAGCTCCTGACTTTTTTTTTTTTTCCTCCTGAGCTGCCTTCTTGTGCTCCAAATACCTGGTGCTGGACTTTTCAGTGGAAAGACAGAACGGACATCACAAAGCTGGGGCAGGGTCTTCAGGAACAGATACAAATCTCTAGGTTCCTTTCTGGGGCAGAACCTTCAGTTCAGAGCACTTTATTTTATAAAGCCAGCCTCTGGAACACAGTACAGAGATGATGTCCCACTTTTATTGCTTTGACCATGACCCTGAAAAATCTCTCCACTCCATCATCATGGAAAGCTCCCCATGTTGGAAGGTCACTGGCCAGTCTATAAGCACAGATCAAATACCAGTAGTGCCAGCTGGACCACACCTGTGGTGTGTGACTTTGGGGATATCACTTTCCCTCTCTGGGCCTCCACTTCTTCATCTTTTAAATGAGGGAATTGAATGAACTAAGGTGATTTTGACTTCCCTCCTAATTATGTAATTCTGTTATTCCTAAGATATAGGGAAATAAATTTTTAGCTCAACACAAAGGGCTTTCCAATAGGCAAGACTGCCCAACAGACAGTGGAGCAGCCTGTCTCAGGAGTAGTGAGAGGTTGGAGGCATTCAAGCCGAACAATCTGAAGGGGAGGCTATAGAAAGCCTTCCTGACTTCAATGGGCAATTGGTCTGGGTGGCTCAGAGCTGCCATGATTCTTCCTGGGACTATCTCATTTCTCTTCTCTCACAACCTCACGTGCTGGGGTGGGTTTTCAGTTCATGGAGGAATTATGGCTACTCCTAGGGGCCTTGCTAGAATGGTCTAAATTGACACTTAGCTCTTAGAATCTGGAGAGATTTTTTTTGGCCAGCAGAGTACTTAGTGCTGTAAAAGTCAAGCTTGGATCCAGGCCAAACCTGACTATGGGAGAGGGTTAGTTTTGCAAAGATTTCAGAAAGCGTCTCAGTTTTATTTTCACCTCAACGTCAGATGATGATTTGTCTGAGCAGAGAATTCCTGATCCCAAATAAATTTTCTACAGAAATTAACCCTTTTTCTTCCAGCATTTGGTCTTGCCAACAACAAGTCTGATCTCAATTTGATTTTTCATTCCTATGTTGATAATCTTTTTTTCTTTTCTGGAATCTTTTAGGGTTTTCTTTATTCTGTTCTGAAAGTTCACTATTGTATTTCTAATTGTGGGTCTATTTTCATGAACTTGGTGGGGGTGTATTCATGTCTTCATCTTATCTCCTATTTCCTCTCTTATATCCTGATTGTTCTTTAATTGTTCTCAAGTCCCGGTTACATCTGTGTTGAACAATAGGGTAGCCACCAGACACATATGACTATTAATCATTTGAGGCGTGATTAGTCTGAACTGAGACATGCTTTAAGCTTAAAATACACTTCAGATTTCGAAGATTTATTTATTTATTTTTCTTAATTTATTTTTATTTATTTTTTTAACATCTTTATTGGAGTATAATTGCTTTACAGTGTTGTCTTAGTTTCTGCTGTATAACAAAGGGAATCAGTAATATGTATACATATATCCCCATATCCCCTCCCTCTTGCGTCTCCCTCCCACCCTCCCTATCCCACCCCTCTAGGTGGTCACAAAGCACTGAGCTGATCTCCCTGTGCTATGTGGCTGCTTCCCACTAGCTATTTATTTTACATTTGATAGTGTATATATGTCCATGCCACTCTCTCACTTCATCCCAGCTTACCCTTCCCCCTCTGCCTGTCCTCAAGTCCATTCTCTATGTCTGCGTCTTTATTCCTGTCCTGCCCCTAGGTTCTTCAGAACCATTTGTTTTTTTTTTTTTCTTTTAATTTCATATATATGTGTTAGCGTACAGTATTTGTTTTTCTCGTTCTGACTTACTTCACTCTGTATGACTGACGCTAGGTCCATCCACCTTGCTACAAATAACTCAATTTCGTTTCTTTTTATGGCTGAGTAATAGTCCATTGTATATATGTGCCACATCTTCTTTATCCATTCATCTGTCGATGGACACTTCCATGTCCTGGCTATTGTAAATAGAGCTGCAGTGAACATTGTGGTACATGACTCTTTTTGAATTATGGTTTTCTCAGGGTATATGCCCAGTAGTGTGATTGCTGGGTCATATGGTAGTTCTATTTTTAGTTTTTTAAGGAACCACCATACTGTTCTCCATAGTGGCTGTATCAATTTACATTCCCACCGACAGTGCAAGAGTGTTCCCATTTCTCCACACCCTTTCCAGCATTTATTGTTTGTAGATTTTCTGATGATGGCCATTCTGAATGGTGTGAGGTGATACCTCATTGTAGTTTTGATTTGCATTTCTCTAATGATTAGTGATGTTGAGCATACTTTCATGTGTTTGTTGGCAATCTGTATATCTTCTTTGGAGAAATGTCTATTTAGGTCTTCTGCCCATTTTTGAATTGGGTTGTTTGTTTTTTTGATATTGAGCTGCATGAGCTGCTTGTATATTTTGGAGATTAATCCTATGTCAGTTGCTTCATTTGCAAATATTTTCTCCCATTCTGAGGGTTGTCTTTTTGTCTTGTTTATGGTTTCCTTTGCTGTGCAAAAGCTTTTAAGTTTCATTAGGTCCCATTTGTTTGTTTTTATTTCCATTTCTCCAGGAGGTGGGTCAAAAAGGATTTTGCTGTGATTTATGTCATAGAGTGTTCTGCCTATGTTTTCCTCTAAGAGTTTTATAGTGTCTGGCCTTACATTTAGGTCTTTAATCCATTTTGAGTTTATTTTTGTGTATGGTGTTAAGGAGTGTTCTAATTTCATTCTTTTGCATGTAGCTGTCCAGTTTTCCCAGCACCACTTACTGAAGAGGCTGTCTTTTCTCCATTGTATATTCTTGCCTCCTTTATCAAAGATAAGATGACCATATGCATGTGGGTTTATCTCTGGGCTTTCTATCCTGTTCCATTGATCTATATTTCTGTTTTTGTGCCAGTACCATAATGTCTTGATTACTGTAGCTTTGTAGTATAGTCTGAAGTCGAGGAGCCTGATTCCTCCAGCTTCGTTTTTCTTTCTCAAGATTGCTTTGGCTATTTGGGATCTTTTGTGTTTCCATACAAATTGTGAAATTTTTTGTTCTAGTTCTGTGAAAAATGCCATTGGTAGTTTGATAGGGATTGCATTGAATCTGTAGATTGCTTTGGGTAGTAGAGTCATTTTCACAATGTTGATTCTTCCAATCCAAGAATGTGATACATCTCTCCATCTGTTTGTATCATCTTTAATTTCTTTCATCAGTGTCTTATAGTTTTCTGCATACAGGTCTTTTGGCTCCTTAGGTAGGTTTATTCCTAGGTATTTTTTTCTTTTAGTTGCAATGGTAAATGGGAGTGCTTCCTTAATTTCTCTTTCAGATTTTTCATCATTAGTGTATAGGAATGCAAGAGATTTCTGTGCATTAATTTTGTATCCTGCTACTTTACCAAATTCATTGATTAGCTCTAGTAGTTTTCTGGTAGTGTCTTTAGGATTCTCTATGTATAGTATCATGTCATATGCAAGCAATAACAGTTTTACTTCTTCTTTTCCGATTTTGATTCCTTTTATTTCTTTTTCTTCTCTGATTGCTGCAGCTAAAACTTCCAAAACTAAGTTGAATTATAGTGGTGAGAGTGGGCAACCTTGTCTTGTTCCTGATCTTAGACGAAATGGTTTCGGTTTTTCTCCATTGAGAACGATGTTGGCTGTGGGTTTGTCATATATGGCCTTTATTATGTTGAGGTAAGTCCCCTCTATGCCTACTTTCTGGAGGGTTTTTATCATAAATGGGTGTTGTATTTTTTTGAAAGCTTTTTCTGCATCTATTGAGATGAGCATATGGTTTTTCTCCTTCAATTTGTTAATATGGTTTATCACAGTGATTGATTTGTGTATACTGAAGAATCCTTGCATTCCTGGGATAAACCCCACTTGATCATGGTGTATGATCCTTTTAATGTGCTTTTGGATTCTGTTTGCTAGTATTTTGTTGAGGATTTTTGCATCTATGCTCATCAGTGATATTGGCCTATAGTTTTCTTTTTTTGTGGCATCTCTGTCTGGTTTTGGTATAAGCGTGACGATGGCCTTGTGGAATGCATTTGGGAGTGTTCCTCCCTCTGCTATATTTTGGAAGAGTTTGAGAAGGATAGGTGTTAGCTCTTCTCTAAATGTTTGATAGAATTTACCTGTGAAGCCATCTGGTCCTGAGCTTTTGTTTGTTGGAAGATTTTTAATCACAGTTTCAATTTCAGTGCTTGTGATTGGTCTGTTTATATTTTCTATTTCTTCCTGGTTCAGTTTTGGAAGGTTGTGCATTCTTAAGAATTTGTCCATTTCTTCCAGGTTGTCCATTTTATTGGCATATAGTTGCTTGTAGTAATCTCTCATGATCCTTTGTATTTCTGCAGTGCTAGTTATTACTTTTCCTTTCTCATTTCTAATTCTGTTGATTTGAGTCTTCTCCCTTTTTTTCTTGATAAGTCTGGCTAATGGTTCATCAATTTTTTTAATCTTCTCAAAGAACCAGCTTTTAGTTTTATTGATATTTGCTACTGTTTCCTTCATTTTTTTTCCATTTATTTCTGATCTGACCTTTATGATTTCTTTCCTTCTGCTAACTTTGGGGTTTTTTCGTTCGTCTTTCTCTAATTGCTTTAAGTGTAAGGTTAGGCTGTTTATTTGAGATGTTTCTTGTTTCTTGAGGTAAGATTGTGTTGCTATAAACTTCCCTCTTAGAACTGCTTTTGCTGCATCCCATAGGTTTCGGGTCATCATGTTTTCATTGTCATTTGTTTTTACGTAGTTTTTGATATCCTCTTTGATTTCTTCAGTGATCTCCTGGTTATTTAGTAGCATATTGTTTAGCCTGCATGTGTTTATATTTTTTACAGTTTTTTTCCTGTAATTGATATCTAGTCTCATAGCACTGTGGTCAGGAAAGATACTTGATACAATCTCAATTTTCTTAAATTTACCAAGGCTTGATTGTGACCCAAAACATGTTCTATCCTGGAGAATGTTCCATGAGCACTTGAGAAGAAAGTGTATTCTGTTGTTTTTGGATGGAATGTTCTATAAATATCAATTAAGTCCATCTTGTTTAATGTGTCATTTAATGCTTGTGTTTCCTTATTTATTTTCATTTTGGATGATCTGTCCATTGGTGAAAGTGGGGTGTTATAATCCCCTACTATTTTTGTGTTTCTGGCGATTTCCCCTTTTATGGCTGTTAGCATTTGCCTTATGTATTGAGGTGCTCCTATGTTGGGTACATAAATATTTACAATTGTTATATCTTCTTCTTGGATTGATCCCTTGATTATTATGTAGTGTCCTTCTTTTTCTCTTGTAATAGTCTTTATTTTAAAGTTTATTTTGTCTGATATGAGTATTGCTACTCCAGCTTTCTTTTGATTTCCATTTGCATGGAATATCTTTTTCCATCCCCTCACTTTCAGTCTGTATGTGGGTATGAAGTGGGTCTCTCATAGACAGCATATATATGGGTCTTGTTTTTGTATCCATTCAGCCACTCTGTGTCTTTTGGTTGGAGCATTTAATCCATTTACTTTTAAGGTAATTATTGATGTGTGTGTTCCTATTACCATTTTCTTAATTGTTTTGGGTTTGTTTTTGTAGTTCTTTTGCATCTCTCGTGTTTCCTGCCTAGAGAAGTTCCTTTAGCATTTGTTGTAAAGCTGGTTTGGTGGTGCTTTTTTTTTTCTCTTAGCTTTTGCTTGTATGTAAAGGTTTTAATTTCTCCATCGAATCTGAATGAGATCCTTGTTGGGTAGAGTAATCTTGGTTGTAGTTTTTCCCTTCATCATTTTTTTAAAAATTTTTTTCTGCCTTTATTTTTTAATTTTTTTAATTTTATTTTTTAAAATTTATTTATTTATGGCTGTGTTGGGTCTTCATTTCTGTGCGAGGGCTTTCTCTAGTTGTGGCAAGTGGGGGCCACTCTTCATCACGGTGCGCGGGCCTTTCACTGTTGTGGCCTCTCTTGTTGCGGAGCACAGGCTCCAGACATGCAGGCTCAGTAGTTGTGGCTCACGGGCCTAGTTGCTCCACGGCATGTGGGATCTTCCCAGACCAGGGCTCGAACCCGTGTCTCCTACATTAGCAGGCAGATTCTCAACCACTGCGCCACCAGGGAAGCTCTTTCCCTTCATCATTTTAAATATGTCCTGCCACTCCCTTCTGGCTTGCAGAGTTTCTGCTGAAAGATCAGCTGTTAACCTTATGGGGTTTCCCTTGTATGTTATTTGTTGCTTTTCCCTTGATGCTTTTAATATTTTTTCTTTGAATTTAATTTTTGATAGTTTAATTAATATATGTCTTGGCCTGTTTCTCCTTGGATTTATCCTGTATGGGACTCTCTGTGCTTACTAGACTTGATTGACTATTTCCTTTCCCATATTAGGGAAGTTTACAATTATAATCTCTTCAAATATTTTCTCAGACCCTTTCTTTTTCTCTTCTTCTTCTGAGACCCCTATAATTCGAATGTTGATGCGTTTAATGTTGTCCCAGAAGTCTCTGAGACTGTCCTCAATTCTTTTCATTCTTTTTTCTTTATTCTGCTCTGCAGTATTTACTTCTGCTATTTTATCTTCCAGGTCACTTATCCGTTTTTCTGCCTCAGTTATTCTGCTATTGATCCCTTCTAGAGAATTTTAAATTTCATTTATTATGTTGTTCATCATTGTTTGTTTGCTCTTTTGTTCTTCTAGGTCCTTGTTAAGTGTTTCTTTTATTTTCTACATTTTATTTCTGAGATTTTGGATCACGTTTACTATCATTACTCTGAATTTTTTTTCAGGTAAACTGCTTATTTCCTCTTCATTTGTTTGGTCTGGTGAGTTTTTACCTTGCTCCTGCATCTGGTACATATTTCTGTTTTCTCATTTTGTTTAACTTATTATGTTTGGGGTCTCCTTTTCGCAGGCTGCAGGTTCATAGTTCCTGTTATTTTTGGTGTCTGCCCCCTGTGGGTGAGGTTGTTTCAGTGGCTTGTGTAGGCTTCCTGGTGGAAGAGCCTGGGCCCTGAATTCTGGTGGGTGGGGCTGTATCTTGTCCTTCTGGTGGGCAGGGCCACGTCCGGTGGTGTGTTTTGGAGTGTCTGTGAACTTAATATGACTTTAGGCAGCCTCTCTGCTAATAGGTGGAGTTGTGTTCCTGTCTTGCTAGTTGTTTGGCATGGGGCTTCCAGCACTGAAGCTTGCTGGCCATTGGGTGGAGCTGGGTCTTAGTGTTGAGACGAAGCTCTCTGGGAGAGCTCTTGCCGATTGATATTATGTGGGGCTGGGATGTTTCTGGTGGTCTAATGTCCTGGACTCGGCCCTCCCACCTCGGAGCCTCAGACCCAGTACCCGGCCGGAACACCAAGACCCTGCCAGCCACACAGCTCACAAGAAAAGGAAAAAAGGTGAAAAAACATCACAAAACAAAAACAAAAACAAAAAGATGGACAGACAGTACCCTAGGACAAATGGTAAAAGCAAACCTATATAGACAAAATCACACAAAGAAGCATACACATACACACTCACAAAAGGAGAAAAAAGAAAAAGAAATATATATATATATATATATATATATATATATATATAAAGGAAGAGAGCAACCAAACCAATAAACAAATCCACCAATGGTAATAAGCTCTAAGTACTAAACTAAGATAAACATAAAACCAGAAACAAATTAGACACAGAAAGCAAACCCCAAGTCTACTGTTGCTCCCAAAGTCCACTGCCTCAATTTTGGGAACATTCGTTGTCTATTCAGGTATTCTTCGGATGTAGGGTTTATCAAGTTGATTGTGAGGATTTAATCTGCTTCTCCTGAGGCTGCATGGAGAAATTTCCCTTTCTCTTCTTTGTCCGCAGAGCTCCTGGGTTTCAGCTTTGGTTTTGGCCCTGCCTCTGCATGTAGGCCACCCTCAGGAATCTGTTCCCCCCCCAGACAGGAGGGAGTTAAAACAGTGGCTGATTAGGGCTCTCTTGCTCTCTCAGGCTGGGGAGAAGGAGGGGTATGGTAGTCATAATTGGAATGCAGGGTGAACCTGGGTTGCAGAGGCTGGCATGACATTGCAACAGCCTGAGGCATGCTCTGTGTTCTCCTGGGGAAGTTGTCCCTGGGTCATGGGACCCTGGCAGTGGCATGCTGCACAGGCTCCCGGGGTGTGTGTGGGTAGTGACCTGTGCTTGCACACAGGATTCTTGGTGGCAGTGGCAGCAGCATTAATGGTTCATGCCCGTCTCTGGGGTCCGAGCTGATAGTTGTGGCTTGTGCCTGTCTCTGGAGCTCGTTTAGGTGGTGCTCTGCCTTCTGTGGGCACACCGGGAAGGAATCCCCTCTCCTCACGCACCCCAAAACAAAGGTCTCTTACCTCTCCGGCAGGTCCAGACTTTTTTCCGGGCTCCCTCCCAGCGAGTAGCTGTGGCACACTAGCCCCCTTCAGGCTGTCTTCAGGCAGCCAACGCCAGTCCTCTCCCTGGCTGGTGAGTGCTGGTCAGCACCCATCCTTTGTGTGGGAATCTCTCTGCTTTGCCCTCTGCACCCTTGTTGCTGCACTCTCCTTAGTGGCTCTGAAGCTTCGCCCCCCGGCCACCCCCCATCCCCACCAGTGAAGGGGCTCCCTAGTGTGTGGAAACTTTTCCTCCTTCACAGCTCCCTCCCAGAGGTGTGGGTCCCATCCCTATTCTTTTGTCTGTTTTTTTCTTTTTTCTTTTGCCCTACCCAGGTACGTGGGGATTTTCTTGGCTTTTGGAAAGTCTGAGGTTTTCTGCCAGCATTCAGTAGGTGTTCTATAGGAGTTGTTCCACATGTAGATGTATTTTTGATGTATCTGTGGGGAGAAAGGTGATCTCCATGTCTTACTCCTCTGCCATCTTGAAGGGCTCTCCTAAGATTTATTTTTAAAAAAGAAAATATCTCATTAATTTTAACATTGACTACATGTTTAAATGGTGATATTTTGTGTGTAATGTATTAAAGTTATTATTAAAGTTAATCTCACTTGTTTCTTTTCACTTTTTAAGTAGCTCCTAGAAAATGTAAAATCACATATGTGGCAGGTATTTATGGCTTGTATTGTATTTCTTTTGGACTGTGGAGTATCAGACACTTATGGAAACTCTAGGGTTTTTCCTTGAATGTCTTTTAACTTTTCTCTTTTACTTTCTATATCTTTGATCTCTTTTTCTCTCATATTTTATGTTTCTAAAATCTTTGAAGTGCATTTTGGAGGATTTCTGAACTCAGTCTTCTATCTTACACAATTTATCTTCAACTGTGTTTCTTCTCATATTTAACCCTGTACTAAATTTTTAATTTGGATGGTCATGTTTTGAAATGTTGATAATCTCTAATTGTTTGTGATTATTATAGTTGGTTCTTATTTTAGAGATTTAATAGGCTCTTTGAGGATATTAATTATGCTTATTTAAAAAAAATGGTTTGGTTTGTTATTTCTACTTCTTCAGGTGTTAATTCCTTCCTCTGTTCAATTTGGAGCTGCTTTTTCAAGGTGTGAATTTCCCTGAAGTGTGTCCTGAGTTTGACTATGTACTTATCCTCATGTTTAAGATTCCCTGTTCCTCTCTCCATGAGTGTTCTTTTTGTTCATGACGGTCTCTGTCCGTAAATTGTGAAAGATGTTTGGGATGTGCAGTTTGGTGGGCATGCTGGTAGCTTATCTTCTGGGTGTGGGACTCTCTGTTGGTCCTTCCCTAGTTCACGGGCCCCAGGGCCCACATTCACAGCTTCAGGCTGGGAATGCTTTCTTCTTTGCTGTGCACAAGCAGGGGAGAGTGTGGGCTGCCTGCCCTAATATTCTACGTATGGTGGCCCCTTTTCACTTAGTGATTGTTCCCAAGCCCCATCCCATCCCATGTCTCCACTGAGTCTGGGCTTAGAGCGCCATGAAACTGCTCTTGCCTCTGTGGTGGTCTTTACCTGAATATGTTTTGAATTGTGGTTTTCTCTTTTTGTTTCTCTTATTCATCTGACCCTCTCTTTTTTCCTCTCTTTTAGAAAATTTCCAAAAATTTTGGCTTGCTGATGAAATTCATTTTTATCTTTCAGAGTTTTATGAATTCTTTCTTTAAGAAAATATTTCCTGTTTATTTTACAGGATTTGGGGACATGGACATGGTGGGTGGGTAGCAGTATACACATGTTCTTAATCTGTCAACATGAGCTAGTTTTTCACAAAGAAATGTAGATTCCACGTGATCATAACTTCCCAAGTCACTTCCTACTAATTACAACTCAGCCAACACAATATGGAAGTCCTCTTAGGAGGACCCGTGAGAGGTGGCAAGAGGCCACAGAGAACTTACCAGGGGAGACAGCTCACTCCTTGTACCTTCATCCTGAGAGGTCGTAGGTGTGCTGTACCTGAGTTCAAGTTCTGGAGCCATGCATGTTTTACAAAGTTGTTCTCCAACTCAGGAATCTGGAAAGGAGAAGAATATGGGGAAAACGTTAGATGGATGCACGAGCACTTAAAGCCATCTTA
This sequence comes from Eubalaena glacialis, assembly GCF_028564815.1. NCBI lineage: Eukaryota > Metazoa > Chordata > Mammalia > Artiodactyla > Balaenidae > Eubalaena > Eubalaena glacialis. The sequence continues at coordinate 184,656,294 of NC_083718.1, read as the reverse complement.
CTTTTTTAGAAAGTTTCCCACCCTGTTGGGGTTCACTGAAAATTCTATTTTAGTCTTAGACCTTGATATGACTAATATTTTATCTCAAGAGGAACTGTATTGCTACTACATGAACACAACCTTCCTAACTTCAAACTTTAAAGAAAAACTAAAGAAGGGGCACTAAGGAAAGTCCATGGGTATTTTTTTTTCTTTAAATCATGAATCTTTTTAATATCCTTCCATGGTTATGGGGCATCTCTTCTCCTGGGAGTTGTAACTATGCTGTCCACAGATTGCTGGGTCATACCAGCAATTCCACAAGGAAGTGTTCTTCTGTTGGACCCATCCTAGGCACCTGTATATGGTGAATGCCCATAACACCAGTATATAGTGAGATCTAAGGTAAAGATTCTGGAAAGACTGTTGAATGAATGAGTGATTAATGCAATAATCAATCCCGATTGGAACTGGAAAATATGTTCCCATTTTTATTCACTAAGTTGATGATGTTTTATATTAATTCCCTCTAGATCATTAATAGGTACTTTCCCTTGTTGGCATTCTCTTTGTTATTGTTATCACTGAATTGTACAATCTTCAGGTTGACTCTTCTTTGCTTGACATGTCAACCCTGAAAGAAGTTTTAATGATGTCTGTAAGTGTTACTCCATCATTTCTTTCTGTTTTTTTTTTTTTTGATCATTTGTGAAAGTGTCAAATTAGCCCAGTTCTAGCCCTGATTCTCTAAGTGGATTTACTGTTTATAGTCTTCTACCCAAGAGACATCTTTGTCACATCACAAAACTGTCTTCCTGTTCCTTGCCAGCTCACGTTTTGAAAGGAACTCTTAAGAGAAGTATTTCTTGGGAAGTATTACGATACACACATGGTCATCTTTTCTTTCTGGGCATCCCTCCAAGGCTCTTGTCACTAAGTTTGTATCCTCCGAGTGTGGCCCACTAATGCTGTGGTAATTGTTGCATCTCCGGCAGGAAGTCTGTGCTCATATGATTGCATACATGCTTGGAGCGTGATGTGCACCCTCTGTTTTGTTGTTGGGGAACAAGTTATTGCTTTCAGGTTTAAGAAAAACCAGCAAGGACTTGAAGGATGCATAGAAAAGATATAGGAAGAGACTGAGAGAGCTGCTGTTTGCTTCTTGTATCTTAGATAAGTAAATGAGGACCCAAGGAAGGGAAGGATGTTTTCAGGGTCCTGAGAGGTCCGGGTTACTAAGTGAGGCTATGGCATCCTGGATTGTGAGTGCAGACTTAGGAAAATTCCTCCTTACTTTTGTCTTTAGGTTGGTGAGTGGGTGAGGACCTGAGGTTGGGGACAGCCAGTGCGGGTCTTGCCTACAGGATGATCTTGCCTTTGCTCTGAGTTTTTGTTTGTTTGTTTGTTTTTTTCATGATTCAAGGATTTATTAAGTCATACATGCAAAACATGCTGCTAATCGCATTAGCAAAAGATCAAGGTAAAAACACTCCACAATTTTGCAACTGTCAATTTAAAAAATTTTGTTCTAGTGGTTGAAAGGTCCACGCTCGTATTCTTGCCAGTGGGTAAATTGTACAGAACTTCGTTAGCACGAGCACGGGGTTGACAGAACCTCACAGACCCCAGGGAACATCGTTTGAGCAAGGACAGGAGGTGTGTGTGCACGCAGTGAGGCAAGAGAGGGGGTCAGTGTTATTAGTCCAGGTGCAGTGTTGGTGATCTGGCAGGGTTTACAGTTTAAGAATATCTAAAGTATTTTAAAAACTGTAAAGCTGCAACACATGATTTTTATACCTAGTTACTAGAAAACCAAGGAAAGCACATATTAGCTTTGAATAAAGTAACATGAAAACAGGAATGCACTGTTACTAATCTATAAAAAATTTTTTCTAATGCATATTCAGAAAGATTTTATAATACAAGCAGACATATTGCTCATTAAGAAGGGGTTCTAAAAGAAAAGCACTTACTAAGTTAGCAACTATGAGAATGATCAGGTCAAAGATGGATTAAATGCCCAATTTCAGGAGGGATGGGCATGTTTAAGGAAAAGGAAAAGCTTAAGAATGCTCTGAGTTTTATAGGGAAGATCCACGAGTTGGAGGTGGAAGGAGAAATCCTGCCCGGTATCAGAGCCTTGTGAGCTGCCAGGATACTTAGAGAAAGCTCTGAATCAAAGAGTAAGAGCTCCAGTCATTGCTGCTTGCCACCAACTAGCCCTGATTTAGTCGCTGGACTTCAGCCCCCCTCACCTGTAATGTGGGCTTCACTGTACCTGCATCACAGAGGTGTGCGGAAATGCAAAATGAAATGATATAAACAGACTATAAGGTGAGAGTTAATGCTTCCTGGATGCCAAGTACTGCTCTCGATGCCGGGGATATAGACAGTGACCAAGATGATCCAGGTCCCCGCTCTTCTGGGGCAGGGAGTCGGAAAAAAACCAAGCAAGCCAATAACTAAGATAATTTATGGTAGTGATGGTGCTGTTCAGTCAGTAAGAGGGTAAGGAGATATGGAGTGACTGGGAAGAGACTTTGAATTGGGTACCCCTGTTTCTAATAGTATACATTGGCTGCTGTCGTTATAAATCTGATGATGATAATGATGACAGTGATACCCAGGGGACAAGATTGGTCAGTGCTGTATGTCTAAGGATGGGATGGGAACCTGATAGTAGTAATCCTGCTGGCTGTTGAATGGGCATGTGCATTAATGCTGACCCCATTCATTCATTCAAATGTTTATTAAGCACTTATATGTGCCAGGCACTGCTTGGGCACTGGGTACACCGTGGGGAACCCTGAAACCATGGCACGTGCACCCAGAGCTTACAGTGGAGTCAGGGAGACAGAAGTTAATCATGCACAAGTAGAAAGTCAATTGCTAATTTTGGTAAGTAGTCTTACGGAGAAGCACAAGATTTAATTAAAGAGATTAACAGGCTGGGGAGGATCTGCTTTGGCGGAAGGTCAGGGAATCTCTCTGGGGTCGTATTTAAGGGGAGACCTGAGGGGCAAGTAGGAGTTGTCTGGCCTGGGAGAAGTGGTGGTGTGAGCAGGACCCTCTTGACAGAGAGATGAATCTTTGGGAGGGTGGAGAGACTCTAGGAGCAAACGAGCTTGGCAGGTTCCAGAAGAGAAAGGACACACGCATGGCTGGAGCAGCGGGGGCGTAGGGGGTAGATGGAGACACGGTTAGAGGAAGATGCTGGAGGCCAGATGGCTTGGTAGGGTCTGCCGTCCATCCCATCCATCCCAGCTAACGTGTTCCTTGTTGTTCTTGCCTCTGGTCCTGCCTCACCCCCAGCCTTTGTTTCCATCAGGACCACGGTGATTCTCAGCCCCAGGTCCAATCACGTCCAGGTGGCTGCAGACGTCTCCTGGCTGATATCCCTGACTCAGCTTTCTGTCCTTCCAGAGCTGGGTGTAGGCCCTGTGTGGCTTGAAAACCAACCATGCAGGAGGCCACCTTGAGGCCTGTGGCTGACCTCACCATGAGAGGCTCTGGGATGGACTGCAGGATGGCAGGGAGGAAGTAACAGGCAGTGTTCATGACCAATTCTCTTTATCCACAGTCCCCAGAACAGCCTGGAAAATGCTTCAATAGAGTGAGTCACATTGAAGAATCAATTGGCAGTCAGTCCCGCTGATCCTGCTGAGCATGGCTGTGTCCTCTCGCACCCTCAGGGCCTTTGCACTTGCTGTTACCGCTGCCTGGGATGCTCTTCCCCTCCCCCACTCCTCTTCACCGAGTTAGCTCCTATGTATCCTTCAGTCCTACGCATAGAGGTTTCCTCCAGGAAATCTCTCCTGACTAGGTGAGATGCCCCCATTCCCTCCATTCATTCACCCCCGCCCTGGGAGATTGACAAATTCAATCAGCCTTTCTCACTAGACTGTGAGCTCCTTTATCACAGGGCCTGGGTCTAATTCACTCTCTTAGCCTTGGTGCCTGACACCGATCTGGCTTATAATAGCACCTAATAAATAACCATTAGAAAGTCATTTGTTGAAGGCCCGCTATGCTCCAGGCACTGCGCTGGGAGCTGGGGAGGGCTCTGTGATGAGTAGAAACAGACACAGGCTATTCCTTCTACATTCATGTATATTTCAAATTTTTCTAATAAGAAGTTTAAAAAACTATATTAGGGTCTTCCCTGGTGGCGCAATGGTTAAGAATCCGCCTGCCAATGCAGAGGACACGGGTTCGAGCCCTGGTCCAGGAAGATCTCACATGCTGCGGAGCAACTAAGCCCGCACGCCACAACTGCCGAGCCTGCATTCTAGAGCCCGCGTGCCACAACTACTGAGCCCATGTGCCACAACTACTGAGCCCACGCGCCTAGAGCCCGCGCTCCGCAACGAAGAGTAGCCCCCGCTCTCTGCAACTAGAGAAAGCCCGCACAGCAGCGAAGACCCAGTGCAGCCAAAACTAAATAAATTTATTAAAAAAGATATATATATATATATATTAAACCCCATCCTTGCCTTCATGGAAGTTAAAGTCTACTGGGAAAAAAGCTATTAATAGTCACAAAATTTATTGTTATAAATCATGCTTAGAGATATGGAGAAAAAGTGATAATAAAGTTAACTTTTACAACTCCTGAGTCCATGCCAGCATTGTTCTAAGAGTCCTATGTGCATCACTCATTTAATGCGCACAAAATCCCTAAGAGGAAAGCATTGTTATTATCCCATTTTGCAGACAGGGAAACTGAGGCACAGAGCTTTGCCCAAGATCACACAGGCAGGTGGGGCTGGATTCTAACCTAGGTATCCTGACCTTAGTTAGAACCCACTTTTGATTGTATCTGTTGCTTTTATAAAGATGCACAGAAGTCATGTATGTTCTAGCAATTCTAGAATCAGTCCCAAAGCTGTTCTTAGGGAGTGCATTTCCCCACTTGCCCTGGTCACAAAGAGAGAAAATCCCAACAAATTCACTCCCTGACCAGGTCCATATCGAATGCTACATGTAGCCACAGTGACCTCTTGTGGTCAAAATGGGGATAGCATGAATATGCCACATGGGTGGAGGGGAGACCCAACCTCTGGGTTATTTCTGAAGTCGGTTTGTATTTTCTGAGGCTCATCTGGCTCATACCTGTGCTGTGCATCTGAGAACATGTGGAACGATAAGTCTCCAAAGGTGGACTTTCGGGCATTGGGCATTGGATGGGGCCGTGGTGGGGGGGGCATGGGAAGTCTATGCTCCTGTGTTCTGTACAAGCTTATGGAAACCCCCAGACCTGGCTCTTTCCAGCTTCCCTCTCCTGGTGCTTCAGGGCAGGAGGACTCTGGGGAACTATGGCCTGGGGAGTTTATCTCAGCCCTGTTCACATAGTCACAGCTTTCACAGGCACTGTGCCCCTGGTGGAGAAAGGACCAGCTTATTCATTCGTTTGACCAAATAATTATTGAGCACCTACTATGTGCCGGGCATGTTCTAGGTACTGAGAATAAAGCAGACAATAAAGCAGATGAAATTCCTGCCTTCCTCCTCCCCCACTTCCTACTTATAATTCTGCATAATGATTTAATTCCTGGGGTTTGTGTGTGTACAGAGTCTGTATGTGCATTCAGGGAAAGGAGCCCAGCTTCTACCCCATTGAAAATAAAGATAATAAACCACAAAACCAACCCCTGCCCCGTGCATTCTGCTTTCATGGTGTTTACTTTCTAGTGGGGAGAGACATACAACCAGCAGATGGTGATACATGTCACAGAGAGAAGTAGACCCACAGTTAGGTGGGTGGAGAGTGGGGTGGAGGATGGGGGCCATTTTATGCAGTGGATTGGGAATCTTGTTTATAAGGCACATTTAAGGAAGGTAAAAGGTGCCTGGGGGCAGTGCAATTTGTTCTCTCTTTTTTGTCTTTTTTCCTCTCTCTCTCCTAGAATTATCCAGAAATTAATACATGCAGGCGTCTTTTTATTTGTTTGATAGTCAACAATTTACTCAGGGTAAAACTGAAAAGAGAATTTCCCTGCTGGAGTGTTTTCCCTGCAGGAGCATATATCCCCCTCTGTCCTCCTGTGCTTCACCCCTGGAGAAGGATCTGCAGGAAGTGGGAGAGTGGGCCATGTGTATATCTGGGAAGAACATTCTGGGCAATGGAAACAGCATATGCAAAGGCCCTGAGGTGGGCACTTGAGAAAGGAGGGGGTGTGGTTTCAGGAGAGTGAGGGTAGTGGGGTCAGAAGGTGAGGCCAGAGAGTTGGGGAAGGGGAGGCGGGTAACTGTCCTATGGGGCTTTAAAGGTGCATCGTCCATACTGTTGGTGGGACTGATTTTGGCCTTGCATACAAGGGCAACACCTCTTCAGGATGGTGAGTGACTTTACCCACACAGAGGAGGGAGCGATGAGATCAGCTCCTGGCTCAGCTGTCCCGACAACATTTGGGGCTCTCTGGGGCTTGGCATGGATAGAAGCTCTCACTTGCATTATTTCCATATATTTTTACAACAACTTTGAGTGATGAGTGACATCCTACCCATTTTCTAGATGAGAAAAATGAGGGGCAGAGAAGTCAGGGAGAGAGTTCTAGGTGGACAGAGGCATGATGAATGGAGGATTAGGAGACGTCCAGGCAATGGAGAGGTCTTGCTGGGGATTGGGGCTCTCGGGGATGAAGCTAACGAGATGAATCGGGGCCCCTTTGCAGGCACTTGTGTGTGATAACAGGAAGTTGGGACTTCATCTTGATTTCAGCAAGATATTGAAGGAGGAAGGGACACGATAATGTCTGTTTTTCTAAAACAGCTTTGGTGATGAACTAGAGAGAGGTGGGCAGTGGGGCGGACAGGTCAGAGAGACAGACGGGAGATTTTGGCCAGAATCTAGGAGGAAGCTGCTGACCATCTTAAATAGGTGGAGGGCTATTTTCAAGAGAGAAACAACTGGATTTAGAAACATTGAAAGTTGAAAGCGAGGGAGAGAGGTTAAGGAAGAGTATGAAGCTTTTAGCTTTTAACTTTTATTCCCTAGAACCTTTGCGGATGCAGCATTTTGGGGAGTACACTTGAGAAGCACTCCTTGAATTGCAATTCCCCAGCTTTTGTTGCCCTGTCCTAACTGTACCCTTTGTTGTTTCCTTACATGGATGGTGTCTCCAAATAGGCCTTATCCTCTTCAAACCTAAGCAAGCATCATCTTTTGTACACGCAGCATTTTTGTTGGAAAATGTTGCTTTAATTGTTATTCCTCTGGCTCCTTTAGGAATGAGTCTATCATCTGGGAAAATAGAGAATTTTCTAAGTAAATAACAGCTACCTCTTATCTTCCTTTTTATCTCTCTTAAAATCCTCTTCATGCTTCACAGCCTAGTTTGATTGCTATCTCCTCCATGAAAATTTCTCCCTCTCTCTCTTCTGTGCTCTTTTAAGGGGTTAAACACTTTTGCTCTGAGCTGTGTGTGTGTGTGTGTGTGTGTGTGTCTGTATTTGGGGAGTGGGGTGGGAGGCAGGACAGTACACTAGATGGGCTTTGTAGTCAGATACCTGGGTTCTCCTTCCAGCTCTGCCATTCACTTGCTGTGCAGCCTTGAGCTGGTTGCTTAACCTCTCTGAGTCTTAGGTGCTCTCATCCCCATTTTACTGATGAGAAAGCTATCTCAGAATGCTGTTTTGGGAGTTAAATAAACTCACTGACCAACGAGCTTGGAACAATGCCTGTCATTTGGCAGGTGCTCAAACAGTAGTGGTGGAATTGTTATGATTATGTACCCGTTTGTTTATTAATTCTCCAGTTATTTCTTGAGCACCTATCATGTGCCATACGTTGTCCTAGGCACTTGGGGAGGCATCAGTGAACAAAACACATGTGTCTGCCCTTGAGGGGATACAATTCTATATAATCTGGTTGGGGGAGATAGACAATAAACAATATACACAACAAATAAGTATATTTTACAGCCTATTAGAAGGTATTAAGTACTGTGGAATAAAGAAAGATGTCAAGGGGGTAAGGTGATTGGCAGTGTTTGGGGTAGGTATAGCAGTCAGCTACTGCTGCATAACAAAGTCACCAAACCTGATGGCCTTGCTGTGGAGACCATAGTTGTATCGATTTGTGCAGTTTGGGCTCTGCTGGGTGCCCCTCTGGTCTTGGCAGTACTCACATGTGTGCCCATAGTTGCTGGCTGGTCTAGGACAGCCTCAGTTAGGACAGCTCTGTCCCATTCCCTGTGGTCTTTCCTCCTCCAGTGGGGCAGCCCAGGCTTGCTGTCATGGCCTCAACTGGGAGGCACCTCATCATCTCCGCTGCATTCCATGGGCCACCTCTTAAAGGAAAGAGCTGAGAGGTGACAGTGTGAAAGGTGTGGACATGGGGGAGGGAGGGACAGACCACTGTGGCCGTTTGTGCCGCCTGTCTACCTCAGTGTGGAGGGTGCAGGCTGCGGCATGAAATGGGGTGGCCTCCCTGAGAAGGTGACACTCGGACTAAGACTTGAAGCCAGGGTGAGGAGGTCATAGGCAGGGAGCCTGGAGAGGAGTGTCCCAGGCAGGGGGCACAGCTAGAGCAAAGGCCCTGGGGCAGGTGCATACCTGGGTCATCAGGAGGGGCAGGGGGCAAGGCTGCAGGGCAGTGGGACAGTGGCCAGAGAAGAGGACAGAGACCACCAGGGACCTTTCACAGAGTGACCTGGTGGGGGGGCCCTGGAGGGACAGGGTCTGACTTGCATTTTCAAAGTGTGGTTTTGGGTCCCATGTTGAGACTAGATTGTAGGGGGCAGGGGTCAAAGCAGGGAGACCTGCCTGGAAGCTCATGGGGGGATGCAAGGGAGAGGATGGCAGCTCAGGCTGGCGACTGTCACAGTGCCCACCTCCTCGGCATGACGGGGACCTTCTAGGGCTGTTTTGAGACTTGAGTGATGCTGGGATGAGGTTGTGTCAATGCCCAGAACGTGGCCGGGATTCAACAGTTGGATGAGGGCTGTGGTTTTTACTAGGTTGGGAGATTTAATGGTAATTCTTTCAGAAGGAATCCCTTTCTGACCTTTTGGACCTGTCAGTGTGGCATTGACCTCCTTGCACTGCTGCGCCCCCGAGAGGCTGGAGCAGCCTGAGGACGGGCACTGTGTGTTCACCTGCATTCCTGGCTCCCAGCCCCACACCTGACGCAGCGGGTCTTGGAGGCTGGGTTGAGTGAATTCACTCTGCTGTGAAATCAAGGGGGCAGGAGCTGCCTCTTAATTATCTGTTTGCACAGGGCAAGGTCCCCTCACAGCCAGTAGGTCCCTGTGATTGAATTACTCTGTTGTCATGTCTTCACCTAAATGCAGAATGTTTCCCTCTGAATTAGAAAGACCTCACGAACCACCCAGTGTTCGTGATTCCAGCTGGTTTCCTGCCAAGCTGCTCATCCTTCTGCAGGAGGGGCTTGGGCCCTCGTCCTGATTTACAGGATTATTGAGCCCAGGAGAGGGAGGCAGAGTACAGCAGAAGGGTGCCTGTGTAGGAGCAGCACGGTCAGGGTGTCTGTCCTAGTCTCTGTCGTTTTCAATCAGACCCCTTGGGGGCAGCTGCCCAGAGAAGCTGAGGCAAGGTCAAGGTCTCCCAAGCCTCTCCCCATCCTTCTCTTCTTCCCCCTCCCCCCTCCTCATCCCCCTCCCTTCCCCTCCCCCCTCTCCCCTCCCCCATCCCACCCTTCCGCTTCCTCCCCACTCCCTTCCTTCTGCCCTCACACCCCCTCTCTCCTGCCTTTCTCTCCCATCCCTCCTCTTCCTTTCCTCCCTCTGATGTTCCCTCAACACACCTGAGCTACTGTCCCTGTAAGAGGCTGCTCGGGACCAGGAAGGAAAATAGCAGCAGGAACGAGAAAGGACATAGGGAAGGACCATCTTTCCTTTTTTTTTTTTTAACATCTTTATTGGAGTATAATTGCTTTACAATGGTGTGTTAGTTTCTGCTTTATAACAAAGTGAATCAGCTATACATATACATATATCCCCATATCCCTTCCTTCTTGTGTCTCCCTCCCAGCCTCCCTATCTCACCCCTCTCGGTGGTCACAAAGCACCGAGCTGATCTCCCTGTGCTGTGGAGCTGCTTCCCACTAGCTATCTATTTTACATTTGGTAGTGTGTATATGTCCATGCTACTCGCTCACTTCGTCCCAGCTTACCCTTCCGCCTCCCCGGGAAGGACCATCTTTCCAGGGACAGTGATGGAGCCAGGGGGTAGGACCCAACTAGCCCTTTGGATCTCACACTCTTTTCTTGGGCTTCCCCTTAGCCCTGGCTTCTGTCTGCTTTTAATAGCAGCAGACCTGACTCACAGCACTTCCTAGATGCTGGGTCCGATGGTAATTGATGTGTGAATCTTATCTCGCAAACCTGGCAAGGACTCCGTGAGGCGGAAGCCTAGGCTTAGAGCCGTGACAAGACCTCTCCAGGGCCACACAGCTGGAGAACAGTGAAGAGAGTATCAGAACCCAGGAAGTCCCAGCGTAGACCAGTGCCACCTGCAGCTGTCCGGCACTTGAAAAATGGCGAGGCTGAACTGAGATGAGGTTTTGAAGAGTTAGAGTCACCAAAGGGTGTAGAATATTGTATTAATCATTGTTTATACTGATTACTTGCTGACAGGATCATTTTGGAGATATAGTAGGTCAAATAACGTCTATTAAAGTTAATTTCTTGTTTTCCTCTTTACTTTCTTTAATGGGCTACCAGATAACTAAAAGTCACAATCATGTGTAGGCTTATATTGTAGTTCTACTGGTGGGTGCTGGTCTAGACCTTAGGTTTCAATCACCACCTTATATGTGTCTGTGTAGCTGCTCCCCTCCCCCCATCACCCCCAGCTCCACCCCAGCTAGACTTGAAGCTTCTCAAAGGCAGGACCCAGGGCTTACCCACCTTTTTTATTTTCCCTGGCACCTTAGATGGGATGGGGCACAGACTAGGTTTTGATTTCTGTTTCTGCTTGCTTTTTATTTTGAAAGCATCGCAAACTCTCCAGAAGTTGCAAAACTTGTACAGAGGGCTACAGGCACCCTTCACCTGGCTTCCCTGGGGTGGCGTCCATAGGTAACAGAGGAGGTTTCTGACAGATGTGTGTTGATTGACTCAAGCATGCATTAAGTAGGCGTCACTCTTGTCTACCCTGCGAGGAACGCAGGGTTTCCGGAGTTGAAACCTGAATGTGGAGAAGATTACCTCAGTGGCGCTTTGGAAGCTCCTTTGGCCCCCAGTAGTATGCCTAGATGACCCTCTGGAAACCACTCTGGTGGCCAGAGTCAGGTGGTGTAGACACAGACACAGTGTGGACGGGAGGGAAAATGGAGAGGCCTGGGGTGGGCTGCCCGAGTCCAGTCCTGCCTTTACCACTTGTGAGTGGTGACCACTGCACTTCACTCCCCAGGCCTCACTCTCCCTACCTCTAAATGGAGCCAGTGACCTTGCTTTACCTCCTGGCTGGTGATTTGGATGAACTGGGACAGTGCAGGCAGAGGGGTGTCATCCCCACTCTACGGGTGGGGATGGTGGTGGGGGAGTGAGTGGTGGCTTTCCCAGCCAGCCAGACCCTGAGTTCCCAGTTCAGATCTCCAGTTTCTGTTTTCCTGAGACCAGAGAAGGGTCTTTGCTCTGCAGGGATGGGTCTGCTGTCCGTTGCCAAGAACAGATACAGCTAGTACCCTGCACCTGCCAAGGCTGACACTGCTTTTCCCCACATGGCCTCAAACACAGATGGGCCAGTGACATTGGCATTGAAGCACGTGCCTCTCGGCAGCTGCAGGAAATCAGGCGTGGTGGGGAGCACCGTGGCCTGCCTGTGCTCTCCTGCGAAGGAGCAGTGCACCGCTGGTCCCCAAGGCAGCAAGGAAGGAAACCATGGAAACCATGGAGACAGGGCAGGAGGCTCCTCGCCCTCGGCCTCTGAGCAGCAATCTTCCAAGGGCTGCCGCACTTGCAGGTCCCTGGGGGCCTCCTCCTGCCCCCAGCAACATTATCCCAGGGCATTCATTTCCCACTGTGATTTCTTGTGGAGAAAATGACTCGTTTGAGAGCTCAGTTTTAAACTGCTAAGTGGTGGTTCCAGGCACTGGGGAGCCCGCTGCCCTGCATGTGTTCAGTGTAGGCCGCTGAGAAAGTATCATCTTTTAGGGCATCCTGGGACTTCACATTCACTTCTTAGGATACCTGCAAGGCCATTACCGAGGGAACTGAGATCATCTGAGAGGGTGATTTAAGCCAGGGTGGTTTCCAGCAAGTGGCCTCTGACTTTCCTGAACTGGGAGGCAGACTTGCTAGGTTTGGGAGATGGTCTGGGAAGAACCAGGTCTTTGGAACTTGTACTATGGATCCCTGAGATATAAAATGGGTGAGAAGCCGTGAGGAGCCAGCCCCTTCCCCCTTTCTTTTTTTTTTTGTTTCCTAAGTATATCTATCTATTTATTTATTTATTTAAAAACATTTTTTTTTTTGGCTGCGTCAGGTCTTAGTTGCAGCACGTGGGATCTTCATTGCGGCATGTGGGATCTTTTGTTGCGGCATGGGCTTCTCTCTAGTTGTGGCATGCAGGTTTTTTTCCTCTCTCTAGTTGTGACGCACAGGCTCCAGAGTGCATGGGCTCTGTAGTTGTGGCGCGTCGGCTCTGTAGTTTGCAGCACGTGGGCTCAGTAGTTGTGGTGCGCAGGCTTTGTTGCCCCGCGGCATGTGGGATCTTAGTTCCCTGACCAGTGATAGAACCCACATCCCCTGCATTGGAAGGCAGATTCTTTACCACTGGACCACCAGGGAAGTCCCCTGTTTCCCCCTTTCTAATCCTAGCTGCCAAAAATCTGTCTTTGACCCAGTCCGCTCTGCCTTCCCTTTGTCCGTCACAGCCAAACTCCTCAAGAGATTTCCCTGTACTCCTTGCCTCTACTTCCTCTCTATTGTCCACTCTCCAGCCCCTTCCAGATGGGCCTTGTCCCCACCATCAAGGACATTGATGACCTTTATTTTGCCAAGGTCCATGGTTGGTCCTTCCATGTGACCTCATATCAGCATGTGATCATGTCCTCCTAGAAATGCTTTCTTTTCCTGGCTTATGAGACACCAGACTGTTCTGTTTTATTTTCCTCACCACCCTCACCACTTCTTCCCAGTCTTCTTTGCTGGTTCCTCCTCTTGCATTTGAACTTTGAGGGTTGGACCACCCAGAGTTCCTGTTTCTCGATTTCTACTCTGTGGATACTCTCTCCCCAGTTAATCTCGTCCAGTCTCATGGCTTTAAGTGCTGTGCACTTGCTGATGACTCCCAAATCTACAAGTGCAGCCACAGCCTGCCTGTTAAGATTCCATATTCAGTTACATGGTTGACATCTCTACTTCGATTTCTAATAAGCATCTCAAACAGCAAATCTAAAGTGAGATATTTGACTTGTACCCCTGAAAATTCTCCTCCCCAATCTTCTCTAGTGATTCATTTATTCAACAAATATTTCTTCAGCGTATGCTATGTACTAGGGAGTCTTCTAGGTACCTGAGATATGGCAGTAAGCAAAAAACAAGTTCCTGCCCTCATGGGGTTCATATTCTAGTTGGGGAGGGGGATGTTATGGATTGAATTGTGTCCCTGAAAAATTCGTATATGGAAGTCCTAATCCCCAGTACCTCAGAATGTGAACTTATTTGGAAATAGGTTTGCAGATCTAATTAGTTAAGTTAAAATGAGGAACTACTGCAGTCATGTGGGCTTCTGATCCAAGAGGATTGGTGTCCTTATAAAAAGAGGAGATTTGGACACAGATAAACATGGAGGGGGAATACAGTGTGAAGATGAAGGCAGAGACCAGGGTGCTGTTTCTACAAGCCAAGGAACACCAAAGATTGCCAGGAAACCACCAAGAGCCGGGGTCTCCCCTGGCAAGGAATAGATTCCCTCTCACAGCCCTCAGAAGGAAGCAACCCTCCTGATACCTTGATCTCGAACTTCCAGTCTCCAGAACTGTGAGGCAATAGATTTCCACTCATCTTGTGGATCTTTGTTACAGTAGCCCAAGCAAACTCATATGGGGAAGACAAACAACACAAACAAGTGTAAATATCCAGGATGTCAAACAGGGGTGTATGTTATGGAGAAAAACAAAGCACTTCAAGGGAGTTGGGAAGCACTGGGGTCGGGGGGGAGTGGTGGTTATTTTATAGTTAGTGGTCGGAGAAAGCCTCCTTGATGGAGTGATGCTGAAGCATGGGCCTGGAGGAGGAAAGGGAGTGAGCCATATGAGTATTCACAAGAGGAATATTCAAGTAAGAAGGAAGAGCAAGTTCAAAGACCCTAAGGTGGGAACGTGCAGTTAGGCTCAAGCCAAAATCCCAGGAGGCACCTTAGCTCCTTCTTCTTCCTTCATACCCCACATCCAGCCCAACAGTGAATCTCGTTGGCCCTGTGTTCAAAATATACCCAATATTCAGCTCCTTCCGCTGATATCACCTTTCTAAGCCATGCTCATCTTTTGCTTGGATTATTATAGAAGCCTCATCACTTGTCTCCTGGCTTCCATTCTTTCACAGTCACACCCACAAGTCTGTTCTCCACGCAGCAACCAGAGTGAACCTGTCTAAAGGTACGTCAGATCATGTCTCTCATCTGCTCGCCAGGCCTGAAGGCTTTCCATCTCCCTCTGAGCAACAGCCAGGTCTTACCTGGCCCCTCCTCTGAGTGCATCGCCCATCACTCTTCTCCCCACCCCCTCTGCTCCAGCCCCCTCGGCCGACGTGCCAGGCAGTGAACGTGCCAAGTTGGCTCCTGCCTCCAGTTCCCTGCACTATTCCCTGTCCTTGGAACATCTCCCCAGCACTTCATGAGCCTTAATCCTTTGCATCATTCAAACCTAGGCTCACCTGCTACCTGGCCAGTTCTCCAGGCTGAGGTTTCATATGATGTCAATCTTTACTTGGAGGACAGATGACTAGGACATGTGCCCTGTGCTACACATCACCAGATAAATAATTTCAGGTGGACTCCATCTGTGACTTGAGAATTTTGGACTGCGTTGTCTTTTGGATTAAAATATAATGACCAATAATAGCTAATAATTACTTATTCTTAATATGATCCTGGGATGTAGGCAGAACCCATTTTATAGAAGAGGAAACCAAGGCCCAGAGTGGTTAAGTAGCTTGCCTAAAGGTGCACAGCTGATAAATGCCAAAAATGGATGTAAACCTTGGTTTATTTGATGCCAAGGAAAATTCCACTTTGCTAAGTGGATTAATGTTCCTATTCAATTGTCACTCATGTCCTAGACTACAGGAATATTTAGTCTAGGATAAAGAAGGCTAAAAAGTCAAATAATTATATTCTTGGTTTTTTAAGCAGAAGGAATATTCCAAATACCATCTGCTCCTGATCTCTCTTCTGATGGAGAAAATAATATCTGTGAGTGAATGACTAAGGCATTAAATATTAGCAAAGAGCACTGACAAGGGCTGATAATGGTTCATATTTTTCAAGGGTGTCCCAGGAGCCTGGCCATGTGCTCTGCCCATCTACACCTCACCTAATCTTATGACAGCTCTGGAAGGACATGCTGATATGATTCTCACTTTACAGGTGAGGAGACTTGGGCTCAGAAATGAAGTTGCACACCTGTGCTTATACAGCTTGGATGTGGGATAACAGGGGCTTAACTCCAGAGCGTCTGACCCCCAAGAGTTTACTCACTGATAATGAAGCAGGTGGGCTCTGGGCCACCGTGAGCACCTGTTACTAACTGTCTGCAGTGAATGAGGTGTGGATCTGCTCAAAGGCAGGGGGATGGGTGACATGACCTCTTAAGATGACTCTCTCTCAAGGGAGTTCCATTTTCCTTGACCAAAATGTCAAGATGTCTTTTGTTCCAGAACCAACGCCCATTCTTAACAATGACTTTCTTTGAGAGACAAAAGGCGTGGGACTTTGCCTGGTTCTTCTACTCTGACTTATTGGCATGGCCTCCACGCCTGCTTCTTCTAATTTTTATCTAAAATAGGCCATCCCGGCTCCCTTACGGGGTTGTGGCTTCTGTCTAAGCCAATCACAATACTCGGTCATGAAGAAAAGAACTTCCGGCATCCCGATTTTCTGGTTGTGATGACTGTAATGAGAACTGGAGATGGCAGTGCTGACTCAAATCTCATTATAGATTTGGGTAAAGTGAAGACGGATGTATTTTGTGTATCATTTATCTATTGCCACAAACCAGCCCCAAACTGCCTTGAAACAATAAGTGTTTGCTCAGCTCACTCTGGGTGGGCAACTTAGGCGGACTTAGTGGGGAGGTTCTTCTGCCCTCTGTTAGACTGCCCACATGTCTGGGAGCTGGCTGGCTGGTGTCTGATCTAGGACGGCTCGGCTGGAATGACAACTCAGGTCTCCTCCACTGACTCTCACATCCCTCCACCAGGCCAACTGGGCATGTCCTCACAGCCCAACAGAGATGTAATAGTGAGCAAACTTAATTGTGACAGAGAACAAGCGGAAGCATGCATGTGATTTTGAAGTCTCTGCTTTCTTCATCTGCTAGCACCGCTTAAGCCACAGCAGGTCATAGGGCTGAATGCAGAATTAGAATCAGACTGTCTGTGTATGAGGGGGGACCACAGGTATAGCTCAGAGGGCATGGATTCATCGGGTCCAATAATTGGGGTCACTAATACAATCAGTCTACTACATTTCATGGCTACACATGAATGCATTCTCAACATGGGCTTGAATGACCCTCCCGGTCATCTTCACATACCTTGGTTGCCAGACCAAGACACATCCAGTTTCCCTGATTCAGGGAACACACATCCACTTGAATATCTTGTGAATTTCATTTTGACTTATCTGGGAAGAATTTCAGAGCATGGCTTCCAAAGATATGGCATCACAGAGAATTGTCTTGGGTTAAATCAGAGTGGATGAGGCATGTGCAAAGGGAAAATAGAATATTTTAGTAAACAGTACAAATTGAGAAGTAAAAGACAGCAACCACTGAAGAAGCCTCCAATAAATTAAAAACTTACATTCCTGTGCAAAACACCACCCTACTTTTGAAATGTACAGAGATGTGGGGATGCTCCTAAGTACTTTTGTTTAATTAAAAGGAGTTCAGCTGTCAACTGCTGTTAGACCAACAGTCAAGGTTGAGTGCAAATAGAGGGCAGGCAGGTACAATCCACACCATCCAGAAGTTCCCTGATCCACTATGGGGCCTGTGATCTTTGCATAAACAGTACGATTAACCAGCTAGAGTGCCCAGAAGGCAAATCCTGAGCCTTTTACTCTGATAGACTGTCCTGAAGATAGGAGAGGACCAACCTCTCTCATCCTCAAA
Source organism: Eubalaena glacialis (assembly GCF_028564815.1). NCBI lineage: Eukaryota > Metazoa > Chordata > Mammalia > Artiodactyla > Balaenidae > Eubalaena > Eubalaena glacialis. The sequence goes on along the minus strand of NC_083718.1, from coordinate 184,639,013 downwards.
GTCAGATACCTTGTGGGGTTCTCAGATGCCATCACCAGAAGCAGCCTGGTTTTATTTGAAGAAACTGGACTGGAATCAGAACATCTGGATACTGCTCTCGTCTCTTTCATTGACTTACTGTGTGTCTTTGGGAAAGTCATTTTCCTTCTCTGGGCTCTAGTTATCACCTATAAAGTTAAGGTTCTCTTGTTCTGTGTCTCTAAGGTCAAGTCCCTGTGTTGAATCAGGGTTTAGAATCTGAGTGTAAGAACGCTTGATTCATTAATTTAATGTATTTCCTTAGTATCTACCACATGTCAGATAGGACAGTAATAAGGAAATTCTTGCTGACAAGGAGCTTCTTTCTCAAAGGGATTTTTTTTTCTTTCTCTTCCTCCTGCTCCTCCTCCTCTTCCTCCTCCTTTTTCTCTTCCTCTTCTTCACCTTCATCATCATCATCATCATCAATAAAATAGTGATTAGGCATTTACATCATACCAGACAATGTGCTGAGTTCTCCCTTTACATGTACCATCTTACTTAATTATCATGATAACCTCGTGATGGTAAGGACTAGTATTGCCACGGTGCTGGGGTACTTTCCATTTGCCCCCGCCCCCAGTTTCACTGTCCACTCTTTTCCAACCTGCTTTATGGCCTAGGAGGCTGACCCCTGTGGACCTTATCAACTGGTGTCCCTAATCTCAGGCTTGCAGTTGGGTTTGGCCAACAGAGGATCAGAGGAGAGTGAGGTCACAGTATTTGTTTACCTGGCTCCCTTCTTACCAGCTTACCATGGATTCTGGCTCTGGTCAGTCCCTCCATATAGCTACCTTCTCTGGGTTCTGATAACCACTCCCTCCCACTAGCCTTTCAGGCCTATGGGTGGTTCAGTTTCCCACTGTTGCTAGCCCAAGGGTACTGTATTTTCCTTTGTTGGTTTCCTTAAATCCTGACCATGCCTTTGTGTATAATCCCTTTTTAAAACTTCCCCCCAATAACCCAGTTTGAGTGTGCCATGGGTTTCCTGCAGATTTTGACTGATATACCCCCATCTTGCAGGTACGAAAACAGCTTCTGTACTGGCCCTGACACTCATGAGCTGTGTGATCTTCATCCTAGGTCTCAGCTCAAATAGCACATCCTCAGGGAAGCCTTCCCTGGGGCCCTAAGTAGGCTCCTGTGTCAGGTGTCCCCAAGGCCACCCACAGGTTTGATGATTCACTAGGAGGTTTCATGCCTGTGACTTTTTACAGTTAAATGATCCAAGGCAAAAGCAGCACAGGGAAAAGGCGCATGGGGTGGCGTCTGTTGGAAACCAGGCACAAGCTTCCAAGAGTCCCTCCTGGCGGAGTCACACAGGGTGTGTTTAACTCCCCCGGCATTGAATTGTGACATGTGTGAAATGTTTTCTAGCAGGGAAGCCCATCAGAGACTCAGCGCCCAGGGTTTTATTGGGGGATGGTTATGTAGGTATTCTCTGCCTCGCACGTATCAAAATTCCAGGCTCCCAGAAGGAAAGCACGTATTCAGAATAAACCATATTTTTTGTACAAATAGCCTAGGCACAGTGAGCTGCTCTTACCATTTAGGGAAAGCTTTATAGCAGAACAGGGAACTGTTTACAATTCCAGTTTGCAGATAGGAGCTATAGTGGGTTGAGTGAGGTCCTCTTTACAGATCTGTCCACATCTAATTCCTAGAACCTGTGAATATGACCTTATTTGGAAAAAGAGTCTTTGCAGGTGCAATTAAGTTAAAGATCTTGAGATGAAACTATCATCCTGGATGATCTGGGTGGGCAGTAAATCCAATGACAAGTGTCTTTATAAGAGACACACAGAGAAGATTTGACAGAAGAGGAGGAGGTAGCGTGGCCACGGAAGCAGAGATTGGAAGGATGTGGCTATAAGGCAAGGAATGCCTGGAGCCACCAGAAGCTTAAGAGCCCAGGGACAGATTCTCCCATAGAGTTGGCAGAGGGAGTGCAGCCCTGCTGGATTTGGGACTTCTGGCCTCCAGAACTGTGAGTGAATAGATTTCTGTTGTTTTAAGCCTCCCAGTTTGTGGTAATTTGTTATGGCAGACCTAGGAAACTAATATACCAGCCAAGGGTCAACCTTGCAAACCTTCCTTTCTAAGGGTAGCAATCTCAACCTGCTGCGTTAACTCTTTTACATCCCCACTATCCACATTGCTATTTGCCATCACCTGTTTGTTATCTTTATAGCACTTTTCTTACCGTAATTATGTTTTTGTCAAATCTGGTCATTCATTTAACACATATGTATTGATCACCTTCTGTGTTCTAGGTACTCTGCTCGTTTTGGGTGTACAGTGATAAGAAAAACAGACAGGAATTCTCTCCTTACAGATTTTCCAATGGGGAGCTATAATAGGAAGATGGATCACAGCACGTTTCAGGCTGGTGGCTGAGTCAGTTGCCCTGCCCTGCCTCCAAGTGCATTTTGATCAAGGTCACTACTTCCTGCCATTACTCAGAAGACAGATGGGGGGGCGGGTGTGACTTTTGATTTTGTGGCCCCTCGAGATCACTGTTCAGAACCCAAGGTTACTTCATCACAGCCCAGACCAAGCACATGAAAAAGGTCTCTTTGTTTTAAGAGCATCTTTGGAGTCAGAAAGGAGCTTGAGATGACATTGGGCTTAGGGGTGATGCTTCAGAGGGTTCAATCTTTCTTCTGGGCTCAGAACCAAAGGCTTCAGGAAAGAGTTGCATTTGGAAATTTCACTGTGCTTCCTTGAAGATTGAACCACAATATCGACTTTGTTTATGAATGTATTTGTTTATCGTCTATCTTCCCTACTAAAATTATAGCTACTCAAACACCCTTTCGTGTCCCCAATGCTGAGTACAGAGCTTGGCACATAGTGGGTACTCATTAAATATTGGTGAATGAATGAACGAATCAATCACATATTACCTTTTTATAGGACTTACTGCACCATCAGGAAATTAGCATCGATTCATCTGTACCCCCATCCGACCATGAGCTCCTTGGGAGGACCAATAATGTCATAGTATTTTTGTGGTCCTAGCACAGGAGAGGTCAGTCAGTCTTGCTGAATGAATGAATGACCTGAAGGGATAAATATGAACACATGCACAATAAATCCAGCTTTTGAAAGGTGTTTTGATGAAAACTTAAAACTTGCTCAGAGTCCTTGGGAAGTCTCTCCTAGATTTGGGTCACTTTTCCTCTGGGTTTTAGATGTCCAAGACAATTAATTTTGTTCAATCCATTGCAGCCTGCCCTGAATCCAGATGTCTGGGTGATTTTTCTAAAACTCTGGCTGTTGATCTTGTGAGACTGGTTCCCACATTAATACACATACCCCATCTGTTCTGCTCTTCAAATTGTGTCTTTGCGAGACTTCTTAGAGTCTGCCTCTAGAATCTCAGTTTCCAGATGATTTTCCCATTTGTAACAATGACCATTCTGTCTAATTTTTATCCTTAATATTTCCTGATGGACTTTCCAAATACATTCATGCTTTTGATCTTCCAAGGGAGCAAACGTGAAATGGACTAGTAAAAAGCCATAATTAACAGTTTTAATAAGTCAGTCTGTCCTTTGCTGTCATAGAACCAAGCTTCCATTTCACTGTTCAAGAACTCATCAGATAAAATGACCTCCCAGTCAAGAAAAATTACTCCATATGGTAATGTAATCACAAAGGAGAAACATTATTTTCCTATATATTATTCCCTGCAGAAATTGTAGTAAGAAAGCCATCGTATTAAAAATATCTAGGATGCCGAAGTTCCTGCTTGCCAGCCTGATGGAGTTTCATTTTCTTTACAGGAGAGGCAAACAGTTCTTGTTGGCAACATTTTATTTTAAGGGTTCATTAGGCAATTGTACATTACACTTGGACACCTGTGGAAGTGTAGATTATATCTACATGAATATAAATGCCTTTGTTATGACTCACATGATTACAGTCAATAACAGATATCTTTTTAAGGACAGACACTTAAAATGAAGTGTGTGTGGAAGCATTCACCTATCTTCCTTAAAATGTTAGTAGAAATGTTGTGTGTTTTGTAAATTTAGGAAGTCAGTATGAAGAGAGATTAAAGCATCTCTAGTCTATTAAGCATCACCTTCCATTAAAAGTGTGGTACTAGTCAGGAAAATGTATACGTTTAAATAGCATCTTACTTAATGAATCCTCTCTTTGAACCACATTTACTGCATAAGGAAAATATTTTTCTTCATTTCAGTAGGGCCATGGAGACAATTCATCCAAGGTTGAGTTGAGCTAGGAGCCCTCCTGTCTTATGAATTATTCAACAGTTTCTCACTTCAGAAATATAGGTCTACTCTCTATTGTTGGTGAGGATCAGAGAGGAGGTAGAAAGAGCCTGCCTGTGTGGGAGGAGAGCTAAGTGACAGAGAAATCATTCTTTATCCTTGTTTTTCAGCTGTTTTTCAGTTTTTCTTTTGTTCCAGATGTTATCCGAAGAGAGTTGGTGGTGAGGTATCAGTGGTATATTGGAGAGAACATGGAACTTAAAATAAAACTCAGCTCTTCTATTTTGATGATTTTTCTTGGGAAATAATTTAAATCTCCAGTGTCCTAGTTCCTCACCTATAAAATGGGGATTTATACCTATTGCACAGAATTGTTCTGAGGTTTTTAAAGAAGTGATATAGAACTTCTGATTCTGATGGAGCTTGGATAGACTAACCCTCCCCTCCCTCTGAAAACAATAATAAAACCATACAAAATACATGAAAAATAGAAAAAAAACTCTCTAAAGATATCAGAGAGTGACCAAGGTAACCAGAACTTGAGAGGCCAAATGCTGGCAAGAAGAAAATTTTCATTCGTGTGAGCCCCACATTTCTCTCTGCTTTCTTCCCTCAGGCACTTGCTGATTCACAGTGAAGGGGAATAAAGGCCTAGCAGAAAGAGATGACCTGGAGCTTACAGCAGTCTTGATAGCTTGGGGAGGCAAGGGTTAGAATTTGTTGATGCCAAGACAGTTAGGACTTGAGGGGCTCAATGTCTTAGAAAGGAGGAAGTTACAGAAAAATGAGCCCAAAAGTCTATGTGCAATTTCACATTGATGCAATTGGAACATTCTTAAATTATACATGTGAGGGGGCAAGACTCAGAAAACAAACAAATACAAAGCAGGTGCTAGGTGACTAAAGTGCTAAGCAGAAGTTTTAGCAGTTAAATAGAGCGTCTATAGTTTTTATATTCACAATGTCTGGCATTTTAATAAATTACTGCATATGATAGGAAATAGGACCAAATGACTAGAAGTAACAAGAAGAACAGACCTATGGGTGATCCAAATACTGGAGTTTTTAGACACAGACTTCAAAATGACTATGGTTCATTTGTTCAAGAAAATAGAAGAAAAGATGAAGAATTTTATCAAAGAAGTAGAATCTATTAAAAAAAACTACACAGAAGTACTGTACCCTAGAGATAAAATAATTGAAATTAAAAATTCAGTAGATAGGGTTAACAGTAGATTAGACACAGTAGAAAAGAGGATTAGTAAACTGGAAGATAGGTGGATAGAAAATATCCAGATTGAAGTGCAGAGAGAAAAAAAAGGATGGACAAATGTTAAAGTTTAATTTAAAAAACATGTGGGACATGATTTAAAGGTCAAACATATGTGTAAATACAGTCCCAGAAATAGAGGTGAGAACACATGGAGCAGAAGCAATATTTGAAGAAAATAATGACTGAAAACATTTTATGCTCATAAAAAGCATCAATCCCCAAATTCAAGAAACTCTACAAACCTCAGGATAAATACAAAGAAAACCAGTCTAGGCACATCATAATAAAACACGTTGGCAGCCAAATACAAAAGACATCTTAAGGGCATCAAGAGAAAAAAGATACATAACCTTCAAAGAAGCAACAATAAGGCCAATAGCCAATTCCTCAGCAAAAATGATAGAAATCAAGTGGCAATGAAAGCTCTTTAAATTACTGAAAGAAATAAATTCTAACCTACAATCCTATATCCAGCAAAAAATTCTTCAAAAATTAAAATAAAGAAATGTTTAGAAAACAAAAACTGAACTGCACTAAAAGGAATACTTAAGGCAAAAGGAAAGTGCTTCTAGATGGAAGCATGGTTATTCAAGAAGGATTGGAAAGGGTCTGTATCTGGTAAATCTAATTGAAATCTGTCAACTTAAACAGTAGTAGTAATGCCTTATAGGGTTTAAAATATACATAGAAATAAAATATAAACTAAAGCAGTTACAAAACGCAAGAGGTGGGTAAATGGAGTTAAAGTGTAGAAGGTTCTGGCATTGTCCAAAAAATGGTAATGTCCTAATTTAGGTAGATTTTAATAAGCCAAGCATGCATATTGCAATCTCTAGGGTAACCACTAAAATAATAAAATAATATATAAGTGAGAATTTGATGGAAGGAGGAAAGTGAAATAATAAAAAATACTTGAATATTTGAAAGAAGGCAAGAAAGCACAATTGAACAATAAACAGAGGAAACAAATATAAAACAAATAGTGAAAAAGTAGTTTTAACCCCAATATATCAAGAATTACACTAAGTGTAAAGGGAGCAAATGCTCAATTAAAAGCAAATATTGCCAGACTAGATTTAAAGACAATAACTGTATACTGCTTATAAGAAATATACCTTAAGTATAAAGACATTGAAAAGGTAAAAGTAGGAGGGTGGAAAAAGATATACCATGAGAATCCTAACCAAAGGAAATTTGGTGTAGTTATAAAAATACCAGACAAAGTAGACTTTAAGACAAAAACATTTACTAGACATGAAGAGAAAATTTTACAGTGATAAAAGGGTCCTTTCAACAAGAATGTATAACAACTCTAAATTTGTATGCACCTACTAAAGTAGCCTCAAAATATGTAAATCCCAAATAGATATAATTAAAATGGGAAATAGATAAATATACAGCCACAGCTGGAGATTTTAAGATACTTCTCTTAATCAATAGAATAAGCAGACAAAAAATGAGAAAATATATAAAATATTTGAAAAGCACAATGAATAACGTTGACCTAATTGACACATGTAGAATACTGCAGCTAACGACTGCAGAAAATACATTCTTTTCAAGAACACACAGAACCTTTACAAAATAAGACAAATAATTGTCCATAAGACAAATATCAGTATATATCACTGGATTGAAATTATACAAAATACATTCTCTGACCACAGTAGAATTAAGCAAGAAATCAGTGATGAAAAGGTAACTAGAAATTCCCAAATGTTTAGGAGTTAAGCAATATACTACAAAATAACCCATGAATCAGATAAAACATTATAATGAAAATTAAAATTATTTTAACTGAATGATAATGAAAACATGACACTCAAGCTGTTAAAAAACAACTAAAACAATGCTTGAAGGAAATTTACAACACAGAATGCATATGTTAGAAAAAGAAGAAAAGTTGAAAAAACTCAAGTTTTCATCTCAAGAAGCTCTAAAAAGAACAGCATATTAAGCTCAAGAAACACTGGAGAAGGGAAATAATAAAAATAAAGAGTTGAATCAGTAAAATAGAAAGCAGATGTACAATAGAAACATTTATAGAGCCCAAAATTGATTATTTAAAAAGATTAATATAATTGGTAACCCCCCAGCAAGGGTAATCAAGAAAAAAAGAAAAACTTAAAATATTAGCAGACTGAATCTAGTGCTATATAAAAAGGATAATACATCCTGACCAAGTAAAGTTTATCTCATAAATGAAAAGTTGGTTTAGCATTTTAAAATCAATCAGTGAATTTATAACATTATTAAAAACTATAAGATTCTTTAAATAGATGGAGAAAAGACATTTTATAAGATTCAACATTCAATCATAATAAAGCTCTCAGCAAACTAGGACTAGAAGGCAAGTTCCTAATATGATAATGAACATCTACTTGAAACAAATAGCAAGAATCTGACTTAATGAGGAGATACTGAAAGTGTTCCCTTTGAGGGCAGGAATAAAACAAACATATCTACTATCACCACTTCTATTCAACGTTCTACTGATAGTTTTAGCCAATGAAGTAGGGTAAGAAAAATAAATAAAATGGTTATAATTTGCAGACATAATTGTATAAGTAGATAATCCAAAAGAATCCACAGGTACTCTATCAGAATTAATAAGTGAATTTAGCTGGCTTGCTGGATACAATTAAATATATAAAAATCAATTTTATTTTTACACACTGGAAACAAATATAAGATAAAAATTTTAAATTCCTTTAAAGTGTGGAAACAAATATAAGATAAAAATTTAAAATTCCTTTAAAGTGTGCCTTTAAAGTAGCATAAACTATTCAACACCTAGGAATAAATCTAACCAAAGATATTATAAGACATCTACATGGAAAACCATAAAACTTTATGGAGAAAATTGTAAAAGGAGGAAGTCCTCAACTGTATTAAGTGATGTTGAGAGTTGAGTGAAATGTGGATTGTTAACCATTGGGTTTGACAATATGGAACTTGTGGTGACCTTGGGATGAACATTTTCAATGTAACAGGTTAGTTTCAGGGTAAAAGACTGATTCTCATATATTCAAAAGAGAATGGAAGGTGAGGATTTGGAGAGAACAGGAATGAACAACTCTCAGAGCAGTTTTTCCATAAAAGAGAGTAGATAAATAGGATAGTGGCTGGAGGGGATACTGGGTCAAGGATGGTCTTTGCTAAGTTTTCTCTTCCTTTTTTTAAAATATAAGAGTGTGTCAGTATGTAATAGAGAGGGAGTTGTAGATTAGATTTATGGTTTCTTCCCCAGGGTTCTGGGCTCTGTGTCAGCTGGAAATGCAAGTAGGCGTCTAGTTCCATGTCTGCAAACATCTCATGATGTTGAAAAGCTTCTCTGAACACTGGTAGAGAAGTGAAGAGACTATTGTGCCCCAAGCACATGGAGTTAGTTCTCAAGTTTCAGCTCTGGCTCAACCCCAGTTTGCTGTTAAATAATCAAATCTCTAGCCCTGCCTAAGATCCTTCATTGACTCCCTATTTGTCCTGGGAATAAAGTCAAAACTGCCTGAGAATGGCTTACATGGTTCACGACTCTGTAGCCTCCACTCACCAATTTCTACTCCACTCATACCATTCGGTGCTCCCTTCTGGCCTGCCTGGGGAAACCAACTGTCCTGGTTTCTTAGGACTGAGGGACTTAACAGGATGTGAGGCTTTCGGTTTTAAAATTCTGAGAGTCTCAGGCAAACCAGATGAGTTGCTTACCTTGCACCGTTTTCTCCCTTCACTCATGCCCAAATTCCTGAAAATCACTGACAATTTCCTGAATGTACTTTACTGTCCCCTGACCTTGCACAACTGTAATTCTGTTGGAATATCAGCCCCTGTCTTTTTTCTTGGCTGTCTTCTTTTCCCCATTTATTTATTGAATTATTGAGTTATAATTAACATACAAATTATATTAGTTTCAGGTGTAAGCAGTAATTCGGTATTTTTATATATTATGAAGTCCATCACTATATAAAGTTGTTACAATATTATTTATATTTTCTATGTGTACATTATTTTATAGCTAGAAATTTGTATCTCTTAGTCCCCTTCACCTATTTCATCTGTTCCCTCCCCCCTCCACCCCAGCAACCACCAATTTGTTCTCTGTATCTGTGAGACTGTTTCTGTTTTGTTTTCTTTGTTTTCTTTTGTAGATTCCACATATAAATGAAATCCAGTGGTATTTATATTTCTCTGTCTGACTTATTTTGCTTAGTGTAATACACTCCAGGACCATCCATGTTAGTGCAAATGAGAAGATTTCATTCTTTTTATGGCTGAATAGTATTCCATTGCATATATACAACATATCTTCTTTATCTATTCATCTATTGATGGACATGTAGGTTGCTTCCATATCTTGGTTATTGAAAATAGTGCTGCAATGATCATAGGGGTACAAATATCTTTTTGAATTAGTGTTTTTGTTTTCTTTGGCTAAATACCCAGAAGTGAAATTGCTGGATTATATTGTAGTTCTAGTTTTAATTTCTTGAAGAATCTCTATACTATTTTCCATAGTGGCTGCACCAATTTACATTCCTACCAACCGGCCATGAGGGTTCCCTTTTCTCCACATCCTCACCAACACTTGTTGCTTCTTGTCTTTTTGATACTAGCCATTCTAACAGGTATGAGGTGATATCTCACTGTGGTTTTGACTTGTATTTCCCTGATGATTAGTGATGTTGAGCAACTTTTTACATAACTTTTGGACCTCTGTATGTCTTCTTTGGGAAAATGCCTATTCAGATCTTCTGCCCACTTTTTAATTGGATTGTTTGGGGTTTTTTGCTATTGAGTTGTATGAGTTCTTTATATATTTTGGATATCAATCCCTTAGTGGGTGTATAGTTTGCAGATATAGTTTGTATCTTCTCCCATTTGGTATGTTGCCTTTTCATTTTGTTGGTGGTTTTTTCCCACTGTGAAAAAGCTTTCTAGTTTAATGTAGTCCCACTTGTTTATTTTGCTTTTGTTGCCCTTTCCTGAGGAGACATATCCAAAAAAGTATTGCTAAGACTGATGTCAAAGAGGTTACTGTTTTACAAGGTTACTTGTTTTCTTCAAGGAGTTTTATGGTTTCAGGCCTTACATTTAAGTCTTTAATCCATTTTGAATTTATTTTTGTATATGGCATAAGAAAGTGGTCTAGTTTCATTCTTTTGCATATAGTTGTCTAATTTTCCCAACAGCATTTATTGAATAGACTGTCTTTTCCCCATTGTGTATTCTTGCTTCCTTTGTCATTGATTAATTGACCATATGAACATAGGTTTATTTCTGGACTCTCTGTTCGATGGAAGTTCCATCTATGTGTCTATTTTAGTGTCAGTACCATACTGTTTTGATTACTTTAACTTTGTAGTATAATTTTAAGTCTGGGCGCATGATATCTCCAGCTTTGTTCCTTTTCAAGATTGCTTTGGCTATTCAGGGTCTTTCATGGTTCTGTACAAATTTTAGAATTATTTTTTGTAGTTCTGTGAAAAATGCCATTGGTATTTTGATAGGGATTTTTTGAATCTGTAGATTGCTTTGGGTACAATGGACATTTTAACAATACTGATTATTTAAATCTTTGAGCACAGTGCATCTTTTCATTTATTTGTGTTGTTTTCTATTTCTTTCCTCAGTGTCTTACAGTTTTCAGAGTACATGGTTAAATTTATACCTAGGTATTTTATTATTTTTGATGCAATTGTAAATAGGGTTGTTTTCTTAATTTCTCTTTCTGATAGTTCATTTTTTTTGGTGAAACCTTTGGGGTTTTCTATATGTAGTATCACATCTTCTGCAAATAGTGACAGTTTTACTTCTTCCTTTCCAATTTGTATGCCTTTTATTTCTTTTTCATACCTAATTGCTGTGGCTAGGACATCCAATACTAGGTTTAATAAAAGTGGTGAGAGTGGGCATCCTTGTCTTCTTGTTCCTGATCTTAGTGGAAAAGCTTTCAGCTTTTCAGCATTGACTATTATATTAGTTGTGGGTTTGTCATATATGACCTTTATTAGGTTCAGTTCTGTTCCCTATATACCTGCTTGTTGAGAGTTCTTTTTAATCATAAATGGATGTTGAAATCTGTCAAATCCCTTTTCTGCATCTATTGGGATGATCATATGATTGTTATCCTTTGTTTTGTTAATGTGGTGTATCACATTGATTTATTTATGGATGTCAAAACATTCTTGCATCCCTTGAATGAATCCCATACACATGATGTATGATCATTTTAATGTATTGTTGAATTTGGTTTGCTAGTATTTTGATGAGAATTTTTGCATTTATATTCATCACGGACATTGGCCTATAATTTTCTTTTTTTTTTTTTCTTCATACTGTTGTGGTAGGAAGAGGTGCTTGAGAAGATTTCAATCTTCTTAAATTTATGGTGACTTGGTTTGTGGCCTAGCATGTGATCTATTCTGGAGAATGTTCCATCTGCATTTGAAAAGAACATGTTTTCTGCAGCTTTTAAATGGAGTGTTTTATTTATATATATATATATATATATATATATATATATATATAGAGAGAGAGAGAGAGAGAGAGAGAGAGAGAGAGAGAAAGACAGAGAGAGAGAGAGAAAGAGAGAAAGAGAGGGAGAGAGTCCATCTAATATAATGTATTGTTTAAGGCCAGTGTTTGCTTATTGATTTTCTGTCTGGATAATCTATACATTGATGTAAGTGGAGTATTAAAGTCCCCTACTATTATTGTGTTATCAGTTTCTCCCTTTATTTCTGATAATATTTACTTTTTATATCTAGGTGCTCCTATGTAGAGTGCATATTTCTCTGCCATCTCATTTTGTTTGACCTTCATTTTATGTTTCTATAAATTAGGCAAAAAAGCTACTCTCCTGGTCTTGAAGGAGTGGCCTTGTATGGAAGTGTCCCCTGTATAGACTGCTTGTAACTGGTGGCTTTGACAGTGTGGCTGGGGCCGAAATGGGCCTGTGCCAGGGGAAGTCCCTTAGGGGCACAGTACCTGAGGCCACTTTGGCAGAAGGCTGGAGCTGGAGTGGGTGTGGGCCAGGGGAAGTCTTGGAGGGACTCAAACAATGGTGCTTACTGGTACCTCCAACCCTGGAGAAGGCTCCTTGCCCATTTGGCAGAAGCTCTAAGGTTAGTAAATGGATTTATTTCCCCTCTAGTCTAGGTGCCCTTTAAACTGTTGTTTTCTCACTGTGTCCCAGTGTAGGTGAGTCTGAGTTCAGCTCCTCAGCAATATCCCTCCTTACTGTAGGTCACTGAGTCAGGAGTGGGGTGCCTGTGGATACCATGTCTCTGTCTTTCCTACACATTTCTATGTGGTCCTTCTACAGGCAGTAGCTATTCAGTCAGTCCTCAGGTTTTCTTCTGGAGGAATTGCTCTACATGTAGGTGTAGATTCAGTGTGTCCGTTGGAGGAGGTGAGCTCAGGGTTTTCCTATACTACCATCTCAGACCCTTCCTGTGTCTCTTCTCTCTTAAAACTCTTTCCAAAGGCCACTCTTTCCAAGAAAGTCTTCCCTGTCCTCCCCCTGCCCCTATTCTGGTTTGGGTCTCCACTTGTATAGCATTCTGGCCTTACACTTATCATAATTTTTTTTTAATTTTATTTTTTTATTTTTTTAGATTTATTTATTGATTGATTGATTGCTATGTTGGGTCTTCGTTTCTGTGCTAGGGCTTTCTCTAGTTGCAGCGAGCGGGGGCCACTCTTCATCGCGGTGCGCGGGCCTCTCACTATTGTGGCCTCTCTTGTTGCGGAGCACAGGCTCCAGATGCGCAGGCTCAGTAGTTGTGGCTCACGGGCCCAGTTGCTCCGCAGCATGTGGGATCTTCCCAGACCAGGGCTCGAACCCATGTCCCCTGCATTAGCAGGCAGATTCTCAACCACTGCACCACCAGGGAAGCCCTATCGTAATTTTTATCATACTGAATTGATAACATTTTTATCTCTCTGTTAGACTGCAAGCTCCATGAGTATAGGAGCAATGACTTTTAACTAATTTTAGTATCCTTAATGCTTAGCATGGTACCTAGCTTGTGATGACTAATAAATGCTTGTTGAATAAAAGAATGTATAAACAGGTATTATGATGGGTAGAAGAACCAAAAAACATTGCAGCTAGAAGAAGCCATGGAGCAGTAATTCCCAAGCAAAGTGCAGTCCTACAGTTCTTCTTGGATGAGTTGCTAGAATTGAATCCATCTGTGAAATGTATATACTTACCTCATAGGAAATTGTGAGGATAAAATGAATTAATAAGTGTGGAATTCTTAGGATAGCTTTTGGTACATTGTAAGTGTTCTGGCTATCTGTTGGGTAATAAACCATGTCAGAGCATAGTGATCAAATTATTTGTTATTATCTCTCTGGTTCTGGGGATTGGCTAGTCTGGGCAAATCTGGCTTGGTATCTCTAATGTGATTACAGTCAAACAGCAGCTGGAGCTGGGGTCCTCTTGAAGGATTCTTTACTCATATGTCTGGAGCTTGGGCTGGGAAGACTCCCATGACTGATGGTTGGAATAGCTGAGCTTATGGGGCATCTTTCTGTATATGTTGTATTTCCAGATGGTCTGTCTAGCATGGCAGCTGCTGGGTAGTCTTTATATATATATAGTGCATATATATAATATATATATATATACTATATATATACTATATATACACTCAATACATAGCACCTAAAAGCTCCAAGAGTAGAGTTCCAAGAGAATCCATGGGAAGCTACCTGGCCTTTTATGGCCTAGCCCAAGCATTTTCAACAGAGGTGATGTTGTTTTCTGGGGTCAAAAGTTGATTCATGGAAAGGTGTGAAAAACATTATTTTTTGTGTAAAAAAACACAGATATACATACAGTACAAGAACTATATTTGTGGAATTAAAATATTATGGAGTTGGAAATGCAAGTAGGAAAAAATGTCTAAAAAGGCTTTCTAGGGGGAAAATAATGAATAAAAAAGGTTGAGAAAGAGTGCCCTGGCCTTAAAAGTCCCATAGTGTCATGTTAGCTATACTCTATTGGTGTCAGCAGTCAGAAACCTGCCCAGATTCAAGGGGAGGGACACAGATCTCCATCTTTTAAGGGGAGGAATGTCAAAGGATTTGCTGCCCTATTTAAATCAGCCAGAGTAAACATTCTACAGATTCCTGCAATTATGGAGCTCTGTCAAATGCACAGTTGTACTAAGCACAACAAGAAAAGCAGTGAGGAGAGGGAATCTGTTGAAAGGCAGAGTGAACTTGAACCTGTGACAAAGCAAGAGGTCTTTTTTATAGGTTCACATGAGAATGCTCACCTCCCATGTACGGAGAAGGAGGGAGTCAGGGCAGCTAAGAGTCTCCACTGCTAGCCCTGTGGTCCAGAGTGGGCCCACGTGAAAGGATACAGTAACTCTGGAGGCTTTTACAGACACTGGGAGATGCTGTGACACGTTGCATTTGTGACTGTCATCATTATTGCTGACCCAAATATCCCTGTCTTAAACATTGTTGGGTAGGACATTCTTATTTTACAAATCAGAAGAATGACCTTGAGAATGAAAGCAGCTTGGCTGTTGTCACACACAGAGGCAGAGAGCTGTCACCCTGCTTTGCTAGGTTCCCACTTTAATGTGAATTCACATGTCTTGGAGAATAATTAGAGGAATCATTAACAACTGATTGACCTCAGTTGTTACTGTGCAAAGACCCAAAGCCTAGAGGGACTCCAGTGAACCAGGGCTGACTCCTGTTAGGGGAGAAAGCCTTGGGCTCTGCTTAGGTAACTGTGCATGTGCTTCCACTAAGGGCAGGCTGTTTTGGATTGCCCATCTCATGGGTACCTTCTTTTCTTCTCTTGACACCTTGGCCCTCTCATTTATCTTCTCTCTCAGCCCTTACAAAACTCATGCCTTTTCATTTTTATTTCAAAAGCAACACATTTTCATTTTTGGACCCTTTCTTTCCTTTTCAAAACGTCAAGGGGAGTGTGGATCTAAGATATGGGGGCAGAAGATGGGGGTGGCAAAGAGAGGGAAGTTCTTATACTTATCAACTCAAGCTTGGTCCAACCTCAGTAAATTTTGGGAGTGATGGTAGAAATGACTTGCCCTGGGCTGCCTTTCTTTGGATTATATATCAGGTAGCCCAGTAAGCCTCAAGAAAATGGGCAATGAGCTGTTCTTTACTGGACTCATCAACAGAAATGGCAGTATTTCTCTCACATGTCAAGGATGGAAACATGTCAAAGCAGCTTGAGCATTAATAAATTCATCGTTTACCTAAGTAATTCCACTTCTTGAAATGTCTTCTAAGAAAGGAATGAGAGAGGTGGATAAAGATAATTTTGCGAGGATGTTCATCCCAGTGTTGGAAGCAGTCTAACCTTTCAACAATTGAGAGTTTGTTACATAATTGTGGTGAAAATATAAGAGGAAATACTAGGAAGGGATGGAGTCTGTCTTATTTTTATGCACAATGACCACCACAACGCATGGCATATAATAAGCCTACAATAAACATTTTTTTGGTAGACGTCTCATTGAGATCTAATTCATACACCATACAATTTACCCGTTTAAAGAATACAACAGTTTTTAGCACATTCATAGTTATAGTCAGTAATCACTTTTAGAACATTTTCCTCACTCCAGAATGAAACCCTATATCCATTAATAAGAGTTACTCCCCATTTCCCTTTAACTGCCAAGTTCTAGGCAACTAATCTGCTTTCTGTCTCTATAGATTTGCCTATCCTGGACATTTAATATAAGTGGGATGATTCAATATGTGATCCTTTGTGACTAGCTTCTTTCAGTTAGCATAATGCGTTCAAGGTTCATCTGTGTGGTACCATAAATCAGTATTTCATTCCTTTTTATTGCCAAATAATATTGCATTGTTTCTGTTTTTTGGCTAATATGAATGATGCTGCTATGAACATTCATGTACAAGTTTTTGTATGGACATGTGTTTTTATTTCTCTTGGAATATATTTGTAGGAGTGGAATTCTTAGGTTATACGGTAACTCTTTTTCAACTTTTGGGAACTACCAAACTGTTTTCCGAAGTGGCTGGACCATTTTACATTCCCAGCAGCAATGTATGATTTCTCCACATCCTTGCCATACAATAAATATTTGTTGAACAAAACAATAATATGGAAAATTGATCATGATATAAAATTATAAAACTGTAAAAGGTACTATAATTGTATTTTTTTTCTTTTATAAATTTGTGTTAGGAAGAAAGCTTGTAAGAAATATAATAGGTTATTTCTGGTTTGATGAGATTAGGAGTAATTAAAATTTTCATTGTAATAGTCACATGTTCTAATGTGCTGCCATGAACAAATGTTGCTTTTAAAATAAGAAAAAATATTTTACAAAATGGTGTTGGTCAGTAGGAAGTTGTATCAGAGAGGAGGAAAAACTGTCTCAAGAATATGTTGCTTGCATTGAATTGCATTCATTTCCTCCTGTTTTTGGTTGACTTGAGGATTCAGTGACTCAGTTGGGGGTGTACAGCAGTCAAGGTTCTTTGTTGCAAACAATAGAAATCAACTGCAGTTAAGCAGAAAAGGAATGTATTGGAAGGCTATCGACTGGTTTGCAGAAGGCTGGAGATCCAAGCTGAGGAAAACGAGCCAAGGAGGAAGGTAGAACCAGTACACCACAGAGGAAGAAAGTGTGGGCCACTGGGGCCCTCACATCTGGACAGCACTGCTGGGACATTGGGTTTCTCCCCATGCAGACTCAGGCTGCCATGTCATGGGACTTGTGAATATGCTACAGCCCTGTGATTAATGTCCCTTTGGTGTTTTCCTCAACCCTGAGAGCAGTCAGTTGACCAAGCTTAGGTCACATACCCATGCCACAACTGCTAGGAAGCCAGGAGAGGACTATCGCCCGCTGACCTATAGAAGAAAGGAAGTGTTCTTCCACAGTGTTAGGTGTGCCCCTGCCTCCTATCTCCTGAGGGATTTCTCTCAACAGAAGGGTGCTTGGGCACTCAGCAGGCAGAATTACATTGACTTTTGTATCAATGTAGTCTAGATTGCAATGTCACAGTCATAAGCATTTGGCAAGAAAGGACATTGTTGTTTCTTGTATGGGGGAGAAAGACCAGACTGCCAAATTATTCATATTTCAGCAGGAAATACTAGAGATAAAAATGCCTCTTCCTGCTGTATTAGTCAGGGTGAGTAAGGCTAGCTGCTGTTACATACAGCTCCAAAGTCATGGTTCTTTAACACATGAAGATTTTATTTCTTGCTTAAATCAAGAGTCCAAATAGGTGTTCAACAGGGAGCTTTCCCAGTGGTCATGCGGGGCCCGGACTTCTTTCATCTTATGGCTCTGCTCACTCCAAGGCAATCCTTTCTGGGACCTCCCTGGATCCCCTGGATGTGCAGACAATGAAAGAAGAGAAAGGACATGGAGCATCACCCAGGAGGTTTCAGGGCTCAAGTCAGGAAGTTGGGACCTCATTTCTCCCTACATTCCATTGGCTAGAACTCAGTCATATGGTCTCTAATTTCAAGGAAGGCTGGGAAATGCAGTCCAGCTGTGTGGCTAAGATGGCAAGGAAATGGGCTTGGTAAGCATGTAGCCAGGCTCTGCCAGAAGTCCTTTATTCATAAAAGAAAGCAAAAGTAGCTTTTGTCAAAATCTACTGCAGTGATTCTTAGCATGTTTTGGGTCACCAACCCCTTTGATAATGTGTTAAACTCCCCACCCTAAAAAGTATACTTGTGAAAACATTTTGCAGACAACATCAGGAATTAAGGCTACTCCTGCACTTTGGGGTTCCCCAGGTGAAGAGCCCTTGGTATATGTAGTAAGCAGAGATCAAGTTGATATTTCTTGAGTACCTACTATGTACAAAGCACATTTCTGGGTATTGTGGGGTCATACTGCTAAACTAGATGAAGTACCTGACCTAGAGGGGCTCTCACTCCTCAGGTGGAATCAGAGAAAGACATATCACCTAGACCAGGTATGCTAACTGCTCGGCAGAGGCTTCAGGCATCAGTGTACATAGCTGTAGATCAATATAGAAGCAGTTCTTCAGGGTTGGGTTACAAAGTAGAAATGAGACCAGCCATTCATTCATTCATCCATTTCTTTGTTTATTCAGTTCCTACTCTATTCTGGGCACTATTTTAAGTGGTTAAGATGAAGCAGTGAATAGGAGAAGCAAGATTCTGTTCTCAGGGAAGCTTACGTTGTAGTTGGGAAGACAGGGGCTGCGGGGGGAGATACTAGTAAAGAAATAAAAGTTTAAGTCACTTAGTAACCATAGACCCCTGGTGAACTCATCAAGCATCTAGACTCATCTTTGATTCCAAGGAGAAGGATTAGAAGGCAACACTGCCTGCTTAGAGGCCAGTATGGCTGACCTAGACTTCATGACCACTTTGGCCACCATCCTCGGAGAGGACCTGGCAGAGCTGGGCCAGCCCTAAGCAGGGCATGCCTAGCCAGATCAAATGGCTGGAACCATCTGAGGCTTTTCCCTGGTAAGAAAAACCACTCAAGTGAGAAACTACAGAGAGGGCGTTACAGATATGACATTGCCAATAATGAGATGTGAAGCTGAAAGGAACTTTTCTAAACTATCAGTAATAAAAAACAAAGTTCACTTCAGATGAAGGCCTTGGAAGTTTCTTATAAAACTAAGCATGCATCTACTCTTTGACCCAGAAATTCCACTCTTAGGTATCCACTCAAGTAAAATGAAAACATGTGTCTACAAAAAGACTTGAGTAAGAATGTTTATGGCAGCTTTTTTCATAACAGCCACAAATTGGAAACAGCTCAGGTGTCCATCAACAAGAGAATGGATAAACAAATTGTGGTGTATTTATACAAAGGAATGCTTCTCAGTACTAAGAGGAAACACATCCCTGATGCAGACAACAATGTGAATAAATCTCATAACCATTCTGAGTGAAGAAAAGCCAGATGCAAAGGAAAATATACTGTATGATTTGCTGTTTATTGTGCTCTGGACTGGTGAAGCTCATCTGTGGTAGAAAAAAAGTTCAAAGAGTTGTTTCCCATGGAGAAGTGGGGGCAGGGACTGATGAGAAGGGACTGGAGGGAACTTTCTGAGTGTTGGTAATGTTCTATATCTTGTTAGGGGTTTGGGTTTCACAGGTGCGTGCATTTGTCACAACTCAGGATGGTACACTTAAGATTTGTGTATTTCATTTTATGTACATTTTACCTCAAAAGAAAAAAAAAGCCCTTAACTCAAGTTAATGACATGCATACTGAAGTGTTGGGAGTAAATTGTACTGATGTCTGCAACTTTGAGGTGTGTAAACAATATGGAGATGGATGGACAACCAGATAGATATGTGATAAAGCAAGTATAGTAAAATGTTAATTCTGCAATCAAAGAGGTGGGTATATGAGTGTTTACAATTCTTTCAACTTTTATGTTTGAATATTTTCATAATAAAATTTTGGAAAGAAAACTATTATTGCTCAATAATAAACCACTCAAAGACTTGGTGACTTAAAACAATTATTATTCCTCACCGTTCTGTGGTTTGATCGGATGGTTATACTCCTTCATGAGATGTTGGCTAGGTTAATGAGATGGCTGGAAGGTCCAGAATAGTCTCATTTAACTGATATTGGGGCTGGCCATCAGATGGGAGCTCAGCCTTGGTTCTCCCCATGTGGACCTCTCCAACTGGCTACCTGACCTTCCTCGTAGTATGCCGCCTGGGTTCCAAGTGGGAAGTCCCTGGAGGAAGGAAGCAGAAACTGCCAGTTTTCTTTAGGCCTGGACTGGAAAACTGTGTAAATTTTTGCTGCATCCTGATTCAAGGGGAGGGAAAATAGAGTCCACCCAATGGGAGGAGTGACAAAAATTCACAGCCATCTTGAATCTACCAACATTTTTTTGACCAGCTCTTTTGTAGGACAGATTGTGTTATTTTTGTGTTCTCATTATGAAAATATTATGACTACTATCAAATGTGGAGTTAGTCAAGGAGAATGTAGTCACACTATATAGGATGAAATGATTATGGAAGTATGTTAGGAAGTTAGTTGATAACAATATTATCACGTCATTTTTCAGATTTTTCTGACTTTGTGACATTTGTGTTATTTGCCAGCTTTTGAGAATATTTGTAATTATTATGATTTCCTTTTTCGTTCTAAACAAATATTTACTGTTAATCTCATTTGAATTTGTAATTTTAAATTCTTTTTCCTTAAAAGGCCTCCAAATTATATATGTTTCACACAACACAAACTTGGATTCTTCTCTGAATAAGAGTAAAATATAATTTTATTTATCTTTGTTATAGGTCAGCTATACATTCTCTGCCCTAGGTCTATGGCTTATATCAGAGTATGTTAACAGCATCACAATTAGACACAATTCATGCCTTTTCTAGTTGGGTTGCCTCATTGGGGGCATTTCCTTTCTTCAGGTAGTGAATTTTCCTGTTTGAATTACTAGTGCTTTATTCCAGGCTCATGGCTTAGAATAAGTTTTGGTTTCAGACCAAAGCACTGGAGGATAGCTTAGAGGTGCTAGGACCTTACCTTCAGGTTTGCCTGGGACTGTGCTGGTTTATACTTATTCCAGTGTAAGCGTGTTATTTCCCTCCCCAGTGTCGTGGTTTGGACAATAAGTATATGGTACATCTACTCATGGAACTTTCTTCAGAAGTGGAGTTTTCTTAATCCAGGGGATGGTTTAGAGGTACCTGCTTGCTTCAGCCTTTGAACCGTAGGTCCATATGTATATTTTTCAGCTTGAGTGAATGTACAATTTTGCTTGTATGTGCCCTTTTAGGGTAGCAGGTTCTTTCAAAGAGTTAACACCCATTCTGCTCAATGGTTATTTACAATTTCTGTTAATCTGTTTAATGTTGATTTTATTGCATTTAAGGTAAATCACATTTCAGAAATAATTACCACCCATTTAATTAACATTTCATGTATATTTTTGCTGCTTTTCTGATCCTTTCATTTTAAAGTCTTTAAAATGAATAATACTGTTAACTTCAAAATTGAGGTGAGTCAGTGGACTGTTCTGAGGACAGTGTAATGGCAATGACAGTGATGAATTCACCAGGGTGGAAACTGAGGCAGAGAATGGTTGGGTAGCTCACCAAAGATTCCATAGGCGTGGTAGAGTTGGGCAGTGAGGACAAAGTTGGCATCTGCCTTATTCTCAATAAAAGAAGATTTTAACTACTTTGATGCTATGAAGTGTTTTGGGGGGTAGTATATTAAAATGAAGGGTTTCCAATTCTTTATAGTACCTTTGAGATTTTCCTATCTAACCCTCCCATTTTACAGATGAGAAAACTGAAGTACAATTATTGGTGGAAGCTCAGCAGCATAGGGTTTGAATTGTATATCCTGGAGTTTATTCATGAAGAAACAGGGAAGAGCAGAGTGTGTTCCAGAGTAAAGTTGTGCCAGTGAACAAGGGAGACTCGGGTAGAGGTGGTTTGTGTCTATACATGTGTTCATGGTGTATGGGGTACGGGAGGGAGAAAAGAAGCAAGAACAGGGAAGACTAGTTAATGTGCTTATTTAACGCATCCTATGAAATCACTGGTGTGCTGGTAAATGTTAACAACCAGCTCTTGGTGGGAGAAGTGGTGGGGGTAGGGAAAGAGGAGGGCCTGAATGGTAACATTTGCCAATTTCCATGCTGTAAATACTCTCACTGTGATGGATTTCATGCTACCAGTGTGATGTTGCTGAACGTGGGGTCGGGAAATTGCATTTTTACCACACAGATAAAATAAATGTATTGATAAATAACCTCAAGAACAAAGATAACAGTAACATGTAGTAAAATAGTTAGGAAGTAATACATTTTGAGTATGTATTACCTTTGTTTTGATGTAATTTCTTAAACTGCAAGTTTATATCATTATGTTTAACTATGGGCTCACAAAATTTTTGAACATGTAATAATTACAATCTGGTAAGAGCTGGCTCCAGCAAACCATGGCAGGAAATTGTGTTTTCATGATGTCACAGAACAGGAGTTGCTTCAACCTCTTGACAGCATGTGCCTGGAAAGGTGGAAAACCATAGTGGTACCACATTTTATTTTGGAATGGACCATCTGATCCTGCTAGTAGCAGGATACAACTTGGCATCTCAGGGAGATGAATTTTGTTGTGTTTAATGTGGAGCAAATATTCTTTCCCCCTGTACTTTCTGAGAGGTCAGCTGTTTCTTACTCTAGTTGTTCTTGGGGTTTGGCTGAGAGAAGGTGATGGCTAATTGTTTACACCTGGGACAGTGGGGATAATTTCTCTTCTGGAACTCCTTTCCCCCAATTTCCTTCAGCAAATACCATGGTTGACTTGTTTCTCTTTCCAAGTTTTTTTTTTTTCCTGTGTGTACTCTCAGCCCCAACCAACGTGAGCCATGGGTACGGATAGCAGTGTATCTCATTCCCACCCCTCTGTGCCTTACTCAGGCTGTCCTCTCTTCCTGGATGCCTTTTTTCCATTATATGCACCCTCCCTACTACCAACCAGCTAACTCCTACTCTCCCCAGCCAACTTCTATTCATTCTTATCTATGAATTTAGCACCTATAGGATAACTTCCCAGTTGTCTCAGGCTTGACTTTTGTTTCAGAACAACCCCACTTTCTACACTCCATAGAAAATATTTGTTGTCTCTCTAGTAGGCTGTAGACACCCCCAAATACTTGGGTTGTGTCCTTTACAATTGTTTCTAGGGCATAGTACAGCATGTCACTGTACGCGGTAGGAGATCCATAAATACTGCCGAATTTGTGAATATTTTTTTCTCACCAAGGTTATTCTCTTCCCAAGTTGCCTCTTCCATTCCAATTTACACAGCCTGAAATTGGGAGTCTCAAAAATCTCCTATCTTTACTCTCCTCTTTTGGTATCAATTCTTAGTCTCTGAAAAGAAATTCTCTTCCCTTAAGTAGTGAGACATAGGAGGGGAGAGATAATTTCCTGAAAGTGGTGGCTCAGAAGAATACCTTTCACTGAAAGGTTATTCCTGAAAGCTGGCTGCTGTTAGCCAAATCAACCTGCCTTAAGATAATGTCACTGGGAATTAAAAGATTGCAGTTTCCAGAATTATGCCTCTCTATTAGAGACAAATTGTCCAAGTAGGTAAAAGGAAAACCTCCAGGAAGGACTCTGAGCTCTTGGGGAAGGTGAAGAACAGGGAAGTAATGAGCAGTTACTTTACTGATGCTGCCTCCTGATTGGAGGTGGGCAAAATGGTCATCAGAGGCCTTCTCCTGAGCGTGTAGGAGGAGAAAAATCAGCTCATCTCCTCTGTACTTCTATATAAGTTCAGAACTGGCAGAGTGTGGTCCTCAGGTGGTTTTCAAGGGTCAAATGAGAATGGTTTTTATTTATTTTTCTTTTTGAGTTTGGACCTGGAATTCTCCATCATTCTGTCTCTCATCAGCTCCCAAAGCTGAAACCACAGTGTGATAGGGTCTGTAACAGGTCTACCAAATATTACAGTTCCCTTCCTGAGGTACTCCTCTGCTCCAGTGATGTCAGGCCTGACCGTGTGATTTGCTTTGGTCAAGGCAACGTGAGTAGAAGTAACTCGTGCCACGTCAGAGCCCAAGCTTTAGGGGCCAGTGTCCCAAATGAAGGCTGTGCCATCAGCCTGGGTCTCAGATTGAAGGCAGCGTGGGATGGAGCTGTTGTTGAGCTAGGGGTGACATGTGACATAAATGAGAATGATATCCTTATGGTTGTAAGTGCCTATGATGTGGGGGTTGTTTGTTACTGCAGCAAATCTTATCTTAGGCTGATTGATACACAGAGTCAGTTAAAAGAATTTCCAGATCACCAGATTTCCTAAAGAAAGGAAGGGAAGGAACTTAAAAAAAAAAAAGCTTTAGTCAACATTAACTTATTCAATGTTTAGTTTAGAGATAGATGAATTATTATATAATAAATAAACATTTCCACTTGATGAATTATCTCTAACCTGGCATTATCTTTTCTGTTTCTAAAGGTAAGTTGATTGGTAGTTGGTGTGGTGATGTGGTCATTTCTTTTTTTTTTTGGTCACTCTGCACAGCTTGCGGGATCTTTTTTTAAAAAAATTTTTATTGGAGTATAGTTGATTTACAATGTTGTGTTAGTTTCAGATGTACAGCAAAATGAACCTGTTATACATATATATATATGTATATCTTCACTCTTTTTTAGATTCCTTTCCCATATAGGCCATTATACGGTATTGACTAGAGTTCCCTGTGCTATACAGTAGGTCCGTATTAGTTATCTATTTTATAGCCTGTGAGATCTTAGTTCCCTGGCCAGGGATCAAACCCATGCCCCCTGCAGTGGAAGCACAGAGTTCTAACCGATGGACTGCTAGGGAATTCCCGATATGGTCATTCTTTGAATGAGTGTGTATCAAGTGTCTACTCTCATCCAAACACTGTGTTAGGTGCCGGACAGAACAGACAAGTCCTGGTCCTCATAGAGCCTTCACTTTTGTTGGGTTAAGCAAGTAAAAAACAAAATAAAGGACCAAATATAAACATGGTAATTTTTTGAAAGTGATTAGATTACAAGAGCAGTAAAGCAGAATAAAGTAATAGGGAGTAACTGTGAGGGCAAGGGAAGGGTATGGGGCCACTCTAGAACATTTGGGTTCATCATGTGGATGTATCTCTCTTTACACTACAGAGAAATTGAACTGATAGGTACAAATGACTTTTTTTTCTTTTTAATGGAGTCACAGTTTTACATAAATCCCTTTACTAAAAGCACGGGAGAATTTAAAGCTGAGAACCATTTTGTCTTACAAATGATTCTTTTTGTGTTGTAAACATTCACCTTCTAATTTGTCTGAAGTTCAGTCTGAATCTTATCCATAAAATGACCCCATTCCAGGGACTTCCCTGGTGGCGCAGTGGTTAAGAATCCACCTGCCAGTGCAGGGGACACGGATTTGAGCCCTGGTCCGGGAGGATCCCACATGCCGCGGAGCAACTAAGCCCATGCACCACAATTACTGAGCCCATACGCCTAGAGCCCGTGATCCGCAACAGGAGAAGCCACCGTAATGAGAAGCCCATGCACCGCAATGAAGAGTAGCCCCCCACCACTTGATGCAACTAGAGAAAGTCCACGCGCAGCAATGGGCAGCAGCCATAAATAAATAAATAGATAGATAGATAGATAGATAAATAAATAAATAAAAATAAATCTATATAAAAAAAGTGACTCCATTCCAATGTCGAAGAGAACTCTTCCTGGAAGGCATTGGGAAGGACTTGGTTTCTGAAGTAGCTGGGGAAACCCCGTGGCAGGGCAGTTAACTTTAATTTGTTTCCAGAACGTGAGACCCATGTGTTCTATGAAGCTCTGATCCAGGACATTCCATTTTCTGATAACAGGGCTCCCCTGTGGACAGAGTCCACCACCTGCCTCCAACGAGACTAAGGTGAGCTCACAGTACTGATGGTCACAGTCACAAAAGCACACCAACTAGCTTTTATGTTTTCAAATTCAGCAAAGCTAACAAAACCAGAAAAGGAGAGAAGAATGGTCACAGCCATCAAAAGTTAACCCATATCTTTTACAACCATGCTACTCTCCAACGAGAAACAGAAAATGTCAAAATTAAAAGACACAAAGCTCACCATTTTACAGTTGTGGGAACTAAGACCGAAAGAGATTAATATGAATTGTCTGAGTTGGTTTGTTCATTCATTCATTCATTTATTCATTCAACAAATACTCACTGAGCACCAAGTCACTTGGAGCTGGACACTGAGCTGGACCCTGTGATGATAACAGAGGACAAAATAGTCTTTGTTCCTAGGAAGTTTACAGTGTGGAGAGTCTAGGGGAGGTGAGAGCTGTGAAGGAAAGAGATAGTTCTATGAGTTCTGCTTATCCCTAAATAGCCTGATCTGGTCTGAGGGGCAGTGGCCAGGGAAGAACTCCCTGAGGAGATGGCCCTCCAGCAGAGGTCTGAAGGAGGATTAAGTTTTAACAAGGAGAAGGACATGTAAAGAGGATGCTCCAAGGCAGGGGCAGAGCACCTACAAAGAAACTCTGGTGATGGGAGTGTGGTGTGCTCAAGAAACTGAAGGTAATTGAGATTGAAGAGTAGAGAGCAAGGGACACAACATTTCTAAGGGAAGGGACGCAGTCGTGGGCGCAGTGAGAACTTCGAAGGAGGGAGTGACATAACTGAATTTTCTTTTTGAAAAGAACATGCTACCTAGGAATAGAAAGGCACTCACTGAATACAATAAAGATCCTCAGGAAGCCTACAGCAGATGTCATACTTCATGGTGAAATAGTGAAAGCCTTTCCCTTTGAGACCAGGAATAAAACAAGGATTTCCCTGATAACTACTTTCTGTAAGTCCTAGACAGTGTCATAAGGATAGAAAAAGAAATAAAAATCATGGTGATTGGGAAAAAAAAGACCTGTTACTATTTGCAGCTGAAAACGATTGTCTATGTAGAAAATCCAAAAGAATCTACCCACAAATTATTAGAACTAATATACAAACTTGGCAAGGTTATTGGATACAAGGGCACTATAAAAAATTTGTTTTAAAATGCTGGAGAGGGTGTAGAGAAGAGGGAATCCTCCTATACTGCCGGTAGGAATGTAGGTTGGTGTAGCCACTATGGAGAACAGTATGGAGGTTCCTCAGAAAACTAAACATAGAATTACCATATGATCCAGCGATTCCCATCCCTGGGCATATATCCTGACAAAACTATAATTGAAAAAGATGCATGCACCCCTATGTTCATGGCAGCACTATTCACAATAGCCAAGACATGGAGGCAACCTAAATGTCCATCGACAGATGAATGGACAAAGGAGATGTGGTACATATATACAGTGGAATACTACTCAGCCATAAAAAAGAATGAAATTATGCCATTTGCAGCAACATGGATGGACCTAGAGATGATCATACTAAGTGAAGTAAGTCAGAAAGAGAAAGACAAATACTGCATGATGTCACTTGTGTGTAGAATCTAAAATATGACACAAATGAACCTATCTATGAAGCAGAAACAGACTCACAGACATAGAGAACAGACTAGTTGTTGCCAAGGGGGAGGGAGTGTGGGGGAGGAATGGACTGGGAATTTGATGTTAGTAGATGCAAACTATTACATTTAGAATGGATGGACAACAAGGTCTTACTGTATAGTACAGGGAACTATATTCAATGTCCTGAGATAAACCATAATGGAAAAGAACATAGAAAAAAATGTGTATATATGTATAACTGAGTCACTTTGCTGTACAGCAGAAATTAACACAACATTGTAAATCAACTATACTTCAAAAAAATTTTTTTTTATATGTTAGCAGCAAGAAAACAGGAAGTAAAGAGTTAATAAAGATGCATTTACAATAGCATAAAAAGTGGAATACTTAGGAATAGATCTAACAAGAGTTCTTCTGAAAATGTGACACATTAATGAGAGAAATTTAAAAAGACAAGTGGATGGATGCATCATGTTTGTCGATCAGAATATGCAGTATTGTAAAGATGTCAACTTTTCCTACATCTATAGATTCAAAGCAAGCTCAGTCAAAACCCCTCACCTTTTTGGGGGTAGAAACTGATGAGATGATTCTAAAAATCTATGTGGAAATGGAAAGGGCTAAGATTAGTTAAGGCAATCTAGAAGAAGCAAAAGTAGGTAAAGGGCTTATACTACTACATACCAAGACCTATTAAAACCTATAATAATTAAGACAGTGTAGTACTGACACCTGGATGGACAAAAAAGACCAATGGAACAAAACAGAGAACCCAGAACTAGACCTGCACATATACAGTCACTTGACCTAAAGGTGACACTGCAATATGGTGGTGGAATGATTTTTTAAAATGAATGTTGCGGGGTCAGTTGGATGATTCACGTGAAAAAAGATGACAGGTGGATTGTAGACCTAATTATGAAAGGCAATGCAAGCAAAAACAAAACAAAATAAAACAAAAACAAAAACAAAACTCTCTTAGAAGAAAATGTGGGAGAACAGCTTCATGATTTGGGGATGGGCAAAATCATTTTAAGTAGGATACACAAAGCTCCAACCAGAAAGAAAATAAAATTGGTAGATTGGACTATGTTAACATTAAGAGCTTCTGTTCTTTAACAGATACCACAGAGGGAGTGAAAACGCAGTCCATGAGATGAAAGAAGATGTTTGCAATGCATATATTTGGCAAAGGACTCATTTCTATAACATATAAAGACCCTTACAAATCAATAATTAAAAGGCAGGGCACTTAATAGAAAAGTGAGCAAAGGATTTTAACATTCACTTTACAAAAGAGAGCATCTAAATAGCTGTAAAACCATATGAAAAATGTTCAACATCGTTAAGAATCAGAGAAATACGAATTAAAAGCACAATGATCTACAATCCTACCCCCATCAGAATGGCAGATGAACCTATTTACAAAACAGAAATAGAGTCACAGATGTAGAAAACAAACTATGGTTAGCAAGGGGGAAGGGGGGGGGTAGGGATAAATTGAGAGATTGGGATTGACATATACACACTACTATATATAAAATAGATAACTAATAAGAACCCACTGTATAGCACAGAGGACTCTACTCAATACTCTGTAATGACCTATATGGGAATAGAATGTAAAAAAGAGTGGATATATGTGTATGTATAAGTGATTCACTTTGCTGTACAGCAGAAACTAACACAGCATTGTAAATCAACTATACTCCAATAAAAATTAATTTAAAAAAAGGATGTGCAGTAACCAGAACAATGAGACACTGCTGGTAGGAGTATAAGTTGGTACAACTATTTTGGAAAACTATTCGGCAGTGTCTACAAATGTTGAACATATTCCCACACTATGACCCAGCACTTCTGCTCCTGTGTGTAGACATACCCATCAGAAATGCATGCATATGTTTGCCAAAATGCATGTCTGTAAATACCAGAGCATTTACATTGTACCAAAAAAGCACAACGTAAATACCAGCACTATTCAGATTAGCACTAAACTGGAAACAACCCAAATATCTATCAACAGGAAAAGAAAGAAATAAATTGTAGTATATTCAGATAACGGAATACTACAACAAGGAGGGTGTTACTGGCTAGAAGAGGCACAATGGGGGTTTTCTAGGGGACCTGGGGGTGATCTGCTTCTTGATCTGGGTGCTGGCTTTGTGGGTATGTTCACTTGGTGGATGCTCAGCAAGCTGTACCCTTATGATCATTTTGTGCATAATGTTGTACTTGAATAAAAATTTCACTTTAAAACAGCAACAAACATAATTACTGCAGAGCAGAGAAGATAGTAGAGTGAGTAGTCAGGATGTGGAGCACTAGGCAGCTCTTGCAAGAGTCCAGGCACAAGGCCAAGCTGATGGTGGTTAGAGAAATAGTAAAATAGGTTCTGGGGGAGTGAAGGAGAAAGCCAAGAGGACTTGATAATGGATTGGCTGAGGCAGGATGCATGAGAGGTGGGTGTCAAGGTTGACTCTCAGGTTCCAACTTGTGTAACAAGATGGAGAGTGTTTCCCCAGAGGAAAGGGGAGCATTGAAGGGGGGCCAGGTTATTGGGCAGGGTGTCTGGGGAGATGAAAAGTGTATGTTTGGAGCTGAGGTTCCAAAGAGATATACAAATAAACTCATTGTATAGACAGTGGGTATGTAGGTCTGGAGTCCAGAGGAAAGGCCAGGATCGTTTATAAACAGAACTCTGAGAAATAGAACTTGAACTGAATCTTTTGGATAAAGATACCAGTTATTCATATACCAGGTACCACTGGGCTAAATGCTTTACCTGTAAAATCTCATTCAGTTCCCATGTCCATGGTCTTACTATGAGTGTGCCGTGTTCCCAAAGAGCAAGGTGAGGTTAAGCAAATTGCCGACAGATTGAGCTTTAGGAAGGGGTAGGAGGAAGGATGATGGAGACTTTTAGATTTAGATCTTTTGACTTAAGTTCTGGGTGTTGCTGCTGAATCACGATGCTCCTGTGGGTGGATTCACGGGTCCGTAGTGTCATGGACCTCAGATGAGAGAACAAGAGCAGGTTCAGCATTTCCATTAAAAGAAATCTTCAAGGGAAGACTACACGTGTCCATCTGTCAGACTGGGAAGGAGCTCAGAGGTTTGAACTCTATGACTGTCCCAGATCAGATTTAGAGGGTAAGCTCTCCGTGTTCAGACCTAGTTAAGCCACCCATCAGCTAAGTGACCTTGGGCAAATCACTTAACTTATGCATGCCTGTGTGAGTTCTTTATTGCTGCATAAAAAAACCCATCACAGCTTAGTGGATTAAAATAGCACACATTTATCATCTCACAGTTCTTGTGGGGCAGGAATCCAGTCTCTGCTGAGCTGGGTCTTATGCTCAGGGTCTCTTGCAGGCTGCAGTGAAGGGATTAGCTAGGGCTGGGGTCTGATCTGAGGCTTGTCTGGGGAAGGATCTGCTTTCAGCTCACAAGGTTGTTGGCAGAATTCAGACCCCTGTAGAATATGGGAATGAGGGCCTCAGCTCCTTGCTGGCTGTCAGTTGGAGGTCACCCTAGTTCCTTGTGATATAGGTCTCTCTGTACAATGGTTTGTTTTGTCAAAACTGACAAGGAAGTGTCAATAAAGAGTGTCTCCTAGCAAGATGGAAGTTATGATCCTAAGTAACATATCATGGAAGTGACTTCCTGTCACCTCTGCAAATTCTATTGATTACAGTGAGTCCCAAGTCCTTCCTACCCACTCAAGGGGAGAGGATTACACAGGGCATGAACACCAGGACTCAGGGATCATTAGGGGCCACCTTTATGTCTGTCTGCTATGACGTATCAGTGTTCTCATCTATAAAATGGGAATGGCAATGGTATCTACCTCATGGGTGTTTGTATGACATAAATGAGATAATGCATGTAAAGCACTTAGCACAATCCCTAGAACATAGTTTGTGCTCTAAAAATGGTTAGCTGCTGTTTTTATTCTTCTAATTCTGCAATCATATGGCCGTATGAAAGGAGTCTATTTTTATAAATAGATTCATTGTGGATGGCCAGCTTCCTGTGGGACATTTAAAATGCAATGCCATTCGTAAGCAATCATGCACTCCCGACAGGGCAGGAGGCATGTGTGACAAAAAGTGAGGCAGACCAGTAACCGTCAGGTGGCATTGCAAAGGGAAAAGGTAGCCGTGTCTGGCCCTGAAATATGAAAAGTGAACGCCCCCGCCATCTGATGGGGTCTACAATCACCCTTCTGCAGATACATAAGCCATGGTTCCATCACATTCGTTTCCAAATCAGTCGCAGCGTGGAGATCCCGTTGACATTCAAATACTGGCTCGCTGATGTACAAGTACAAATATCTGCCTTTTAGTCACGGACAAGTAAAACATGCATCGTACTTGCTGTTAAAAATCAGCAGGCTTATAAGAGACCCTCTGATAATGATTTTTAACTTTAAACCATCAGGAGGTAAGGAAAGGTGCTGGACCAGGAGTCGGGAATCCTGGGTTTGCATCCTGACTCTACGGTTGATGATCCCTGTGCCTTGTTACTTCCTTCCGGCCCTCAATTGCCTCGTCTGTATCATGAGAGGTTTATACTGTTGTGTCCCTGTGAGTCTGTCCTCTGATAAATTTCTTTGATTCTAAATTTAAATGGCACGTTAGACTTCTGGTTCTGCTAGAGGTAATTGGAGTCGTGGCCTGCCTCTCTTCCTTTAAAAAGGTCAAGGCATGCTGCTCCGGATCCCCTGTGTTTAATGTTCATTTGCTAACCTGAAATTTAAGTTGGTCATGCAAGAGTCTCCTGTGCCTAAATGCATCTGAGGATAAAAATAACTTCCTGTGAATTCTTCCCGAGGGTGAGCAATTTCACATGCATTAGTACCCTTAGCTTCCGCACGACTTCTCGCCACCCTCCTTAATGTTCTAGTAAAAGGTATGCAATCACAGAATGCTAAAATGTTTCATGAAAAGGAGACTGGGGCTGATCTGTCAAGCCTGCTAATGCCATTGTATTAAAAGGGACTTCTCAGGATCTCAGAAGGGGATTGTTCATTTGTTCAATCGTTCATTCAAACAACCAAGCACTTTGTAACTATTGTGTGCCAAACCAGAGTACCGGGGATACAGCACTGAAAAGGGGGTTCAGTCTTAGGAAGCATAATGTTTAGTGGGATAGGCAGGCAAAGAGATAATTCTATGTACATATAACCAGATGACTGATGGCATTATTGCTTTAAAGTCATTCTCTCTTTTGGGTGGGGATGAAGATTTTGATGAGGACGATGAGGAAGACGATGGTACTGATATAGCCAGGCACTATTCGAAGTGCTTTACATATATTAATTCATTTAATTTTCACAACAACCCTTTGATGTAGGTACTCTTATAATTCCTAATTTACAGATGAAGAAATTTGCAGCAGAGAGAGGTCAAGTTATTTCTTCAAGGTCACACAGCTAGTAAGTGGTAGGGTCAGGAGCCTATCATAGGCAGACTGCTCTTGACCACTCCCCATACCTGCTAGAGCTATTCATTCAGCAGGGATTTACTGGACATTAGCTATGGGCTGGGGGATAGGGCATTAAAGATATGTGTCCTATCCTGGCGGAGTCCACAAGCCACAGTGCACAAGTCTATCAGAGGCATGTGCGGTATGCTGTGGAGTCATTGGTGCCCCCGGATGTACACACACTGATGATTGGATAGTTTCCTTAATTACCAGGAATATCTCTCCCTCTCCATTTGCTTTGGACTAAACATGTAGCTCAAGAGTATTGCAGACAAACTTCAGGCATTTAAGAAACACCTTGACAGGTTTGATATTGTTGCCATATCAGTATCCTCTATATTATCATCTAAATAGGAATTTAAAATTTTTCTAGGAGCAAGGGCTGGTGCCAACTCAGAATATAAAAGTGCTGAAATTCTAACATATCATTTTCATTTCTGATCAGAGTTATGTACTGGGGAAAGGATCTGTGGGATGTCCAGAATGGGATGTGTCTCTCGGTTGCTCAGCTGAGGGTCCCAAGCTTTACCACCCTTTGTAGCCAAGAGCAGTGTCTTACAGATAGTCTGCCCCTCACCTCAGCTTGAAGCTGGTATCCCAGGCTTCGCCCTGCCCTTTTATGAGCAGGACCGAGACTCATATATCATTGTCAGAGAGTGTTTAAATGTTCTCATGATGCTTTGATGCTAGGCTGCCAGCCATGTATTCAGAGTGGACAACAATGGAAACAGATGTGTTAGAGGCCATAATGATTGAGTAACGTCAGAGACAGTCTGACAGCCTCATGGGAAAAGTCCTGTTCCTAAGGTTAGGTGAAGCGTCTTGTGGCCAGAGGAAAAGCATCTGTGTGTAAATGACCGTTCTTAAGAACTTAATTCTTTGCCACTGGCTGAAACCTCCTGGTTATTCCCACGTTCTCAGTCATGCTTCCCCTCTTCCTTCAACTTTATCTCCTTTCCACATCTTCTCATCTTTCTTGCCTTCTTCCTCCTTTGCGTTTGTTGCCTCTGTTTAGGGTTCTCCCCCCAGGTCTTCACCTGGCCACTTCCTTTGCATCATTCCTGTATTACCTCTACCGAGAAACCCTTCTCGCCCCTTTGTTTAATATAAGTCCTCCCTTGCTTCTCTCTCTTCCATCAGTCTTATTTTCTTCATAGCAGTTCTTGTTATCTTAAAGCATCTTCCTTATGTGTTTATTATCTGTCTTGTCCATTAGAAAGTAGCTTCTTGAAGACAGTGCTTTTTCCTGCATTTCATATATATCACCTAGAATAAGACCTGGCCCAGATCATATACGAAAATATTTTTTTTTTGAGTGAAAAAATGGATTAATTAATTAAATGAGAACAGAAAATAAATGTTGGTTTCATTTTATAGAATTGGTTCAGTCACAGTGTTATAGTACAGGTTACAGACTTTGGTGAGTTATTTAATGCATAAGATGGGTTAGCCTTGGAACCTGATTAGCTAAGTCAGGAGAGGTCCACTTTAGGTCAACAATGGGTGTGTTTAGCCAGAGGCATGTCTTGCTTTTCTTATCTTTTGGAAATCCATGGATGAAGCTTCTGGGATTTATCAATATTTAATAAATTAATATTAAATTTATTATATTATATTATTAATAATATTTCCTTGTCTTCCACAATGGTTCTTGGGAGGGAGAATCTTAATCATAGAAACAATAATGATAATAAAACACCTAGAATGTGCACACACATGCTAAATGCATTATGAACATTCCTTGATTTAATTAAGACATTGTTATGAGTTGAATTATGTCCCCCACGCTTGAGTACATATTTTGAAATTCTAACCCCCAGTACCTCAGAATTCTTTGGAAATATGGTGGTTACAGATACAACTAACTTAAGATGAAGTCGTTAGGGTGAGCTCTAATCCAACATGACTGGTGTCCTTACAAAAATGGGAACTTTATATATAGAGAAACATATAGAGACAAGGCAGCGTGGAGAGACAGAGAAAGAAGATGGCCATCTACAAGCCAAGGAGAGAAACCTGGAACAAATCCTTCCCTCACAGCCCTCAGAAGGAACCAACCGTACCAACACCTGGATTTTGGACTTCTAGACTCCAGAACTGGGCAGCCTCTTGGTTGGATGCTCTAAAATTAGAGACTGTATATAGGGAGTGAGAATAGTGTGGGATTATGAGCCTGGACTGTGGAGCCAGATTGCCTGGATTTGAATCCCTGTTCTACTATGACCTGAGTGACCTTGAGCAAGTTTTTTAACCTCTCAGAGCCTCCGTATTTCATTTGTGAAATAACATGATTGTGGCAAGGATTAAAGGAGTTAATATTTGTAGAGCGCTTCCCTGTTTCCTGGCACAGAGTAAGCAGTAGGTAAGCTGGTAGATGTTCTCGTCATTACGTTGACATCACGTCTGTCTCCTGCAGCAGTAATCCTCGCTGGGGGTGGTTCTACCCTCTAGGGGGCATTTTGGGAGTATGCTTGCATCTCACAGTGATTGAGGGAGGCTGCTGGCATTTGGTGGGAGGAAGAAATGCTACTTGTCCTGCAATTTATAGGGAAGGATTTTTCCATCTCCTACGTGTCTTGTAAACCACCTGATGCCAGATGTTCACGTGTGTGAAGAACCTGTTTACAGTGATCCGACTGTGGAATTTTTTTGTGTGGTTGAATTTACAATGGAATTTTGAGGAGTGTAATTACATGTAAATTGAGGATAGACTGTGCCTTGTTTTATTTGGAATTTTACCAGGAGTTGCTCCCCATTTTGAAAATATTCATCAAAGGTACATGTGCCTCATGGTATTTGACCCACCAGAACAGCCGCCTGAACCAGCGTGTAGCTTGCAGCTGTCATGGTGATTCTTCATATATGAACAAGTAAACTGATTTAGTGCTGCTTCCTAAATGCCAAATATGAAAACAAATATCAACAATATTCAACTGCTTATCTCTTGACACCAAATGAAGTCAGGCTGAGTGAGTGCTCACAGACTAGTCCTGCCTGAGAACTTACTTCTTGAAATATACATTATTTTTGCCATTTATTTATTTCACTTTATTCCTCCTTTATAATTAAAGTAGTAAAAGGGGAATTCTAGCATTGTCTTTGTGTCACATTTTGGTAATTCTCACAATATCCTCCACTAGCAAAATGATTATAACTCACTCAGATGATGGTTAGCATTTTTTAGCAACAAAGTATTTTTTCATTAAGGTATGTACATTAACATACATAAGGAATTTTTTTTTAGACGTAATGCTAGTGCACACTTAATAGACTACAGTGAAAACATGACTTATATACACTGGGAAACAAAAAACTTCATGCGACTCACTTTACTGCAGTGGTTTGGAACTGAACCTGCGGTATCTCCGAGGTCTGCCTGTGTGTTTTAAAAAGAGGACTTTGAGTCTGATAGACTTGAGCATCCCTGCCCTGTGGTACCTCTCAGTTAATCTGAGGTCAGCTTCCTAATTTCCCTTCCCTGTGACAACTCTTCAGATATTTGAAGATGGTGACAGCCTTCATCCGCTCACCTCTCTCTGTGTCTTCACTTTTCCAGAATATACATCCCCAGTTCCTTCAAGTCTTTCTCTAATGATGTGGTCTCAGGATTCCTCATTCTCCTGGCTGCCCCTCTCCAAGTTTGTTCTGGTTTCTCTAAATGCCACTTTCAAAAGGAAACCAACTAAACAGAATCTGCTGAGCTAATTTTTCAAGTATGCAGGATTGTTTTCAAATATGCAGAAACAAAGTTGGATCTGGAGCTGGGCCTTATGTGCCGTAGTCGATGTGCGAAGTTCCATCGGGCAGGACAGACAACCCACAGAGGTTTCCTGTTGTGTCACTCTGTTTATCCTTGGCAGCACCAGGAACTTTGCTGCCAGGTTTACACCATCATTTGTCAGAGGATGTTCCGTAGGAGATCAAACTCCAAAATCATGGAATTTGTGCTGACGCAGAGAAAGGTCCCAAAGATGAAGGTTTGGGGGGGGAAATAAGCTAGGAGATGTGAACCCTTAGTACCAAGTCTCTGCCCTTGCCGTACTTTTCTGACACCATCATCAGACAGAAACCATGCTGACCCCTCTGTTGTCTTGGATGAAATAGAAGCAGCCCCTCAGTGAGCTTGTGCCAAGGGACCAACACCGGGTGTGGGCCTCTCACTCTGGGAGGAGTCCCCTCCAGAGAGGCAAGATGCTGATTTGACCAGGCACCACATTTGCTGGAAGCAAGCCTCTAGAACTTGACGATGTTGGTTTTGGAGTTTTCAGGGCCTTTCACCGACCTGGGATTGGTCCAGTGAATTCTGGTTCAAATGTGGCACCTGCAACCCAACAAAGGCAGTGATAGCAGGGCTCCCTTGGGGCCTCAGGAATGTAAGTTGTCTGCCCTTGCATTAAATAGCTCCAGGGAGCTCCACTTTGAAAGGTTATTTCATACGTACCTTTTGTAATTTTTCCATTTCTTTCTCGTGACAACTCTCTACCCTGCCAGCCAGCCATCTACGTCCTTTTCACTACACTGCAGTGAAACGGTAGCACTTTACAGCAAAGGAAGGCTGGGTGCTATGTTGTGACTACTATAGTTGTTCAACGTAATCTGGGATTTTCTGGACAACCTGAGACACCGAGGAACCTCAAAGTCATCTAGACAAGGGTGCGGGACCAACAGCTTGGAAGTGTTACCATTCTGAGTCAGACAAGAGAGAATCACCTGTCAAAATGTCAGAGATGTGGGAGGATGCTGAGCTGTCCCAGGACCCAGGGTTACAGGGAAAGGATGCCTGGGCACTTAGCTCTCGTCGCTTCTGCAAGGTCAGAGCAGCGACCATTTCAGAAGAATTAAAGCAAGTCAGACTCTGGCCGGTGCGTCCAATCCAGCTCACTGCCTATTTCTTTTAGCCTGCAAGCTAAGAAAGATTTTTATATTTTTAAATGGTTGGGGGAAAAAAAAATCAAAGGAAGAGTAATATTGGTAACACATGAAAATGATGTGAAATGCAACAATCAATATCCATAAATAGTCTCGTTGGAAGGACCAGGATGCAGCATCTAAATAAAAATGATATCTTGGAGGAAAGCCTGAGAATGTGAGAAAGTGGAGCCATGTTTAAAATAATGAGCTCCTTACAAGTTAATAAGATAAAATTGTCAGGATGATGCTGCCCTAATCTGATTTGTACTGGAGCCAAGGCCAAACTGCATTCTTTGGTTGAGAGGAAATGTAGCCTCAGTGATACTAATATTCAAGCAATTTACCAAGAGATAAAACTAAAGTAATTTGTTATAATTTTACGATGAGATCTCTTTCCTTGGCTTAGGAGAGGTTTTTATTGCCTCTAGTCTTGCAGTTTCACTCTTGCTAATATCGATTTTACTATAATCTCTTTCCCTCTTTTACACTTCTCAAGTTACTTCTTGATTTGGACAAAATTCACTTTTTAACACAGTTGAAGATACAAAAACCAACCTTTGAGAAAATGCATTATGATCATTATATTTTACTGCTGCTGGCCAATATTATGTGTGCGTTGATAGAGAAAAATGCATTTTTGAGTTGCAAGACTTTTCTCTTTCCTTGATCTGCTTTTGTCTTAAAGGGAGGGCCAAAGAGGCCAGGAATGCCCTGGTGAGGGCCCTGTCTATTGGGAAGGGCTTTGTAAAGCTCCCTGGAACGAAGACCTGCATTCACTCTGCGGGCCTAGGTGTCGCTGGTAACACCCTTTAGCAGTTCCTTATTGCCCTACATTATTTAATGAGGCCAAGTGCATTACATCTGTGATTTTATGTAACCCTGGGAGGTTGGTGGGGTTCACGGTGGGATGTTACAGAGGAAGAAAATTAAGCTCATCAAGTTGAAACACATCCCCCAAGCTCCAGCAGCTGCCATGTGAGGTGGTGAGAGGTCAGACCCTGCTATCTGATTCCAGGGCACCATGATCTTTCCACCACTCTGGGACCCAGGGCCTCCCCAGAAGGTACCTCCACGTGACCAGAGATGTGGGGACCGTTGAGGCCTGAAATGTAGGGCTGCATGCCCTCAAACCTGAGCATTCCATGTCCCTTTAAGAGTATGACAGTTCTGAGTCTTGTTGCTAGGCTAGCTGGGTTTCCAGGCACGCTAATCAGAGCATATCTCAGTTCTGAACATCTTGGGGTGGGGTGTTCATATCTCTTCTCTCCCAATGCAGGAAGTGTTGCCAAAGCCTGGTGTTAAATAAAAAGGATAATTCGGGGCTCTGAGATGAACCGTTGCTGTGTGTATCAAACACTTCACACATACTCCATGTTGCAGTAAGGAAAATGCAAGCACATCTCCCTGTCTGTGCGTGATCTAACCCTCACTCACACAGCGCTCTGGCTTACAAAGCATTTCCATGAACAATATCCTATGTAAGCCCCTCAAGGTTAAATATCATACCCATTTCACAGGTGAGGAAACTGAGGAACAGCCAACTAAAGTAATGTACCTGGGGTTCCATAACTGAGATCAAAGGCATATGTGTAACTCAGGCTTCCTGACTCCCAGAAGGTCAATGTTTGGGGCCCATTGGTGAGGTTGTACATGTCCCACTGTGGACGCTCTGTGAATTGTCAGGACATCTCCCTTGGCATGAATTTTCCTACTTTCCTTTTACGGGCTTCTATCAGCTATTCCCCAAACAGATTTTATGGTGGTCTTGCTTCCCCTAGACCTTTGTCCTTGTGTTAATGGCCTTTATTTCCCATTAGCCTCTCAGAGCTGGTATATCGATGAGTGTGTATATTTTACAAAACTCACGAAAACCTACTGTTTCCTTGAGGATCCAGAAAGAAAATAGAGAAACTGGAGTTTGCCTTCATGTTGCTCTTATTGCATTAGAAAGTAAATGCAGTAATTTTTATGTGTGCATTTGGGATTTTCTTTTCTGGGTGAATTCTAGGGCAGTTAACATAAATAAAAATGCCTTTGCTGCTTTGGCAGAGTTTTGGAACTAGCTTAGCGTGATCAAGCTTGTCTCTTATAGTTTCTTCAAAAAAAATGTTTTCTTGAGATGAGTTGGCAGCAGTTCTGGTCAATTTCTTGTCGGTCTGGCAGAAGGCGAGTAGAACATGTGTCTTCTCTTCTCCTTCTCAGAGGTAGGTAGTATATTTGCAAAAATAGATCACATCTCTTCTACTTTCTCTCAAGAATGTTTGGCCAATCAGAGGCAAAGGCTTGGGGACCTTTTCGGGCTGTTTCCTGGGAATCTGCCATTGCAAATTCCATCCTTAAGATGCTTGCACCTGCTTTTATGTCTTTACTCCTTAGTTTCATTCTTATTTCTCTACAAAAGACTACATAGCCTCAAATGTGTGTCTGTAAACATTTACCTTCTGATTCATGTCTAGGTTCAGAAAGTAACTTGTACAGCATTTACAATTCCACTGTAGAAACTGACCATTTCTCCTCCTTAGGAGAGGTGGAGAGGTAACCTACATTAATTGAGCACTTTCTGTATTCCAGACACATGCATTTGTTTTCACCATGACCCTATGCATTCTCTTAGCCTATTATTTATTTATTTATTTATTTATTTATTTAATTTTTGGCTGCATTGGGTCTTAGTCGTGCCATGCGGGATCTTCATTGAGGCATGCGGGATCTATGGTTGCAGCGCGCGGGCTTCTCTAGTTGTGGTGTGCAGGTTTTCTCTTCTCTAGTTGTGGCAGTCAGGTTCCAGGGCACATGGGTTCCTCCGTAGTTGTGGTGCACGGGTTCCAGAGTGAGTGGGCTCTGTAGTTTGCATCACGTGTGCTCTAGTTGAGGCGCATGAGTTCAGTAGTTGTGGCGCGCGGGCTTAGTTGCCCTGCGGTATGTGGGAATCTTAGTTCCCTGACCAGGGAATCTTAGAACCCGCGTCCCGTGCATTGTACAGGCTGGAGGGGAAAAATGACTTGCCTAAGTCACTTTACCAAGTAAGTGGTAAACTAAGACGTAAAGCAGGCCTATCTGACCACAGAGTGAAATCTGTTTTGCCCTGATGACTCACCTGGCTTCGGAGGCTCTGTTGGATTAAATGTAGCTCTTGCCCCCTTGACTAAAATCCTTCATTGTGCTGTAATCCTTTCCCCCTCTAATTTGAAAGAGGATTGCACATGCTGTGTGGAATTTTTCCAGCGTGGGAGAAGACTGTGTTGGTATTCTGTTTCCACTTGTCGAGCCCAAACAAAGAGTGATTTATCTTCACCCAGAGCTGTCATGCCTGGGTGCGTGGGCGCCAAGCACCCTTGCCAGGACTCCACGGAAGCCACATGATGTTGCTAAGCTATCGCCACCTGAATGCTAGCCAGTGGCCAGGATAATGATCACAGTAATAATGGCTGACATCTATTGAGCATATGTGCCCCAGGCACAGATCAAAATGCTGTATGTGAATTAACTCATTTAGTCCTTGAAACATCCCTGTGATCACATTATTATCCCCATTTGGCAGATGAGGAAACTGAGGCTCAGAGAAGTTGTTAGCACTTATCACTGGCTAACATGTAGTTGTTCTATACTTTTCTTATTTCTCTCTCTCTCCCCCTCTAGAAGGTAAGCTCTGCGAAGGCAGGGTTTTGGAGTTTGCGTTTGATTTGTTCACTCTTGTATCCCCACTGCCTAGAAGGAGGCTTGGGACATAGTTGGTGTTCCATAAATAGTGTGGAATTAATGAAGTCATGTAGAACAGAGACAGGAGAGAAGCCACTCACCAGCTGAGTTGGATTGTTCTCCAGAACCTCTATGTTTTTATTTGATCCCTGGCCAATTGATTCAACTGATCTATTGTCCCTGGGCATCTGGAGGAGGCAAGAAGGCTGCCTCTATCTGGAACAATTGTGACTTTACAGGCACTGTCTGGGCCAAGTTCAGTGCCTGGCACTCAGTAGGCCCAAGCTGTCTGCATGAATGAACAAATAAATTATTCCAATGGTGGGAAACCCTGTGGTGGAAATGTACCAGCATTAGATTTGGGTGGAGAGACAGACCAGATGGCTCCTCCCTAGAGGAACATGATTGCTTATCCACTGAGTACTTCCCATGGCCATGGTCCCAGCTCTCCAGGAACTTTTTGTCCAAATAAGCTTGCCAGGGCTTCCCTGGTGGTGCAGTGGTTAAGAATCTGCCTGCCAATGCAGGGGACGCTGGTTTGATCCCTGGTCTGGGAAGATCCCACATGCTGCGGAGCAACTGAGCCTGTGCGCCACAACTACTGAGCCCGCGTGCCACAGCTACTGAAGCCTGCGTGCCTAGAGCCCATGCTCCACAACAAGAGAAGCCACCGCAATGAGAAGCCTGTGCACCGCAACGAAGAGTAGCCCCTGCTCGCCGCAACCAGAGAAAAGCCCGCGCGCAGCCACGAAGACCCAACACAGCCAAAAATAAAATAAATAAAAAATTTAAAAAAAACAAGAAAAACAAATAAGCATGCCACTCCGTTATGGTAAATTTCATGCAAGTAACTGTGCAAAGTAGAAAGGAAGGTTACAGTCGAGGCAAGGAAAATGAGAATATAGAGGAAGGAGCTGTTCTTCTTTTGCCAAAAAGACCAAGAAACAAAAAAACACTTTTCTTAGGAAACTTTCCGGACTTGCTTCCCCCTTCCCACTTTCTTCCCAACCATTTCTGTTTCTCCCTTCATCAACCCTGGCCAAGCTGCCACACCTTTGGATTTGTGGCATTTGTTTGGAAAATGCCACGCATTTTCCTAACAGACGTTTCCATCTCTTTTGATCATATGTATTTTCTTAACTGTCAGTTGATTTTGACTGATTAGCAAAAGCACCTCAAAAACAAACACTAATAAAAATTCTCCAAACAAAACTAAATGAGCTTGTTTAAACCCTATATTGACATTTATGTTTGCAAGATTTTTCTTTAACAACAAAACAGGGTATGTAATTGGGAGGGGGTTCATTTCATCACACAGATGAATGCCTTATAGAAAGATTTTCCCCAAGGATTAATAAGAAGACTCATTCCAACAGATAAGCCCAATTTTGAACAGTTTACCCAGGTTATTAACAAAGGAACAAAATTCCACCTGTGGAGGAGGTTGGGGCAATAAATCTCTCTCTTCTTTCTTTCCATCACTTAAGCCCTGCACACTCACACACACACACGTGTGTGCACGTACACACACACACACACACACACACACACACACACTTACACATGATCTCTCATTCCAACACGGACATCTTTAAAATATGCCTGTAAGATGCTTAATCTACAACAGAGGTGAATAGAGGGATTCTGATTTGGTGCAGATGGGGAGATTCCTCTGAATCAGAATAAAACAAAAGCTTTTTAATGTGTCTGATCTAGCTCTACTACAGGCTTTTATTCCCAGTTTTTGTAGTGCCTATCTGCTGTGTGAAGTTTATTTCAATAGCTTATGGCCCAACACACAGTGGGTGAGTTGATGTTATGATGTGATGATATTTGCTTCCAGGCAAAACTTACTGACAAGCAAAAGAAAGACAGAAAGACAGAGCTTATTAATCTCCAAATGTAAACTTGAGGATCTTAGCCCTTCTGGGCAACACTATAGAGCTAACAATAACAGCTATACTTTGATAGTCATGATAATTTGTGCATATGTGACATTTTAACTTTAAAAAGCTTTTTCTCATATATAGGATTAATTAGTACTGGCCCACAAAAGGCCAAGAGAAACTTAACTCTCACTTGCATACTTATGGCTTAGAAATGACTTGTTTTATTTAACATGTTTTAAAATTTATATTGGATGCTTGAAAAATATCATACACCCCCAAACAGTTTATTAGCTGCCGTATTCCGGATGTGTTGGTGTAATTAGAACCACCTCTCCTGATAATGGCTGCCTGTTGTTTTAATAATATTAGAAGCTGTGCCTTTGTGTGTCTGTTTTGGCCAAAAGCATGAAGTGTTATCAGCAAAAGAAAATCCCAGTAGGTTGGAAATGGTAGTTCTGATCTTCTCTTATCTGAACCCACTGCTTATGATATAGGTTGAGTATGTAACCAAGTGGAGAAAACTGTCAAGCCTGTTGCATTCGGTGGCTTGGTGTGTCAGGGAGTGGCAGTTGCTCCTAAACCCTTAGATGACAGTGTGAGGCCTTGGCGGGGGTGTGTGCTGTGGCTGTATTATATATATCCCTGGCTGATTTGCATGTAGCTCAGGGTTTTGATGGCAGCCTGTAGCCAATGGCAAGGGAAGAATAACCAGGCCTTGCATTGTTTTGGGGTCCTTTAGAAGCACCCCATTGAACTGGAGTATATTACTCAGGGGTCTACTAATTGTAAGCATAGCTCAAAGGAAAGTTATTGGCTCATGTAAGTAGAAGTCTCTGGAGAGAGCAAGTGGTTTTCAGGGACTCACCAGTGCCTTCAGGACTTGGTTTCTCCACAGTCTCGGCTCTGACCTGCTCCATGCTGGCTTCATCTTCATCTTCATCTTCATCTTCGAGCATGTTCTCCATAGAGGAGACCTCTCATAGGGACACCCTCATAGACAGCAACCCCAGCGGAAAGAGGGCTTCCAACAAAACCCAGATTTAAGTCTCACTGATTGACTTGGATTACGGGTCCACATTTGAACAATCACTGAGCCTTGGGTGGACGGAATGCCCTGATTGGCCAGGCTTGGATCATGT
The DNA here is from genome assembly GCF_028564815.1 of Eubalaena glacialis. Taxonomy (NCBI): domain Eukaryota; kingdom Metazoa; phylum Chordata; class Mammalia; order Artiodactyla; family Balaenidae; genus Eubalaena; species Eubalaena glacialis. Next base: position 184,594,339 of record NC_083718.1, on the reverse strand, counting down.
ACCCATTTCTCAGAAATAGAGAGAAAGGAGTTCCCCTCCTGGGCCACATCAACTGAGAGCTGGGTGCTCCTCAAGAGAAAATTAAGGAGGGAGTGGGGTTATCAGAGGAAAGAAGGAATGGTTTCTGGGCTTGGAAAACAAATGACTTCTCCATGGGGCCACTAAACCCTTGGATCTGACTGATTCTGCACCTTTGTTCCCTCCCCTTCCCCTATCTCTGAGACATCCATCATGTTGAAATATTTATAGGACATTGGCCATTGAGATGGGTGCCAGGGTAGGTTCAAAGGTGAGTAAAAGCACAAGCCTTTCCCACCCAGAGCTCACAGTCTGTACACACACACACACACACACACACACAATTTCAGTACTTGCGATAAGCTCTATGATCCAGCCATGTACCAAGACCTGTTGGGAACACAAATGAGGAAACAATCTTTCTTCTTGGGAAAGTAAGCAGGGGCTTCTTGGAGGTAGAGACATTCGAACCAGGTCCTGAAGGCTGAGCACAGCACACCTGGGGATATTTGTGACCAGTCTTCTTCTTCTCCTGACCTTTCTCCCTTCATTAACTATCCACCTATCTTACCCCTCAGCTTCTACAGACACACCTCAGCCAAGGTTCCCTTTCCTCCACCATGATCACCATGACTTCATCCAGCATGATCTCCACCAGCCAATGGGTGGTGCTAAGCACATATCCATCACACAGTAGTTGAGAACTCTCCTTCCGAGCTCTTCACCTGTGTGGACCACTGAGCAGGTGAACGTGGTCTCCACTCTGGTCGATCCCTTGGTGATTGGTTGCCTTACTCTTGACTGGTAGGTATTTTCCAGAGTTTTCTAGCCCAGCTCTTCCTCTGCTGCCATGAAATCTTTTCTTCAGATTATTCTAGCAGCGTGGGGGCCAGAGCAGAGTGTTAGGTCCTAAAGCTGTCGGCACCCATCCCTGCTCTGGGCTCCTCACCAGCCTGGGCATGAACTCCTTGGAACATCTTTGGCTGGACGTCCACTCTCTTTCTCCCCACCTCACTTCACCCCAGCCCAGACCTGTAAGACAAAGCCCATTTCCACATTTGCACAGGCTGACCAGAAAGTATCATTTCTTCGTAAAACAGTTGAGGAACCCAGACCCCCTAAAACTGCTGTAAGACTAAATGTGTCAAGGTGACTAGTAAACTGCTTTGTGAAATTTAGCAGTGGAGTCTGGATATACTATGCTGGATGTGCACTGTGAAGGTCCAATTTATTTCTTAAGACAATTCAGGAACAGCAAGATAATTCACCTTCATGTACCTATCCTTCCTTAGATTTTGGTTTTAATTAATTGAGTCAGCAGGACCATTCAAAATCTGATTTCCAAGAGAGTGTTTCCTCTGTGAGTGTGCATGATTTTGCAGTATCTGGGTGGAAAGTAAAAAATGTAGACCGTCATCTGGAGTCCGAAAACAGGACGTTTGTAAGAATACTGGTGGTTGGCAGCACTTGTCACTTTTCCTTTAGGTGTCTGAGACTTCAGAACCTGAGGGGCAAACATGTAGGTTTCTTTTTATATTCTGTAAATCACAAATCCTCCTGTGGCTGCAGCTCTGAGAGAAGGATGTTCATTTTACCGTTTCTTCTAATTAAGCAAAGTGGTGACTTTGCCATTCTAACTCTCTTATATGAGCCAGGTTTCTCACCATCTTTTAAAATTTTTTTAAAAATTAATTAATTAATTTATTTTTGGCAGTGTTGGGTCTTCGCTTCTGTGCGAGGGCTTTCTCCAGTTGTGGCAAGCGGGGGCCACTCTTCATCGCGGTGCACGGGCCTCTCTTGTTGCGGAGCACAGGCTCCAGACGCGCAGGCTCAGTAGTTGTGGCTCACGGGCCCAGTTGCTCCGCGGCATGTCGGATCTTCCCAGACCAGTGCTCGAACCTGTGTCCCCTGCATTGGCAGGCAGATTCTCAACCACTGCGCCACCAGGGAAGCCCCATCTTTTTTCTTTTTAAATGTGTGTGTCCTATAGTAGGGTTTCTTAATCTTGACTCTGTTGATCTTTTGGGCTGGACAGTTCTTGGTTAGGCAGGATGGGGGTTGTGGGGGGCTGTCCTGTGCGTTGTAGGATGTTTAGCAGCATCCCTGGCTTCTACTGTCTCCACTAGATGCCGGTCTCCCCACCAATTCTGACAACCCAAAATGTCTCCAAACATTGCCAAATGTCCACTGCGGGGCAAAATCATCCACAGCTCAGAACCACTGTCCCAGAGCCTTGCTACTCCGTGGACCGCGGATCAGTAGCATTGCATCCCCCGTGAGTGGTTAGAAATCCAGACTCTGGAATCCTACTGCAGAACTACTGGATCACAATCTGCATTTTTTTTTTAACATCTTTATTGGAGTATAATTGCTTTACATTGTTGTATTAGGTTCTGCTGTATAACAAAGTGAATCAGCTATACATACACATATATCCCCATATCCCCTCCCTCTTGTGTCTCCCTCCCACCCTCCCTATCCCTCCCCTCTAGGTGGTCACAAAGCACCAAGCTGATCTCCCTGTGCTATGCGGCTGCTTCCCACTAGCTATCTATTTTATATTTGGTAGTGTATATATGTCCGTGCCACTCTCTCACTTCATCCCAGCTTACCCATCCCCCTCCCGTGTCCTCAAGTCCATTCTCTACGTGTGCGTCTTTATTCCTGTCTTGCCCCTAGGTTCTTCAGAACCATTTTCTTGTTTTTAGATTCCATATATATGTGTTAGCATATGGTATTTGTTTTTCTCTTTCTGACTTACTTCACTCTGTATGACAGACTCTAGGTCCATCCACCTGGACAGCTACATGTAAAAGAATGAAATTAGAACACTTCCTAACACCATACACAAAATAAACTCAAAATGGATTAAAGACCTAAATGTAAGGCCAGACACTATAAAACTCTTAGAGGAAACATAGGCAGAACACTATGACATAAATCACACCAAGATCCTTTTTGACCCAACTCCTAGAGAAATGGAAATAAAAACAAAAGTAAACAAATGGGACCTAATGAAACTTCAAAGCTTTTGCACAGCAAAGGAAACCATAAACAAGAAGAAAAGACAACCCTCAGAAGGGGAGAAAATATTTGCAAACGAAGCAACTGACAAAGGATTAATCTCTAAAATATACAAGCAGCACAAGCAGTTCAATATCAGAAAACAAACAACCCAATCCAAAAATGAACAGAAGACCTTTTAAACCTTTGAAACCTTTATGACAGATCCCCAAAGATTAAACTGTATTGGAGAGGTCACAGTACTGAATCAGAAAAAGAGACATTTTTAAAAAGGTCTGTACACAGCTAGTGGGGGTGGGGTGGGAGACGTACACTTCTTCACTCCAACATCAAATACACAATGCAGAAGGGTTTCAGTGATTATCACAGATTTCTAGACCACTACCATGTACGCTAGTCCCTGGCCCGCTTTTTAAAGTTGCTTTTAAAAAGGATTAAAAGTGCACAGACACTTTTAAATAGACATTTCTCCAAAGAAGATATACAGATTGCCAACAAACACGTGAAAGGTTGCTCAACATCACTAATCATTAGAGAAATGCAAATCAAAACCGCAATCTGTATGTTAACGCAATTCCCAGGTGATTTGTTTACACATAACAGTTTGAGAAGCTTAGTAGTTCAATGAGTTAAAGTAGTAGTTCTCAAACTTCTATGTATATCAAAATCACCTTCTGAGCTAATGAAGAACACAGATGCCAGGCTCATTGAAGTAAGAGAGAGCCTGGCTCTTTGCATTTTTTCCAGGTTCCCCAGGTGATCTGTTACTGACCGACATTTGAGAGTCATTGCCATAAAACCCACAAGATCAGAAAATAAACCAGCTTCTGTGCTGAGGTTAGTGCCTGGATATTATTTTGAAATTCTGGAAGGGAAATTTTAGATGCAGTAATCATGTTGAGGGACCCAAGCAAAGTATCCTGATGGTCAGCATCTTATCACATCTCAAGCTTTGGTGGAGATAGATAGACTTCACATTCTCTGGGGAAAGCCAATTCACTCCAAGGGCTGCAATCCAAATAGAAATTCAAGAAGTATTTGCAAGCATGAGATGCAAACTGGAGATGGTTTTCTCTGGGGTTGATATTCTCCAAGAGGAAATGGGATGTGAATAAACATGCTTTTTTTTGGGTAAAGATTCCTCAGGTGCAATGCGTTTGTCTGTTCTGTATTGGATGAGGATCAGTGTCAACCAGACTTCCCATGCTGCACCTGGTAAATAGAGAATGACAATTGATTTCGTATCTTGTTGAGTGATGGTGGGGGTAGGTGAGACTACATAATGACTAGGGTCTTGGTGTGTGTGTGTGTGTGTGTGTGTGTGTGTGTGTGTCTTGTGTGAACGCACATTCTTTCTAGCCTTTTCTTTAGATGTGACAAAAATTGACTTCTTTTTCTCCAGTTCATTAAATTCAGTCATGGTGTTTATATCTAATCTGAGTGGTTTAAAATCTTTTTCGATAACTTCACCTTTGCAAATCCATTGTAAGCTTTGTATAAATGTTAGCCCGAAGGCTGCAATTATAAGAGAATGGCAAGGAAAGAATGAACGATAGCAATCTTGATTATTAAGAAGTCTTTGACCTATGCAGAGTACAGGTCTCGAAAAGAGCAGAGTGAATTATAGCACTCTTTCTTTTATTTAAAGCAACAAACAAACAGATTTTTTGTTTGGATTTGTGTGGATTTCAAATGTCATGCAATATAACATTTCTATATTGTTGTATTTGTAGCTGAAGACCAAAGGCTTCAAGTACTCCTTACTGATAGTGTAAACACAGAACTGTTCTCTTTACATTTTCCAAGATTGTACCATTTCCATTCTTGCATGTTCTTCTTCCAAATGGTTTAAATAGTTAATGACAGTGTAAAATAATAAAGATTTCCAGATTTTCTTGAAAGAGAGGTGGGCTAATTTGGTGGAAAGATACTGATGTTTTGCTTGTAATTGCCTTGGGTTTACATCCCATTTCCACCATGAGGTATCTTGACGACTTTTAAGCAGATTCGTCAACCAAATCCCTATGAGGTTTTTATTAATATCATCATTCCATCTTACAGATGAGGAAATGTGCCTCCCTGGGCCTCAGATACCCTCCTTGCCTAGGGTGACAAACTAGAAAGTGGCCCAGGAGGGATTCAAACCCAAGGGTCTGGTTCTGAGTTTGTGATCTTAACCCACAGGCTGTGCTGCCTCTCTTGTGTGAATATTGGCTGGAAAGTGTCCTGCATGTGGATTTCATAAGAGAAGATGCAGGAGGAGATGGTAGTGGAGGGAAAATTAAGGAAAGGTAAAAAGAAAAGGGTCTTCTCAGTAAGCAAGTATGGGTAGCATGGCGTGGCCAAGAAGCCAAACTCAAAGATGTTGTGAAGAGAGGCAGGTGAATGAGGATGAGGGTGCCTGCCTGGGTAGGGATTAGAGCTCATCCTGTATGTGTGGCTGACTCTTAAAGCCTCTTCTGTTGAGATTCTCCCCTAAGGGACTCTGAACAGGGTCTGAGAAATCAAGACAAACCAATGGGCCATGTGCAGAGGTCAACAAACCCTGGCTTCTCAGGCCACTGGGGGGCTTTGGGTTGTCATAGTAACTGAGGGACATGATTGATATCTCATGGATGAGACAGGGATGCCAAACTTCCTACAGAATATAGGGAAATCTCATACAGTGCAGCATCATTCCACCCAAATGCCTAGAGCAGCCCACTGAAAAACATCAATGGAAATTCTGCTTTGGCTTGTCATGTTAGAGATATAGATCAGGTGACAGAGAGAAAGTGTGGCATGACCGAAGCTGGAAATTCACATGGGCTGACAAGAGAGAAACTTAAAGCCCATGACCCAGAAAAAGTTCGATGCAGAAAGACTTTCATTGCAGCTTTGTTTATCAACAGTGACAAATGAGAGGCAACCAAAACACACAACAACATGGAAATAAATTATGATTAAATCATTTCAGTGAAAGTTTACACAGACATTTAAAGTGGTGGCCATGAAAACTGTGTAGCATCATGGGAGATATTGCTAATAGAAAGCTTTCAAAATATCAAAAGTATTTGAAAGGTCCCATGTATTCATGCCTAAGAACTAAGAAGAAACAGAAAAAAACCCAGCAAATTCCTTGGCCATGGTCAAGATATTGATAATTTATTTCTTTTAAAAATAATACAGTTTGTAGCACATCTGTTTCATTAATTTAGAAAAATCAAGGGATGTAGTCAGTCCTTCTCCCTGTGACAGTGATTACCTGGCAGGGGCAGGGATGGGGGAAGGTGTTTTCACCAGGTGTCAGGGTGCACAGAACTGGAAGGTGAATACTGGAGGGCTTTCCTGGAGCAGGCATGAAGCTCAAAGCAAGTTAGACCCCAGGCTGTCAGTGTGGAGGGTAACAGAGCATGGAGTCAAGGTGTGGGATAAACCCAGGGGAGGGAGCAGCCCATTTGTATGAAGAAGCTGGCTATTCAAAGCTGGGGATCTCCACCCTGGCTGCCCATTGGAATAGACTGGATAGTGCTTAAAAACACAGATTCCTGGGCTCTCCTCCTGATCAATTAAATCAATCACTGGGAGGGGCAACAAGGAATGCATTAAAAAAATTTTTTTTGCACGTGACTTTTTTTTAAATTGAAGTATAGTTGATTTACAATGTTGTATTAGTTTCTGGTGTACAGCAAAGTGATTCAGATATATATTGATTTTTATATATACTTTTTCATAGTCTTTATATATATATATATATATATATATATATATATATATATATATATACTTTTTCATATTCTTTTCCATTGTGGTTTATTACAAGATATTGAATACAGTTCCCTGTGCTCTACAGTAGGACCTTGTTGTTTATCTATTTTATATATAGTAGTTTGTATCTGCTAATCTCAAACTCCTAATTTATCCCTCCCCCACTTCCCCTTTGGGAACCATAAATTTGTTTTCTGCATCTATGAGTCTGTTTCTGTTTTGTAAATAAGTTATGACAATCTCTAGATCCATCCATGTTGCTGCAAATGGCATTATTTCTTTTTTTATGGCTGAGTAGTATTCCATTATATATATACCACATCTTCTTTATCCAGAGGAATGCATGTTTTTAACAATGTTTCCAGATAATTAAATATACACCTGAGGTTGAAGCCAAGGATCCAAAGAGGGAAATAATAACCTTTGAAAATATCCCAAGTGAGAATTTTGGTGACGTACTAAAAGAAAATTAAGTCAGATCAAAGCATATCTTCTTTGTCTTAGGTTTAACATCGTTTGGAATAACTTCCCTGTGCTTCCACTAAATTTTTCTTTAGTTCCTTCCAGAATTCTGAGCAGAACAGGCCACTGGTGAGTTGGCCCATGGGGGAAGAGATTGGCTGGATTTAAATTTGGAGAGATTGGGGTGGTCCAGAAATGAATATTATGTATCTCACTCAGCAGTCATCATTAGATTCTTACTGCTCCTCTGAAGACCCTGGTTTCCACCACTTCTCAACAGAAGATCACTGGTCAAGTGCCCAATAAGTCACAGTCTATGAGGGACCTCTAATCAGAGCTGTCTTAATAAGATTTGGAAATTCCTGATCTTTCTGACTCTGTGTCTTCACCCTGTCTACTCAAAGGGTAGACCACCAGCAACAGCATCACGTAGGAGCAGAAATGCAAAATTCTGGGCTCCACTGCAAACCTACTCAATCAGACTCTGCACTTTAACAGGATCTCAGGATTTTCATAGGCACATTCAAGTTGGGGAAACACAGTTATAGACCAGTGCTATCCAATAAAACTTTCTGCAATGATGGAAATTTCTATATCTGTACTGTTCAATATGGTAGCTGCTAGCCACATATGGCCATCGAGCATTTGAAATGTGGCTAGTGTGACTGAGGAACTGAATTTTAAATTTGATTTTAATCATATTAAATTTAAATATCCCATATGGCTAATATATGACTAATGGCTACCATATTGGATGGCTGTAAATCCTTCTAAAATTTGGCTCCATCTTAGCTCTCCAATGGACCCTCTGCATTATGGTTACTTGTATTTCCAAAAAAAGAAAAAAGGAAAGGAAAGGAAGGGAGGAAGGAAGGAAGGAAAGAAAAAAGGAAAGAAGGAAAAAAAGGAAGAAAGGAAAGAAACAAATCACCCTTTAGCTATACTCTTCACCTGGGTGCAAAGAGTGTGGAGCTATACTATGCGAGGAGTGATCTCCATTCTCACACTCTCCCCCGAGCTGAGTTCACCCTCAGCTTATGCCAGCAAGACAGACCACAATTATGACTATAAAACTCTATTTGAGCAAGCAAAGAAAATGTGTTTGTATGGAGGAAAAGGATATTTAAAGAGCTTTAGAGAATAAGAATGATAAAGTATTAAACCTTCTCCATGTCCCAGGCTAAGTTCTTTATATTCACAATTTCATTTAATCCTCACAACAAGAAGGTAGAGATTTTTGGCTTCTTGGTCACTGTTGATTCCCAAGTGTTTGGAATAGTGAATGGCACGTAGCAGATGCTTAAGTAACAGTTAAATGGATGAACTATTATCCCCATTTTAGAGATGACAAAATTGAGGCACAAAGCAGTTAAGTAATTTTCCTGAGGCCATAGAGTGACAGGGCAAGGATTTAAGCCCCTGCAGTGGAGGCTCCAAATCCCATCTCAGCATCATGCATGGATACCCAGCCTGTTTGACCACATTAATAAATGATGGTCCATTTGCTACTTCTCCTGGATTCATCTATACTACTTGAGGCAGGAGCAGAGTTTAGATATAAAGGGAAGGCTTGATTTTAAAATATTTGTTGAATGCCTGCCATTTGCCACACTCTAGGGAAGCAGTGGTATGTAGCAGTGTTTCATCACCTTTAATGTGCTTATGAATCTCCTGGGGATCTTGTTAAAATGCAGATTCTGATTCAGTAGGTCTAAGGTGGGGCCTGAGGTCCTGTATTTCTAACCAGCTTCCTGGAGATGCCAAGGCCACTGGTCCAAGAATAGCAGTTGGAGAGTGAGCAACACAGCCCTGCTCTCAGGGAGCTCATAGTCAGGGAGTGGAGGGGAGGGAGTTCACAGTGACATTGCAGAGTGACAATTACTCCGATAGGATACAGTAGGTGCTGTAGGGCTTGTGAAGGGACAGCCAACTGTCACTTCCTGGAGGAAGTGACATGGAGCTGAGACTTAAAACAGGCATAGGAGGTGAGGTAGATAAAGAAAGTAATGGAAGGGTATTCCAGGAAGAAGGAACAGCATGTGCAAAGAATGGGAGGCTCAAGCAAGGATGGGGCATCTGGGGATGTCTTGACATCCTATGGTGCACCTGCTTCTCCCAGGGCAAATACCTTATCTGAAGGATGGCGTGTTGGGTTTCAAACGCTGCCTTTTCTTGTCTGCAGGCTGGAGCCCCGGTCACCTGCAGATAAACAGCTTACTCTGAATCCCATCCTCAAAGCACTGCTTGGTTCTAGTTGGTATTTCTGATTTCCCGTTTGATGTTTGGAATCCTCTGCCCACTGCTCCTCAGCCCCATGCAATGCGCTGGCGTCCCCTGGAAGCCTAATGAGGCAGTTGCCGTGGTAACCCGGTGACATCCCTCTGTAGCTGATGCTAATGCTGTAGCTCCCCAAACCCTGTGCCTGTTTCTCTCTGTTTGGTAAGTTAATAACATTTAAATTAAACATATTAATTTATTTCATGTCAATTAATTTGTATGTTAAGCTGCATGCTGGCTTCACCCTCCCCTCCCCCCAACACCCATTAATTAACTCCAGCCAAATTGGGAGCACATCAGAGAAGGTTGCAATAGCTTCTAGCAAACTGCAATTACAATACTCTGCTCCTATGTAGAAAGTAATCAATGTCAAAATAATTGCTTTTCACAAGTCTACAGTCAGCTGTCTTGTCAGATAGTTAACTTATAATTATAACCATTTGGATTTTTAAAACTAAAATATGTAGCCAAAACACTAGAAGGAAAAGCAGTGGCTGCTAATGCAACTAATTGTGTTGACTATCTCCCTTTTTTCAATCTTTTTTTTTCCAACACCAATCATCTCTCTCTAAGGCTAGTGATGACTAGGCAATTTTGAGTTCCCATTTCAGGAACCATGGTTCCCAAGAGGTACTTACAGAGAAATGTTGAACACACCAGTGAGTTCCACTGGACCCCAAACGAGCCAGATTCTGCCCGTCTTTATTTTCTGTCTTTGTGGAGATGGTGGGAAAGCTGGTTCCTCCAAATGAGATTATGTTCCTAGAATCTGCGCTCCCTGGAGGGGCATGGGTACTGCCAAGCTTAGTGTGTGCCTTGCTAATCTCATTGGAGCAGCTTCTCTTTCCCCAAACTCTCTTTGCACAGCTTTTTAGCATGTACTGGTGTCTTTCTCCAAGCTTTGGGGCACAACTCTTTATTTGTGGTAAAAACTGGTGTCCGGGAAACTGCACATAGGTGAATGCCACTCACTTCTTCATTCTGGCAGGAAGTGGAGCTATGGGAAGGTTGGTGGCTATGCACAGGCTTCTACCAGTGATCCAGCATTGCGCTTTTCAGATTGGGTGTGCCGGAGACCTACTCACGTTGTAGCCTTAGATATGATGTGTTATATCCTGGTGGATCCTGGAGCTCCAATTTGTCTACCATCTAATCACCTCCCCCTGCACGTCCAGCCAGCCAGCTGGATATTGACCGGCTGCATTCTTGCACAGGCTTGCCTCTGTTTTAGGCTCTGGGGAATGAGAGGTGAGCAAGGAGAGTTTGCCCAAAGCCCACCTATATTAGAGCTGGGACATGACCCCCTTCTTTATCATTGGGATTTTGTTAAAGAGCAAAACAGGTTTATCATTTCTGCTATTGATTTGTGGAGACCCCTTTTGACTTTTTACAGTCACTAAAGACATTTATCTTCCAAAGTCAAATATTTCCTTTGTCAAAGCTTGCTCCTATCTGTAGTTTACAAAGGTTTGTTTTGGGATAGAAAGTAAGACAAAAAACCCCAACAACATCTACATGGCATGTGCATACACATGCACACACCCCTCAACGTATCCCTTTTCCTGGAGTTATAACTGCTTCTCCTCCAGCTTGGGCAGATGGGTGTTTATTACCAGGGTAAAGAATTGCAGGAATGAGGGTACCACAAGTTACTAAAGATTTAAGGACAGGATGCTAAAAAATGACTTTGCAGGTTTTACAAGTATAAGGGGAACTACCTGTTTTATGTGTGCAGGAAAATGGAATTTACCATCTCCTCTAAACCAGCAACTATGCCTCTTGACCCAGCAACTGCTGCACTCTAGGCAGTTAATGAATATTTATTTTAAGGTCCCGGATTTCTTTATGTCTTTATACAAGCCTCTAATCTATTTTGTGCCTGCTGTTTCTCCTGACTTAAAAATAGATGTGATATCTTCCTTCCTCATAGATATGTCAGGAATTGGTTGAAAAGCCATTTGTAGGACTTTTTACATGCCACCTGGCGTGCCAAATTGTAACCCTCCTAATTGGAGGGCTTGAATACTATTTGCTTATAATCTATGTGTAATTATTAGTCATTTACTTCATAGGGTTGGTTTGGAGGCACCTGAAGAGGTATGTCCGAATACCACATGTATATCAGTAAGTGGACTTCAGTAAGGTTCTATGTTGATATAATTATATGCAAAAAAAAAAAAAAAAGAATTGATCAATAGTACAGGGAGGATTCCCAGAACAAATAATTTGTTTCCTTCCTCATCATGAGGCTTCATGAGCTAATTCTTACAGAGTGGCTAGTTCTGGCCAGTTGAAGGATGCTCAGTGAGGATTTTGCAGGTGACCAGTACTGACGTAATTCTTTATCTCCTGTAGGCAGACAGAATGGTTTTCTTTGTTCTGGAAATGCGTGGGGGAAGATGCTGCTTTGGCCTTGTCTAATTTTCAAGAAAAATGAGAAGATACATTTTAGGACATGCAGTCTTCCTTCCTGAGAATAAAAGGCAGAGAGCTTTCCTTTCAGTTCTATTGCCGGCTAGATTTTTGCTATAGGATTTGAAAATAATGGAGTTGGGTTGTCATGGCAATGCATCCCGTGTTGTAGTTTTGATATTGTGGCTGATTTCTCAGCACTACTTTTATTTCAGGAACTGCTGAAAGTTTCTCGATACTCTGCTTCAAGGGCACGCAGACTGGCAGCTTAGACGTCGGATGAAGGAGCAGGTGCGAGGCTTGCCTTCCTTCCTGGGTGTCGTTGACAGAGTGGAATTCTTGAGTCTCTGAGATTGAGAGAAAAATCTAAAGAAACTTGGTATCCTTATTCAACAAAACCACTTTTGTACACCTAACATCTCTCGGAACTGCTGGGCCGAACTTTTTTCTCCAAACAGAATTATTTCCCAACTTGGGAACGTGTATATTACATCTGATGGCTGGTGATCCTTAATGATCATTGATACCTTCTATTCCCTTGGTCTGTCCAACCTGCTACTCCCTTGGGGTCTTCTTAGACTCCTCCTCTCTGGCCCGTCTAATGGGTCACCAAGTCTTGTCGTTTTTTAGAATGATAAGCAACATTTGTTGAGTGCTTTCTCAGTGTTTGACACCATCCTAAGTGCATCGCATGCAATATCAAACTTAACTTTGACATCAACGCTGTGAGGTTGATAGCATTCCTTATTCTCCTCAGTACATAGATAGGAACATGGAGGCATAAGAAGATCAAATTACTTGCTCAGGTTCACATAGAATAGGGATGGCAGGGTCAGGGTTCAAACGCAGAGCCTGTGCTCTTAGCCACTGTGTCCACATTCTGTCTCCTTCGTGCCTATAGAGTCCAACAACCTCTGTCCATCCCCACCACCAGCTCAGACTCCCATTGTCTGTTGCTGAAATCACTGCCGCAGCCTCCTGAACTTGTCCCTCTCTCTCAGTCTGGCCCATTTCCAATCTGTTCTTCATGCAGCCACCATAGTGATTGTTTTGAATTTCCATCATAGTTACACCCCATCCCATCCTGGCTCAACACCTTCAATGGACCCTCAAGGCCTCCCTGATGTCGCCCTAACTGCTTAATGTGTATGTGACTCCTGTGTGTTCTGCCCCCACTGCTTGAAATGATAGTGAAAATATCCGTGAACTTGATAATGATGAGAACTGACATTTACTGAGCATATGCAAAGTGCCACATGCGTTATGGGGATCATCTCCTTGGATTCTCTCAACAACTCTAATTGGAGCTGGATCGGCTTCAGACAGGGGCAGTGTGACTCCCGGCCCTCGACTTTTAACCACATCGTCCTGCTTCCCCTGCCTTCTGCACCCCGGGTGTACCGAGCCACTTGCAGTCTCCCCAGGGGCTGTGTGTTATCTCACCTCTGGACCTCCACCCTGAGCCTCCCCCCTGCCTAGCACTGTGCCTGGCACATAAAGACGTTTGTTGAATGAATGGAAGAACTTCATAGAAGATGTCATTACTGTTCAGAATCCACTGGGGCCACTAACGTATCAGAGGGGGAAACAAGCCCAGTAACACAAGACAAAACCAAAAGAGAAGCCAGTGATGGGGAGGATTACCGAGGCAGGATGAGTAAAACCAGAGGTGGGAGAGGACAGGACTTGAGAGCCAAGATGGGCAACTGATTTTGTCTCCAACCTGAGAGGTAATGCTGGGAATACACAGCAAGGTGATCAGTGGGGTCAGGAGTCAAAGTGGCAGGCTCTGAATTCCACAAACCAGGGATGGGGGCTGCTGTGTAATTCCTGGAGACAGTAAAGCAGCTCTGTTGACACTGAGGACTTGATTCCTTCCCACCAACTGACTGAGGTACAGGGGTCACCTTCTCCTGGCTGTGCAAGTACCAAGTTAGACACTGGATAAGGCTGTTAAAACAGGCTGGTGAAAAGCCTTGCCAAAGAGCTTGCGATTTTATTGTGCAATCTATGGAGAGCCACTGGAAGGCAATTTGAAGCACGCAAGTTCTCCCCAGCCTACTGGGAAGTTTAGATTAATACCTAATCACAGCAGCCATGGCAAAACTTCCAGAAGCCCATGTCAAGCAAAGCAGATGAAATTGAAATCCTCTCCTAGCAAAAGCAGTTTCTCATTACTTCTTCATTCCTCAAACACACGCAAGGGAGACTCAGAATTTGTAAAGGGAAGTAAACCTGGGAAGCAGTGTTTAGTTCTCTATTAACCCAGCTCACTCTTCACCGGAGCTGGAACTAGCAGATTTTCTCTTCCATCCAGGCAGGGCGGTACAGTTAAGGGGATGAGCATGGAAAACCTGAGCTGGAATGACGTTGGGCCCAGCAAGGCTGTGTTTCCATTGTGTGCCTTTGATTGATGAACGGAGTTATTAGCTCCACTAAGAATGTCATCTAAATATAAATCTCCTCTATGCCTAATAGATAAATGCTCCTTTTTGCCTTGATTTTCCAAACAACCTATATCAGGTGTCTGGACATAATGGCAAAGCTAGACCTGAACTCACACCGCAAAAGGGAAAAGAAATGTACATGATCATGAGCTAATTTAAATGTAGCAGGAGACATGTGGGTGTTTCCTTGTAGCTAACCTTTTCTCCCCCCCTGCCCCTCCCCCACCCCGGTGCTTTTGCAAAAACTTTCTGAGAGCCCCTGGGAGACTTCATCCAGCCTGACTGCCATGAGAGACTGTGAAATAAGGACCGAATTGGTTAATTCTAATATTGCACCATTAAGGGAAATGATTTCTTTTCCATGGAGCCAAATTGGATTAATTATATGCATGCAGAGTATACTTAAGAAATGGCGTAATTGGAAGGTGCAGAGCTGGGTCACGGACAATCTGGTTCTTTGTTTTTCAACTGACAAGGCGTTTGCCATTTACACTCCTAATTAAATATGCTGGGTTTGAACACTCTAGTGGTCGTTACTGTTGGTCGATGGGCTTTGATGCGTTTATTTTTTTCCCCTAGATTATATACGTAATGCTACAGATTACCACTGGTGGAGTTAAAACACAGCCAGAAGAGAGAGTTCACGGTTCACTGGGCGCATTTAGTGCCTGATCAGAATACAGAGAGCCATCAATCCAATCTACCCCTTGATTATCAGCCTGCTCTGTGTAATTAAGGGATGAGGCCTGGCTTGCTGCCCTTTCTTCACCCAGTAAGGACTGGTCTGAAGCATTAAGTTCTGAAGGCAGAGTTGGCCTTGTGATGACATCCCCAATGGCACCTATTGGGCAGGTGACAAAGATGGGGGAAGGCTCTGTGCCCTCAGCACTTACAGGGAGAAGCATGCGGTGAGGCGGGGGGGGGGGGACGTGATAAGGCTCTGATAAAGCTTTCATTAGGTGAGAGACGACAGAGAGACAACAATCTTAAGTTTCTTCCTCTTATACCTGCAGGCTGAGCCTTGACAAAGTTATAAAGAACGTCCTGGCATTCCCCCTCCCCCACAACACACACCTTCTTTGGCTCCTTTGACAGTGACACCGGGAGGTGTCACTGCATCTCTGGTCTTGCGAGAGGTCCTAGTCTGATGGAAGGGCAGACAGAGTAATAGGCTGCTGCTGTCGGCGTCCGTGGTTGCCACCATGGAATTGTGCCATGATTGACAAAAATTTGCCAAAGACAGCATTTGAGGAAGTACAGTTTCCTTAATGCCAAAGGCCATGGTTTCATAAAGCAGAAATAACACAGAGTGCTCCTGGATGGAGGGACAGACAGCTACCCAGGTCTTCCTAATGCCCCTGTGGACTTAGAGCTGAAGATAAATCACCTGCCCCAAAGCAAGGATTTGACCAAATGTGAGAAGTTTCTTCTGCTATTCTTATGGGGACTTTTGGACTCTCTTATTCACCCCCTGTCCCCACAGCTAGGTTTCTGGCTATGTGTCTGCTCACTCATCAGAGGCAAACATCTTCTGACAAAACACCTCCAATATATTTACTGTGAGATGCAGGGAAACCATTTCCTAGGAGCATCCCTCAGCAAGCTCAGGCTTCAGCCTGTCTGAAGTCCACTTTGGCTAGAAATAAATATTTACAAAGGTCTTAGGCAGTGTTTCTCTGAGAGAATCTGGGAAGGCTTCATAGAGGAGGCATCATTTGACCTGAGTTTTGATGCAAGAAGAGGAGTTTTCTAGGTAAACTTTGGAAGGAAGGAGCAACCCTGGCAAGGGAACCAGCACATGCAAAGGAGAGGAGGCACAAAAGTATGCCTTTGGGATAACTGGAGTTTGGCGTGGTGGAGAAGAAACTGAGCTGGACAGGGGGGTTTCTATCCCAACTTGGGTGGCCTCAGGTCCAAGGCATATGGGGATTTCAGCAGTTTTGGGTGGGAGGAAGGAAGCTGGGAAGGGCAAGACCTTTATTGAGAGGTACTAACTCAGCTCCAGAGGTCAGAGCATGTGGCTCTCCAGGCTCAGTGTGGTTCAGGCTGTGCTGCAGTGAGTGGAGAGTTTGCACGTTTGAGCACACTGGTCCACGTGTGTTCCATGCATGGGCAGGTTTCATTCCACGTATTAACCTAATACCTGAATGTTGGACTCTTTTTGACAAGATTATACATGTGGTAGAAAATTTAGAAAATACAATAAAATAGATATGTGAATTACCTATAACCCCATCAACTGAAGGTAACTACTGTGAATCTTTGGGGGTCTATTGTTTATATACACATGTTTTCTGAACAAAAATAGGATCACATAGTATGGATCATTTCATTATTTTATTTTATTTTTATTTATTTATTTTTAAAACATCTTTATTGGAGTATAACTGCTTTACAATGGCGTGTTAGTTTCTGCTGTATAACAACGTGAATCAGCTATACATATACATATATTCCCATTTCTCCTCCCTCTGGCATCTTCCTCCCACCCTCCCTATCCCAACCCTCCAGGTGGACACAAAGCACCGAGGTGATCTCCCTGTGCCATGTGGCTGCTTCCCACTAGCTATCTATTTTACATTTGGTAGTGTATATATGTCCATGCCACTCTCTCACTTTATCCCAGCTTACACTTCCCCTCCCCGTGTCCTCAAGTCCATTCTCTACATCTGCGTCTTTATTCCTGTCCTGACCCTAGGTTCTTCAGAACCATTTTTTTTTTTTAGATTCCATATATATGTGTGAGCATATGGTATTTGTTTTTCTCTTTCTGACTTACTTCACTCTGTATGACAGTCTCTAGGTCCATCCACCGCACTGCAAATTACTCAGTTTTGTTTCTTTTTATGGCTAATATTCCATTGTATATATGTGCCACATCTTCTTTATCCAATCATCTCTCAGTGGACACTTAGGTTGCTTCCATGTCCTGGCTATTGTAAATAGTGCTGCAATGAACATTGTGGTACATGACTCTTTTTGAATTATGGTTTTCTCAGGGTATATGTGCAGTAGTGGGATTGCTGGGTCATATGGTAGTTCTGTTTTTAGTTCTTTAAGGAACCTCCATACTGTTCTCCATAGTGGCTGTATCAATTTACATTCCCACCGACAGTGCAAGAGGATTCCCTTTTCTCCACAACCTCTCCAGCGTTTATTGTTTGTAGATTTTTTGATGATGGCCATTCTGACCGTTGTGAGGTGATCCCTCATTGTAGTTTTGATTTGCATTTCTCTAATGATTAGTTATGTTGAGCATCCTTTCATGTGTTTGTTGGCAATCTGTATATCTTCTTTGGAAAAATGTCTATTTAGGTCTTCTGCCCATTTTTGGATTGGGTTGTTTGTTTTTTTGATATTGAGCTGCATGTGCTGCTTGTATATTTTGGAGATTAATCCTTTGTCAGTTGCTTCATTAGCAAATATTTTCTCCCATTCTGAGGGTTGTCTTTTCATCTTGTTTATGGTTTCCTTTGCTGTGTAAAAGCTTTTAAGTTTCATTAGGTCCCATTTGTTTATTTTTGTTTTTATTTCCATTTCTCTAGGAGGTGGGTCAAAAAGGATCTTGCTGTGATTTATGTCATAGAGTGTTCTGCCTATGTTTTTCTCTAAAAGTTTTATAGTGTCTGGCCTTACATTTAGGTCTTTAATCCATTTTGAGTTTATTTTTGTGTATGGTGTTAGGGAGTGTTCTAATTTCATTCTTTTACATGTACCTGTCCAGTTTTCCCAGCACCACGTATTGAAGAGGCTGTCTTTTCTCCACTTTATACGCTTGCCTCCTTTATCAAAGATAAGGTGACCATATGTGCGTGGGCTTATCTCTGGGCTTTCTATCCTGTTCCATTGATCTATATTTCTGTTTTTGTGCCAGTACCAAACTGTCTTGATTACTGTAGCTTTGTAATATAGTCTGAAGTCAGGGAGCCTGATTCCTCCAGCTCCATTTTTCGTTCTCAAGGTTGCTTTGGCTATTCGGGGTCTTTTGTGTTTCCATACAAATTGTGAAATTTTTTGTTCTAGTTCTGTGAAAAATACCATTGGTAGTTTGATAGGGATTGCATTGAATCTGTAGATTGCTTTGGGTAGCAGAGTCATTTTCACAATGTTGATTCTTCCAATGCAAGAACATGGTATATCTCTCCACCTGTTTGTATCATCTTTAATTTCTTTCATCAGTGTCTTATAGTTTTCTGCATACAGGTCTTCTGTCTCCTTAGGTAGGTTTATTCTTTTTGTTGCAATGGTAAATGGGAGTGTTTCCTTAATTTCTCTTTCAGATTTTTCATCATTAGGGTATAGGAATGTAAGAGATTTCTGTGCATTAATTTTGTATCCTGCTACTTTACCAAATTCATTGATTAACTCTAGTAGTTTTCTGGTAGCATCTTTAGGATTCTCTATGTATAGTATCCTGTCATCTGCAAACAGTGACAGTTTTACTCCTTCTTTTCTGATTTGGATTCCCTTTACTTCTTTTTCTTCTCTGATTGCTGTGGCTAACACTTCCAAAACTATGTTGAATAATAGTGGTGAGAGTGGGCAACCTTGTCTTGTTCCTGATCTTAGTGGAAATGGTTTCAGGTTTTCACCATCGAGAAGGATGCTGGCTGTGGGTTTGTCATATACGGCCTTTATTATGTTGAGGTAAGTTTCCTCTATGCCTACTTTCTGGAGGGTTTTTACCAAAAATAAGTGTTGAATTTTGTCAAAACCTTTTTCTGCATCTATTGAGGTGATCATATGGTTTTTCTCCTTCAACTTGTTAATATGGTGTATCACATTGATTGATTTGCATATATTGAGGAATCCTTGCATTCATGGGATAAACCCCACTTGATCATGGTGTATGATCCCTTTAATGTGCTGTTGGATTCTGTTTGCTAGTATTTTGTTGAGGATTTTTACATCTATGTTCATCAGTGATATTGGCCTGTAGTTTTCTTTTTTTGTGACATCTTTGTCTGGTTTTGGTATCAGGTTGGTGGTGGCTTCGTAGAATGAGATTGGGAGTGCTTCTCTCTCTGCTATATTTTGGAAAAGTTTGAGAAGGATAAGTGTTAGCTCTTCTCTAAATGTTTGATAGAATTCGCCTGTGAAGCCATCTGGTCCTGGACTTTTGTTTGTCTGAAGGTTTTTAATCACAGTTTCAATTTCAGTGCTTGTGATTGGTCTGTTTATATTTTCTATTTCTTCCTGGTTAAGTTTTAGAAGTTTATGCTTTTCTAAGAATTTGTCCATTTCTTCCAGGTTTTACATTTTATTGGCATGTAGTTGCTTGTAGTAATCTCTCATGATCGTTTGTATTTCTGCAGTGCCAGTTGTTACTTCTCCTTTTTCATTTCTAATTCTGTTGATTTGAGTCTTCTCCCTTTTTTTCTTGATGAGTCTGGCTAATGGTCTGTCAGTTTTGTTTATCTTCAGAAAGAACCAGCTTTTAGTTTTATTGATCTTTGCTACTGTTTCCTTCATTTCTTTTTCATTTATTTCTGATCCGATCTTTATGATTTCTTTCCTTCTGCTAACTTTGGGATTTTTTTCTTCTTTCTCTAATTGCTTTAGGTGTGAGGTTAGGTTGTTTATTTGAGATGTTTCTCGTTTCTTGAGGTAGGATTGTATAGCTATAAACTTCCCTCTTAGAACTGCTTTTGCTCCATCCGTTAGGTTTTGGGTCGTTGTGTTTTCAATGTCATTTGTTTCTGGGTATTTTTTGATTTCCTCTTTGATTTTTTCAGTAATCTCTTGGTTATTTAATAGTGTATTGTTTCTCCTCCATGTGTTTGTATTTTTTATAGATTTTTTCCTGTAATTGATATCTAGTCTCATAGTGTTGTGGTTGGAAAAATGACTTGATATGATTTGAATTTTCTTAAATTTACCAAGGCTTGGTTTGTGACCCAATATAAGATCTATCCTGGAGAATGTTCCATGAGCACTTGAGAAGAAAGTGTACTCTGTTGTTTTTGGATGGAATGTCCTATAAGTATCAATTAAGTCCATCTTGTTTAATGTATCATTTAAAACTTGTGTTTCCTTATTTATTTTCATTTTGGATGATCTGTCCATTGGTGAAAGTGAGGTGTTATAGTCCCCTACTATGATTGTCTTACTGTCGATTTCCCCTTTTATGGCTGTTAGCATTTGCCTTATGTATTGACGTGCTCCTATGTTGGGTGCATAAATATGTACAATTGTTATATCTTCTTCTTAGATTGATCCCTTGATCATTATATAGTGTCCTTCTTTGTCTCTTGTAATAGTCTTTATTTTAAAATCTATTTTGTCTGATATGAGAATTGCTACTCCAGCTTTCTTTTGATTTCCATTTGCATGGAATATCTTTTTCCATCCCCTCGCTTTCAGTCTGTATGTGTCCCTAGGTCTGAAGTGGGTCTCTTGGAGACAGCATATATATGGGTCTTGTTTTTGTATCCATTCAGCCAGTCTGTGTCTTTTGGTCACAGCATTTAATCCATTTACATTTAAGGTAGTTATTGATACGTATGTTCCTATTACCATTTTCTTAATTGTTTTGGGTTTGTTATTGTAGGTCTTTTCCTTCTCTTGTGTTTCCTGCCTAGAGAAGTTCCTTTAGCATTTGTTGTAAAGCTGTTTTGGAGGTGCTGAATTCTCTTAACTTTTGCTTGTCTGTAAAGGTTTTAATTTCTCCGTCAAATCTGAATGAGATCCTTGCTGGGTAGAGTAATCTTGGTTGTAGGTTTTTCCCTTTCATCACTTTATATATGTCTTGCCACTCCCTTCTGGCTTGCAGAGTTTCTGCTGAAAGATCAGCTGTTAACCTTGTGGGGATTCCTTTGTATGTTATTTGTTGCTTTTCCCTTGCTGCTTTTAATATTTTTTCTTTGTATTTAATTTCTGATAGTTTGATAAATATGTATCTTGGTGTGTTTCTCCTTGGATTTATCCTGTATGGGACTCTCTGCTTCCTGGACTTGACTGACTATTTCCTTTCCCATATTTGGGAAGTTTTCAACATAATCTCTTCAAATATTTTCTCAGTCCCTTTGTTTTTCTCTTCTTCTTCTGGTACCCATATAATGTGAATGTTGGTGCATTTAATATTGTCCCAGAAGTCTCTGAGACTGCCCTCAATTCTTTTCATTCTTTTTTCTTTACTCTGCTCTGCAGTAGTTACATCTGCTATTTTATCTTCCAGGTCACTTACCCGTTTTTCTGCCTCAGTTATTCTGCTATTGATTTCTTCTAGAGAGTTTTTAATTTCATTTATTGTGTTGTTCATCATTGTTTGTTTGCTCTTTAGTTCTTCTAGGTTCTTGTTAAGTGTTTCTTGTATTTTCTCCATTCTATTTCCAAGATTTTGGATCATCTTTACTATCATACTCTGAATTCTTTTTCAGGTAGGCTGCCTATTTCCTCTTCATTTGTTTGGTCTGGTGGGTTTTTACCTTGCTCTTTCATCTGCTGTGTGTTTCTCTGTCTTCTCATTTTGCTTAACTTACTATGTTTGGGGTCTCCTTTTCGCAGGCTGCAGGTTCATTGTTCCTATTGTTTTTGGTGTCTGCCCCCGGTGGGTAAGTTTGGTTCACTGCGTTGTGTAGGTCCTGGTTGGGGGGACTGGTGCCTGTGTTCTGGTGGATGAGACTGAATCTTGTCTTTCTGGTGGGCAGGACCATGTCCAGTGGTGTGTTTTGGAGTGTCTGTGAACTTAGTGTGACTTTAGGCAGCCTCTCTGCTAATGGGTGGCGTTATGTTCCTGTCTTGCTAGTTGTTTGGCATAGGGTGTCCAGCACTGTAGCTTGCCGGTTGTTGAGTGGAGCTGGGTCTTAGTGTTGTGATGGAGATCTCTGGGAGAGCTTTCGCTGTTTGATATTTCGTGGGGCTGGGAGGTCTCTGGTGGACCAGTGTCCTGAACTCGGTTCTCCCACCTCAGAGGCTCAGGCCTGACACCCAGCCAGAGCACCAAGAGCCTGTCAGCCACTTGGCTCAGAAGAAAAGGGAGGAAAAAATAGAAAGAAATAAAGTATAAAATAAAATAAAATAAAGTTATTAAAATTTTAAAAGTTTTATTAAAAATAAAAAAATTAAAAAGTCATTAAAAAAAAGAAAGAAGAGAGCAACCAAACAAAAAAACAAATCCACCAATGATATCAAGTGCTAAAAACTACACACACACACACACACACACAAAAAAAAACAAAAAAACAAAAAACAGACAGACAGAACCCTAGGACAAATGGTAAAAGCAAAGCTATACAGACAAAATCACACAAAGAAGCATACACATACACACTCACAAAAAGAGAAAAAGGAAAAAAAAAGAATATATATATAAAAAAAGAAGAGAGCAACCAAATCTATAAACAAATCTACCAATGATAATAAGCTCTAAATACTAAACTAAAATAAACATAAAACTAGAAGCAAAATAGATGCAGAAAGAAACCCCAAGTCTACAGTTGTTCCCAAAGTCCACTGCGTCAATTTTGGGATGATTCGTTGTCTATTCAGGTATTCCGCAGATGCAGCGTACATCAAGTTGATTGTGGAGATTTAATCACTGCTCCTGAGGCTGCTGGGAGAAATTTCCCTTTCTCTTCTTTGTTCGCACAGCTCCTGGGGTTCAGCTTTGGATTTTGCCCCACCCCTGTATGTAGGTCGCCTGAGGGCGTCTGTTCTTTGCCCAGCCAGGACGGGGTTAAAATAGCAGCTGATTAGGGGGCTCTGGCTCACTCAGGCCAGGGGAAGGGAGGGGTACAGAATGCGGGGGAAGCCTGTGGCAGCAGAGGCCAGCGTGATGTTGCACCATCCTGAGGCGTGCCTTGTGTTCTCCCAGGGAAGTTGTCCCCTGGATCACGGGACCCTGGCAGTGGTGGGCTGCACAGGCTCCTGGGAGGGGAGGTGTGGATAGTGACCTGTGCTTGCACACAGTCTTCTGCAGCAGCAGCATTAGCGTCTCATGCCCATCTCTGGTGTCCACGCTGGTAGCCGTGGCTCGCGCCCATCTCTGGAGCTCGTTTAGGTGGTGCTCTGAATACCCTCTCCTCGCACACCCTGAAACAATGGTCCCTTGCCTCTTAGGCAGTTCCAGACTTTTTCCCAAACTCCCTCCCAGCTAGCTGTGGTGCACTAGCTCCCTTCAGGCTGTGTTCACGCAGCCAACCCCAGTCCTCTCCCTGGGGTCTCACCTCCAAAGCCCGAGCCTCAGCTCTCAGCCCCCACCTGCCCCCACAGGTGAGCAGACAAGTGTCTCCGGCTGGTGAGTGCTGGTGGACACCGATCCTCTGTGCAGCAATCTCTCCGCTTTGCCCTTGCACCCCTGTTGCTGCCCTCTCCTCCGTGGCTCTGAAGCTTCCCCCCTGCCCACCCCCCATCTCCGCCAGTGAAGGGGGTTCCTAGTGTGTGGAAACTTTTCCTCCTTCACAGCTCCCTTCCAGAGGTGCAGGTCCCGTCCCTATTCTTTTGTCTCTGTTTTTCCTTTTTTCTTTTGCCCTACCCAGGTACGTGGGGAGTTTCTTGCCTTTTGGGAAGTCTGAGGTCTTCTGCCAGCATTCAGTAGGTGTTCTGTAGGAGTTGTTCCACATGTAGATGTATTTTTGATGTATTTGTGGGGAGAAAGGTGATCTCCACGTCTTATTCCTCTGCTATCTTGAAGGTCCCCCCTGGATCATTTTATAATCTGCTTTTCCCACTGAACCCATCATAAACCTCTCTCCATGCCAGTTCATATAGTTCCCCCATACTAGTTTTAATGACTACATGGTAATCCCTTGATAACATGCACTATCATTTATTTATCCAGCTGCTGATTGTTAGATACTCAGTTTGCACGATAGGCCACCACATCCCTCTACCCTCATTCAATGTGCTTGCATCTCCTTATTCTCTAAGTCTACCTGAAGCAATCCCCACTGGGGTAGAAACACTGTTTCTGACGCTTTCATATAAAGCAACATGCCTCTGGTCTGAAGCTCTTCTTCCTTTGCTGTTTGTTCTGTCTTTACTCCCCTTGTTGGTCAGTGGAGGAATAGGAACCAAATTTAGAACCCCAAGTCCTGTGATGCGTGGCTTCTGCAGCTTGTAGGGAGACAGAATCTTTGATTTAGACATGTCCATTCCACTCCTCCAGCTGTTTCTAAGAACCACAGCGCAGAGGCAGCTGACAGCTTGTCATGGTGAATTTGGCATGGTGGCAGCCTCGCCAGAAACAAGCCACCCACATCGTGGAGAAATGAGGTTCAATTAAGTCTCTTAGGTCTCCCGGCCGTGCTGCCTGAGTTGTTTTTTTCATTTGTGTCCATGTTCTGCAGACTTAGGCCGAATGAAATAGTGTTTCTGCACCAGTGAGTTTGTTTAAGCTGCTTGCTAATGGGCTCGTGTTTGACTGAAAGCTTGAGGATTCACTGTGTGTGTGTGTGTGTGTGTGTGTGTGTGTGTGTATGTGCCATGGCATGTGTGTAGACCCAGAGGGCTTTGAGTTCTGGGGCAAGAAACTGACTGCCTGGGGGACCAGCTTCATGAGGGGCTTGAGAATCTGGTATCCATTCCATGTGACCTCTAGGGAGAAGCCTGCAAGGGAGGTCCCACCTTGGTATGACCTTGGGGAAGAAAGTAGAACAATCCTGCCTGTCTTTTTGCATATCCATTCATCCATCCATCCATCAGTCCATTCATACATCCATCTGTCCATCCACCCACCCACCCCTCCATTTATTCACTCATTTAACGGTATTTGTTGGGCATCTACTATATGCCAGGCTCTGTTTAAGGCACTTAAGACACTCAGTGACAAAAATTTCTACCCTTATGGAACTTACCTCTATTGATGGGAGACAGGCAGTACACTATGAGCATGATAAATAGATGTTACATAGTATTTAGAAGGTACTAAGGGATATGGGGGAAAACAGCAGGGGAGGGGAATCTGGAATACCCAGTCAGGATGGGGGAGGTGCAGTTGTGATTTTAAGTAGGAGGGTGAGGGTAGTGACAAAGTTTCTCTCCTTGACCAAACTCAAGTCCAGCTCTCCTGAGCTTTTTTCCAACCAGGCTTCGACTTTTGGACTTCCATGTTCATTTCTGCATTGTCTGATTTTAGTAAGAATCCTGCTAAGTCAGTTTAACTAGAAACCCCCATCCTTGATATCTCATTGGGTTCCTCATACTTCAGCATCCCCTACGGGATGTCTGACCACTCTGGCCTGCCTTCAGCAAGAATCCTGGTAGATCAGTTTAGCCAGAATCCTCTCTTATCCCTGATGTTTCCTCAGTAATTTTCCAGTCATTGACCTCCACACCTGCTTCTTGGCTATAAATTCCTGCTTTCCCTTTATATATATATATATATATATTTTTTTTTTAATTTTTTTTGCCTGCATTGGGTCTTCGTTGCTGCGCACGGGCTTTCTCTAGTTGCGACGAGTGGGGGCTACTCTTTGTCGTGGTGTGTGGGCTTCTCATTGCGGTGGCTTCTCTTGTTGCACAGCACAGGCTCTAGGCATGTGGGCTTCAGTAATTGTGGCACACTGGCTTCAGCAGTTGTGGCTCACGGGCTCTAGAGCACAGACTCAGTAGTTGCAGCGCACGGGCTTAGTTGCTCCACAGCATGTGGGATCTTCCCGGACCAGAGCTTGAACCCGTGTCCCCTGCATTGGCAGGCAGATTCTTAACCACTGCGCCACCAGGGAAGTCCTCCCTTGTTATATTTGGAGTTGAGCCCAATCTCTCTCCCCCACTGCAAGACCCCATTGCACTGGTCCCTATACCTATTGCAATATCCTACCCCCCTTGAATAAAGTCTTCCTTACTGTGCCTTTAATGAGTGTCATTGAATAATTTTTTAATAGTAGATGTCATTGAGAAGTTAACCCTCCAGTGATGAGCCAGAGGAGGGAAGGAGTTAGCCATATGGATATCTGGAGGAAGAGAGCTTCAGGCAAAGGGAACAATCAGGGCAAAGGACCTAAGGAGGAGCATCCTGTGTGTTTAAGGAACAGCACCTGGGACAGATGACCTTGGCAGACTGAACTTGGGAGAGAGCAAGAGGAGACTAGGTCTGAGCAAAAGGCTTCAGCTCAATGTATCTTTCACCATTGCCAGTAACTTGAGCACATCAGAGGATAGCAGTTGGGTCATGGAAATGGGGCAGTGGAGAGCTGGGTGCCAACTCTGGATATTAGCACCTTCCTTCCTGGGCTCCATTGAAAGCTCCTGGAGCATCCCTGTCCTGAGCTGCAGTGGCACCAGGAACGCACACAGAAGAAGTGCGAGGTAGAGCATGGGACTGGGAATAAGATAAAGAGATTTGGCTTCCAATCCCAACTTTTCCACTTACATTTGCAAATTACTTACCTTCTCCAAACCTCGGTTTTACCATCTGTAAATAATAATAGTTGTTCTTTGAGTACAGTGTATCTATTAGAGGGAAATGAACTTGCTGCGTTCATACCAGCCCCTGAGTGGCAGAGCCAAGAGCTGAAGGAATCTGTCTGCCTCCAAGGTCCCCCATGCCTTCCTGCCTCTCATAAGCTCCCCAGACTTACAGGGGAGACTAAGTGAGGTAATAAGGTATTTGAAAAGGACTGGCAGATGGTCAAGTGCTATGTAAATGTACGTTGTCATTGTTATTACAGATGGGACTTGGGGTTAAGTTCTGAGGTGACCCTGGCAGCTAGCAACACGAGATTGTCCGTGTCAGTTGGCAGTGGCCTTTGAGCGACAGCTGAGCATTCTGCCACTGAAGGTCACAGAGAAGCTCAGCCAGGCTGAACACGGTTAAGAGATTTTATCATGTTTTACACTTAAAACAGTTATTTACACAGTACGGGTTAGCAATGGCTGCCACATATACATTTTGCTAATTGATTTATGTTAACTTCCATGCATGCTGTTGATCAATATAAACAGCCTTGTTATGTCATGTCCTTGGAGATTTAGAACAAATTTCACATCAGTGCATTTGGAACACTGGGCGACCTCTCTGGTCCTCTTTTGCACAGGGGAGAGGAGCGCAGATAACTGTGGATTATCTAGATTCTTCTACATTGTCATGTGTGCCTGTTTCCAATCAATCTAGATAGACAAGCTTGTACTGCAAATCTATTTCAACATCAAATTTCTGGCAATGGTACTGGCATGCATGTCACCCTTAGGCTAGGGATTCTTAAATTCTTAAATTCTTTCAGTAAATCTTATTTGGGTAATAAATTCAGTGTGTGTGTGTGTGTGTGTGTGTGTGCGTGTGTGTGAGGGAGGGAGGAGGAGGGGGTGGAGAGAGAGAGAGAGAAGGAGAAAGAGAAGGAGAGAGAGAAAGAGAGAGTTTTCTGACTGTGATATTTGAGCTGGTGAGAGTTCATGTTTACCTGGCTCGGGCAATAAACCTAAACCTGCCTGAATCATTTCCACTAAATGTGAATGCCCAGAAATAGCACTCACACCTGACCTTTTCGGTTTGGAAACAGCTAACTCTGGAGCAGGAAATTGAAGCTCATGGAGAAGAAAGGGACAGGCTGAAAGAGGTAGAAGGAACCCAGTCTGGGAGCCTTCAAAGCCCCGGTGGCTGGGCTGGGGGAGGGTGGGCTGGGGTGGGTGGAGGGCCTCCTACCAGCCAACTTGAGTAGATACAAAAACCTGAGGTTCCTAAGGGTCTTTAAGGAAGCCTTGCAGTTCTTACCCACTTTAAATACTCTCCTGAGATCCTGGGGGTTCATATAATTGATATGAAAATCAAATTACATTAAGTAGGCAGAGAAGCTATTTTTTATTTTTAAAATGATTTTTATCATGCAGTTAAGCATCAAACAATGCTGAAAGCTTCTAACAAAAAACAGCAGTACCCTGATTCCCTCTGCACCCTCCCTCCATCCTGCTCCCCAGAAGCAACCACCTCTGCATTCTTTTTTTATCATTTCTTCTGTGATTGCTCCCATATTTCCAAATAATATCAGTGTATTATCCCTTGAATGATCAGTTTTGGACATTGTCTGTTTCTTTTGTATTATGTGTAGGTGAGGATTTCTGGCTTTCTTATGCCCCTCCTTCCTTTCTTTCTATGCCCCCAATAGTATAATTGCACATTTTGTTGTAATTATCATTGTTTCCATTACTATAACCATGAAAATATTGTTTACAGTTGAGTCAGAGAGTATATTAAGATTATACTTCTATGATTTCATTTCCTTCTCAACCTACAAATAAAATCTTCATTCTTCCATTTCTCATTTCCTGGATTTATTTTGAATCTCTGTCTCAGTCTTCATATATTCACCAGCAGTTCTATAAAATGCCTCTCAATTTTGCTACGAATGTCCACTCAGTCAAAACTGTCAGATAATCTATCAGTTCCATTTTTTTCTCCTTGATATCAATCTCCTGGAGCCCTTCCTTATTCTGCTCTTATCTGGACTGCTGCACCAATTTCATCCTGGGGTCTCTCTTCCTATATCCTGGAATTCCCGTTGCCTTTCTCCTTTGCTGGATTCTGTGTTTCCTTGATCCTAAGTCTTTTTTCTTAGCTGACTTTCCCATTTTAGTGGCATTCCTTCTCCAGTACAGAGTACAGAAGAAGTAACTGTGTGTGACCTTGCATGTCTAAAAGTGTCTTATTATATTCACACACCTGATGGATAGTTTGGCTGGGTATGGAATTCCAGATTTTTTTCCCTCTGAATTTTGAAGACACTGTTTAATTGTTTTCTGGCTTCTGGTATTGTTATTGAGAAGTCCAATGCCATCCTGATCCCTGATCCTTTGTATGTGACATTTTATTCCTCTCTGGATGTTTTTAGGATTTTCTCTATGTCTGCTTTGAAAGTTTCATGATGATGGGTCTTAGTGTGGGTTTTCTTGGATTTATTCACCTGGGGCTCATGTCTGGTACTGGGAAATTTTCTTGTATTATTTCTTTGTTAATTTACTGCCTATTTTCTCTGTTTTCTCTTCACACAAATCTTTTAGTCACCTATAGGGCCTCCTGGATTGATCTTCTAATTTTCTTATTTTCCTTTCCTCTTTCTTCCCCTTCCCTTCTGGGAAATTTCCTCAGCATAACTGTCTACCCCTTTTACAGGGCATCATACTCTTGATTCCAGAACCCTTCTAGTTCCGTTTTTTCAGAAAATACACTCACATCTCCTTTAGGAATAGAAGAGGGCTAGCCACTTCTCTATGCTGAATTGGGGGCAGGCAGGAAAATTAGTTGTCTAATAGCTCCTTATCCAGATTTTCCTAGTCTTCTGTTTTCATCCCTTACCTCAGCCCATCTACCTCTATCCCTGGTGCCTTAGATTCCTGAGAATTTCTAGGGTTCCCAGGGCAAATCAACTCACTTATCAGTAATGTGTCTTTCTGCCAGAACTTAAGTTGAACTTTCTTCTCTCATTTACTTTCTGCTCATTCTACATTGTCATTTTCTATATTGTGGTTCAGTGATACAGATAACGTCTATTTTAATCCAAGCTGCACTTGGGTCTCTCTTTTCTCTTCTCCATTTTGTCGTAAATTGATTTGTGAGAGGAAATGGGGACAGAGACTTTTTTTATTCTGCCGTCTTGAAGTTGGAAGTCAAACTGCATATTTAATGAGTTCTTAAGCTACTACTTTGGATAATAAAATGAAAGATCATTTGATACATGAATAAGCATCCCTAGTAACATACACTCTATTTATTAGGATTTCAGCTTTCCTTAAATGCCAAAAAATGCCCCCAAATTATCATCCATCCAAACCTTTTATGTGTTACTGAATTTTAGCAGTGAATGCAAGTAATGTAAGTAAGTTTCTGCTTACTTAACTGGCTTCAATGATCTCTCACTATAATGATTGTAATTGACTTAATTTTTTTTTCTGTTTTTATTGTGGTAAAATATACATAACAGAAAATTGACCATTTTAACCAGTTTTAAGTGTACAGTTCAGTGGCATTAAGTGCATCTACATTGTTGTACAAACACCACCATCCATCTCTAGAACTTTTCATCTTCTTAAACTGAAACTCTGTACCCATTAACACTGACCCCCTGTTTTCTTCTTCCCCCAGCTCCTGGCAAACACCATTCTCCTTTCTGTCTCTATGAATTTGACTACTTCAGATACTGATTATCAATAGAATCATACAGTATTTGTCCTTTTATGACTAGTTTATTTCACTTAGCATAATGTGTTCAAGGTTCCTTTTGAAGGATGAATAGTATTCCATTGTATGTGTAGACCACATTTTGTTTGTCAAAGGACATTTGGGTTGCTTCCACCTTTTAGCTATTATGAACAATGCTGCTATGAACATGGGTGTATAAATATTTGTTCCAGTGCCTGCTTTCAGTTCTTTTGAGTATGTACCCAGAATTGTAATTGCTGGATCAAATGGTAATTCTATTTGTGATTTTTGAGGAACTGCCATACCATTTTCCATACTGGCTGTACCATTTTACATTCCTACCAGCAATGCACAAGGGTTCTAATTTCTCCACATCCTCACCAACACTTTTGTTATTTTCTTGTGGGATTTTTGTTGTTGTTGTTTGTTTGTTTTTTAAATTTCATAATAACCATCCTAATGGGTGTGAATGTAATGTAATTGACTTTTTAAAAGCACATGCCCACTTTTATGGAGTGCTATTTAAAGTACATGCCTTATCTCCTTTAATCCTCACACCAACTCTCTGAGGAAGGCACTATAACTCTTCCTATTTTTCAGATAAAAAAACTGATGCCCAAAGAGGTTAAGTGACTTGCCCAAGGTGATATAGTGAATAAGAGGCAGAGCCAGTGTTCCAGTTATCCATCACCATACAACAGACCACCCAAAACAGGGGCTTAGAAAAAAGAATCTATTATAATCTTTCACAGTTCTGTGGGTTGACTGGGCTCAGCTGGGCACTTCTCAAGTGTGTTTCCCATGTGGTTGGGCCAGATGGTGACTGGGGCTGGGGTCAACTGAAGGCTTGACTGGGATGGATGTCCAAATGGCTTCTTTATGCATATGTTGCCTCCTCGGTGCTCCTGCACATGGTCTCTCTGTCTCTCTCTCCAGTAGAGTATCTGGACCTCTTACATGGTAGCTCTGGGCTCCAAGAGGTAAGATGTGGTAGCTGCCAGATCAGGTAAGGGCTGTGCTGGGCACCGGCACGCCATCACCCCCATCCTATTCAGTGCAGTCACAGGACCCACTAAGATCCAGGGCCTTGGAGGAGGAAACTCCATCTTCTCACAAAGGAGCAGTGAAGCCACATCACAAAAGATCATGTGGGGTGGGCAATGCTAGCACTGCCATCCTTGGAAACTAAAACCTCCCACTGTCAGGATCTGAACCTCCAGATGTCTGGCTCCAGACCCACCACGGAATACTCTTGGAGTTGTCAGTGTCTAAAGAAATAGAATCATTAGGGATCACCTAGTCCAGTGGTTTTCAAAACCGTTAGGGCAATGTTGAACCCTTTCCTGAAATGATAACTTACGAGGCAGTGAAGAGTAAAGCCAATAAATTAAAGTCACAGGCTGTGAGAATTCACTGTTCTCCTTCCTTCTAAGCCATGTGACCTTGCACAAGTTATTTAACTTTCATGTGACTCAGTCTTCTCGCTGTAAAATGAAAATAATAATAGTAGCAAAGCCTACTAAAGGATTGTGATGAGGAGTGGATGAACTAATATATGTGAGTGCTGAGAATAGTGAGTGACTGGCATTTAGTAAGGGCTTAGTAAATGATAGCTGTTGTTGTTATTTTTATTACTACTACTGTTGAGACTGACAAGTCATATAGGATAAACCAGGAGATATGCTGAACTGGAAACTGGTAAACGAGACTCCTCTTTTTGCATTACCTGTGTCACCACTGTAGGGGGTGAATATACTCTCAGTCTAATAGATAAGGCCACATCATGGATTAAGGACAAATAGTCAATTCTTGGCAACTCTTCCCACTGAGAGATAATTCCTCTCCTCCTGAATCTGGGCTAGCTTTATTGACCTGCTTGGCAATAGAATGTGACAGAAGTGATGTTATAGGATTTCTGAAGCTAAGTTAGAAGAAGGCTTGCAACTTCTGCCCAGGTGGCTTGAATTGAATGCTCTAGGGCAGCAGTCCCCAGCCTTTCTGGCACCAGGGACTGGTTTCGTGGGAGACAGTTTTTCCACGGATGGAGGGGAGGGTGGTTCAGGCAGTAATGCGAGTGATGGGGAGCGGCAGATGAAGCTTCACTCGCCCGCCCACCGCTCATCTCCTGCTGTGCAGCCCGGTTCCTAATAGGCCGCGGACTGGTACCGGGGGTTGGGGACCCCTGCTCTAGGGGAATCCAGTCACCATATAAGAAGCCTACCTGCCCCAAGACCATCATGCTATAAGCCTACACCACTCAGAGGGGTCCTGGAGGATGAGATGCCATGTGGGAAGAGAGAAACCAAGGAGCACTAAGGGGCTAGATCTATAGGTGACAAAGCCATATAGAAGTAAATCTTCCAGCCCCAGCTCACCTTACACATGAGCGGTGAACCACCCAGCAGAGCTCTTCCTGACTCACAAAATTGTGAGTCAAAAAAAAGGGTTGATTTAAGCCACTAAGACTTGGGGTAGTTTGTAACACTTCATAGATAACTGGAACAGGAAATATAGCCAATGGTTGAATGTTTACATGGAAAGGTACTGGTACAGAGAAGAGAAGCAACCCACCAGGGTCACCCACTGAGGACAGTTTGGTGTGAAAGTTAGAAGCATGGACTCTGGACTCAATTTCCTGGGTTCAAATCATTTGCTATTTGAGCAAGATTCTTAATCTTAAATCTCATAATCCAGTTGTAAGAATTGAAATAATATACTTGTAAATGAATGGTATATAGTAAACACCCAATAAATGTCTACACTTACTATTACCAATGGTAACTGAGAGCAGGTCAGAGTCCGTGTTCCCTGATTGTAATTTAATGCATCTCTGGGAGCCAACCTACAGTGGGATGTGTAGGAATTAGAGAGGTTTCCATCCAGGCTTTGTTACTTCCTAGTTTGCAATTCCTCAAGCAGGTTGCTTATCACTAAGCCTTAGTTTCTTCATCTATAAAATGGGGATAATAATAATAGGGTTGTTGTTGTATAGATGAACTACAACTTCTACTATTTTCACAAATGAGTGTGTCATGAAATTGAGGGGAAAGACAGAAGAACACACCACCAAAGGAGGGCTTGGAAGTTTTATTTCATAATGTAGAGAATAGACAAGGTCCATTTGCCCCAATCTTTCTATTTCTAGAGAAGCACTTTTTATGTGAATTCTCCAAAAAATTAGTTTCAATTGTCTAGTTGGAAATCACCAGCAGTTTGATAAAAATTTTAATAGGAATCATGGATGGTGGATTCATCCAATGATGACTGTGCGGCGACAGCATCTGTTACAGGTTCGCAGAGAGCCATTTTCAATATGACACACTCTTTCTCACCAAATGAAAAATCAATTTAAAAATTCCCATCCCAGATGCAGCCAGAACAGACATTCCTGGAGTCAAAAATGGGGAAAATACATCCAAAGTAGGTACAGGAGATGGTGCCCTTGTGGTTTAATAGCCATGCCTGCTGTTGAAAATTTAGGCAGGAATAGGCACACATATATTTTTATTTATTACTAAATCAAAAAAAAAAAAAATCCCCACCAAAAAAGAAAAGAAGGAAGAAAGAAACCTGAGGGTGTATGTGTGTGATCCAGATACATTCCAGCATCACATCTTGTTTGCTGGCTTTTGACACAACACAGAAATCATTTTTGTCCTGCTTGGAACTTTACTTACAGAGATTATTGAAGACAGCTGCATGGGTCAGACTCAAAGTATGGACCCACAGATGGTCTCCCTGCACTGTTATTACAGTAGATCGTGGAGGTTTACTTAGCAAGATGTATGTGGCCCGCGTCCAGGACTAGCTGTGCTCCTCTAGTCCTTACAGGCACTGAGTTTCCCAGGACGAGGGTGTGGTCAGGGCCCAGGGGCTTGGCCCTTGCTTCTCTCAGCGTCAGCAGGCTACAAGCCCTATGTCTCATTATTGGCAGCCTCTGAATTTCCCTCTTACATCCTGAGCAAACATTAACCAAGGCGGCCATTTTGCCAGAATGTTCATTCCTATCAGAGAGAGAAGATCTGAAATATTCTTGTGACCTTTCTGCATGTACCTGGCTTCGGCTTGGGGTGCCTGGGGAGCTTGTGTGAACCTTTCCAGCCAAAGCATTCTCTGCCTATTGGATCCACTTTATTTGTTCCCTGGTCTGTCCATCTATCCATCCATCCATTTGCCCATCTATCCATCTTAAACTCTTTGCCTAGAAGCAGAACTAATAGAGTAATAAACTGAAGCCTGGAGCTCTGCCCTGGTGGAAGTGGGGGTGGGCAGCATGGGCACCCCTTCTCTGCCCCACTGCTGGCTCCTGAAGCACCTCCATAGAACCCTAAGCTCTGAGGAGCACATCTTCAAGAACCACTGATCTTGGCCATTTGCCTAATCCTCAGCTTTCATTTCCAATTTTATTCCCAAATATCTATTTAGATCCTTCTCGAATTATGGCCTGAACATCCAGGAGCCCATTGGACAGTGTCCCCTGGATGTCCCACAGCAGCTCAGACACAATACTTCAGATGCAAGCCATTACCCTCAAGCCTCACTCCAAACAAGCAACCTCTCTTCTACTTTTAATTAATGGTACCACTGCCTACCCATTTGCCCAAGCTGGGAATTTAGATTGGTTCCTTATTGTATTTCTGCTGCTTAGAAAGAAAAGGTTTAAAAACACTGGACCGTGAGCTCCGTGAAGGGATACAGAGCTCATGTCTGGTGTGACTTTATCTCATGGGGACCCAGTGGCTAAAGGTTTGGGTCTGGAGCCAGCTCTACCAATCTCTAGCTGTGTGACTTGTGCAAATTCCTTAATCTCTCTCTGACTCATTTTTATCAACCACAAAATTGGAGAGTACCTACCTTGATGAATTTTTGAGGATTAAATGGCATAGTGTTTGCAAAGCCTATAGCATAATGTCTGGCATAGAGGAAATACTCAGTGAGCTCCAGCTAACCCTTCTCATCAGTACCTAATCAACAATTCTGGCCAAATGCATCTCAACATTTCTTAAGTTCATCTCCTCTTCTCCATGCTTACCATCACCATCCTAACTCAGACCTCCAGACTTTCTGGTCTGGACTGTTTAACAGCATACTGCTCTGAATAGCCAAACTGATTTCTCTAAAATACATATTTGACTACAACACCTCCAGCTCCCACTTAAAACTCTTCACGACTACCCATTGCCTACTGGCAAAAGCTTCACCTCCTCAGCAAGGAGTACTGGGTTGTCCACAGTTGCCAGGGGTACCTCTGCTCCCCTCTCTGACCTTAGTACTCCTACTCCATGCCCTCCCTCCCTCTCTTCTTTCCTTTTTTACTTCCTCCTTCTCTCTCTCCCCCCTCCCTCCCTCTCCTTCCTTCCTTCCTTCCTTCCCCTTTTTCCCCTCTTTTCCTTCCTTCTGTCCTCCTTTCTCTAGCTCAACTGAGGTTTCCTGAGGCTTTCAATGTGGAGGGAGCCCTGCCTGGCACTGGCGTGTGATGGTGAGGAAAACAGACAGTGCCCCTGCCCTCAAAGAGCTCATGTGATAGACAGATGGGAATCCAGATGTTGATCAAAGAGTCATGGAACAAGCATCCAGTCACAGGCTCTGACAGTGCTACCTGGAGGGCCTGAAGTGGTAGGGAAGTTTGACCTGGTCAAGGAGGTCAAGGACAGATCCTGGGGGAAGTGGCCTTGCCTTGACTGAGGAGTTAACCAGGCAGAAGTAAAGGAGAAGGGGCTGTGTGTGTTTGTGTATATGTGTGTGTGCTTGTGTGCATGTACATATGTGCTTGTGTGTGTTTGTATGTGTACAAGTATGCATAGGTACTTGTGTGTACATGTGCAGAAGTGTGACAGTGCTGAGAGGCAGGCCTGCCTTCCACCATCCTCCCTTCAGCTCCACATCCTCAGAACAAAGCAGGAGATTGAGAGAGTTATCCAAAAAACCCATAACATGGTATTACAACAAACGAGAATTATTTGGTTGAAATTATCTGAAAAGTTGTTGGTTTTTGAATGCTTTATTTTGTGAAA
This sequence comes from Eubalaena glacialis, assembly GCF_028564815.1. Lineage (NCBI taxonomy): Eukaryota > Metazoa > Chordata > Mammalia > Artiodactyla > Balaenidae > Eubalaena > Eubalaena glacialis. The sequence goes on along the minus strand of NC_083718.1, from coordinate 184,557,866 downwards.
GAGAAATTGAGCCCAGTACTAGTTAAAGGCAGTAAAGACAGATTTAATCCAGTACCATTGCAATAGGGGAGAGTCATTGAAGCTGAGCTCAACTTTGAATGTTGCAAAGACAGGGGGGATTTATTGCCAGGTGCAGAGTGAGGGGTCAGGGGATAGAAAATTACTAAGAGGAGACATCAAAGGGAGGGGGATTCTTCAAGAACCCTGACTTAGCAGAGGTCTTGCTAAAACTGGCTGTGCAGGCTGAGGACAGGGCTCAAGGATGAGGACTAGTTGAGAAAGGGCTCAGAGAAGCCTAGGTTGGTCAAGGGGTGGGTCTTTGTCTGCTTGTTTGTTTTTTCCTGTGCACCCACCTCTCTGCTGCCCTTTAGGGTAAAGTACAAGAAAAAAATTTACTGGGAAGCGGTACGTTTGCATTATACACTGTAGTGTATCGAATTCTCTGTTTCTCTTCAACCAAAAGGTAAGAAGTCTGAAAATAGCTACTGTCTAGCAAGCGCATACTGTGTGCAGGAGCTCTGCTAAGCCTCGCCTCCACTAATGCTCACCATGGACAGGTGCTAGTATAGCATAGAGGCTAACAACAGGCTCTGGGCATTGCAGCAGTCACTTGATGGTCTGCTTAGCCCTGAGGTCTGGATTTCAAGTACCTGTTCTCTCCCCTGCTGCAGGGTAAGCACCTTGAATGAGAACCAGAATCTCCAGGTGTTCTTGACACTAATGCTGGCTTATGCCTCGTACCTGCTCCCCTCAGGGGTCAGCCAGAGAGCTCAGTTCCCCAACTCAGACAGGGCCTTAACTCTGAATGCCAGAGGGAGAGTTTTACGTAGAACGTCTTTATAAAGAGTGATGTGTAAATACGTGATCATTATCTACGTATTTACACATTATGCTTTGTGCAAAGACATTAACCTTTTTGAGTACTCTGTCAGCTGACCTCCCAGTATTTCAGAACTGGGTCCAAAAAAAGTGATACTAGGCATCCTGATATAATCAAAAAAACATTTGTTTGTCTCATACATCCTGTGGCTTGGTGGTGGCTGCTGCCATATGAAGCCATGTAGGATGCCCTATAGGAGATTACAATTGAGATCATATCCTAGAATGCTAATAAGCTCTTTGATTAAAAGAAGGAGAGAGTGCTGAGGTAGAAAGCATAAGGGAAAATTCTTGGGAAGGTGACAGGTTTACACTGTGTGCTATATGGGGTCACATGCTGGCCCTCCTCCAACAGCCTGGGTAGCTGGGATGTGTAGGAGAGCAAAGGACTATTTGGTCAATTCTGACCATCTCTGCCAGAGCAGCAGAGGTGGCTAGAAGGAGTTGAGGAGCAAAGGTGGGAGGGGGGCTTCAGGGGATGCCTTCTCCTCTCTGAGGAAGTGACACTTGAGCAGGGACCTGGATGAAGCTAGGGAGTGATTCATGTGTGTATCCCAAGGGGGAGCCCAGGCCTCCAGGCAATGAAATGCTCACATACCCACCTGCGGTTGGTTGGCCCTCATTTTCCTACTGTTTGTGGAATGCCCATGAGGTTGGCATAGCAGACAGCATCAAAGGTGACTCACATGATCCCCACTTGCTGGTGTGTATGCACTGGTGTACTCCCCTCTCCTGAATGTCGGCAAGACCTGTGACTTGTTCCAACCAATAGAACACAGCAAAGGTGATGGGATACCACTTCCATTATTTTGTTATGTGACATGGCAGAGGGGATAGGATGTCACCCCGTGATTACATCACATTATATATAAGACTCTGTCTAGTGAGAGTCACTCTTGCCCTCCTGCTGCCCTAGAAGAAGCAAGCAGACATGTTGTGAGGGAGCCCATGTGACAAGGAATGCAGTCCTATAACCACAAGGAATTCAATGGTGCCAATAACCTGAGTGCACTTGGGCATGGACTCCTCCCAGCTGAACCTTCAGATGAGAATGCAGTCCAGCCAACACATTGATTGCGGCCTGGTGAGACCCTGAAGCAGAGAATCTGAATCTGCTAAGCCATGCCTGGACTCCTGACCCACAGAGTATGAGATAACCTGCTGTTTTAAGCTGCTGTGTTTGTGGTAATTTGTTACACAGCAGTAGATAACTAAGGCAGTTGGTATCCCAGGCACTGAACATTTTCTTCTGCTCTGCGGTGAGGAAGCGTGTCTGACGGCAGTTAATCAGGGTAGGTAGCAAAAGGCTCCAGTACTTACTACAACCCAGGGCTGCATTATGGCTTTCGTCAGCCTGAGTACTTTTGCCGCTGTGGGCCTTCTTTGAAAAATAAATTATGTTTTATGCCTGCCTTTCTATAAAGATGAATATAATCCAGGCTGAGTTCATTGTTATATATTCATTACTATTTATTTTTCTCCTGATTAAAAAAATTAAAATGAGAACACTTTCACAGGCTCTGAAATGTATCTTGGGTATCCTCCAGCGCTTACCTATGATGCCTGAGTTTTTTTTTTTTAAACTTTGGGTTTATTTATTTATTTATTTATGGCTGTGTTGGGTCTTCGTTTCTGTGTGAGGGCTTTCTCCAGTTGCGGCAAGCGGGGGCCACTCTTCATCGCGGTGCGCGGGCCTCTCACTATCGCGGCCTCTCTTGTTGCGGAGCACAGGCTCCAGACGCGCAGGCTCAGTCGTTGTGGCTCACGGGCTTAGTTGCTCCGTGGCATGTGGGATCTTCCCAGACCAGGGCTCGAACCCGCGTCCCCTGCATCGGCAGGCAGACTCTCAACCACTGCGCCACCAGGGAAGCCCCATGCCTGAGTTTTAAATCACTCCGGCTACAACCTCCACAGTCTGTCAGCCACTTTGGAATTTTCAGTAGATTGAATGAGTAAATGAAGATAAGATAAGCACAGGGTGGATGAAGTAGAAAATGGGAAGGAGAGGAAGAAATGGAGAACATTCTGTCTCAATAAATATTTACTAAAGGTCTCCTGTGGGCTAAATGCTGGAGCTACTGAGACCACAAGCATGGTGGCTCAGTGTTTGCCTTCTGGAATATTCTATTCTTTTTTTTTTTTTATTTTTAAATTGTCAGCAGATTTTTTTTTTTTTTAACTTTGGGTTTTATTTATTTATTTATTTATTTAATTTATGGCTGTGTTGGGTCTTCGTTTCTGTGCGAGGGCTTTCTCTAGTTGTGGCAAGCGGGGGCCACTCTTCATCGCGGTGCGCGGGCCTCTCATCATCGCGGCCTCTCTTGTTGCGGAGCACAGGCTCCAGACGCGCAGGCTCAGCAATTGTGGCTCACGGGCCTAGTCGCTCCGCGGCATGTGGGATCCTCCCAGACCAGGGCTCGAACCCGTGTCCCCTGCATTGGCAGGCAGACTCTCAACCACTGCGCCACCAGGGAAGCCCCATGCCTGAGTTTTAAATCACTCCGGCTACAACCTCCACAGTCTGTCAGCCACTTTGGAATTTTCAGTAGATTGAATGAGTAAATGAAGATAAGATAAGCACAGGGTGGATGAAGTAGAAAATGGGAAGGAGAGGAAGAAATGGAGAACATTCTGTCTCAATAAATATTTACTAAAGGTCTCCTGTGGGCTAAATGCTGGAGCTACTGAGACCACAAGCATGGTGGCTCAGTGTTTGCCTTCTGGAATATTCTATTCTTTTTTTTTTTTTATTTTTAAATTGTCAGCAGATTTTTTTTTTTTTTAACTTTGGGTTTTATTTATTTATTTATTTATTTAATTTATGGCTGTGTTGGGTCTTCGTTTCTGTGCGAGGGCTTTCTCTAGTTGTGGCAAGCGGGGGCCACTCTTCATCGCGGTGCGCGGGCCTCTCATCATCGCGGCCTCTCTTGTTGCGGAGCACAGGCTCCAGACGCGCAGGCTCAGCAATTGTGGCTCACGGGCCTAGTCGCTCCGCGGCATGTGGGATCCTCCCAGACCAGGGCTCGAACCCGTGTTCCCTGCATTGGCAGGCAGATTCTCAACCACTGCGCCACCAGGGAAGCCCCTGGAATATTCTATTCTAATAGCAGAAATGAGACAAGTACCTGGATGATGATAAAATAAGACAGAAGATGATAAGGGCCAAAGGAAAGAAAAGAGAATGAACCATTCAGGAAAGGAGAAGATTCTTAAGGAATTATTTGTTCAATTGCTTGTTGGTTGGTTCATTTGTTTTACAAGCATTCACTGAGTTATAGGTCATGCGTGAGAGATATAAATGTTTATAAAAAGTGGTCCCTGCCTTTGAGAAACTCATGAGCTAGTGTAGGAGACAAATTGTTTTAATACCATGTGGCCGGGGATATAATCAATGCATGTTCAACGAGGCTGCCCGCTTGTGAAACCTGGTTCTAGCGCACGGTTTCTCAGCCTTGGCACTGTTGACACTTTGAGCCAGATAATCCTTAGTTGTGGGGCTGTCCTGTGTATTGTAGGATGTTTAGCAGCATCCGTGGCTTCTACTCTCTAGATACCAACAGTGTCCCCCTCCATCCCCCAGTGTGACAACCAAACATGTTTCCAGACATTGCTAAATGTCCCCAGGGGGACAAATTTGTCCCTGGTTGAACCACTGCTTTAGAGTTGACAGTGTGACCTAAGGTGAGCTATTTAATTTGTAGCTGTCTCAGTTTCCTAACCTATAAAGTAGGGACAAAATAGGACCTATATCATAGGCTTATAGCAAGGATTATGTGCACAACTCTTAGAATATCAGCTGGTACATAGTAAGTACTCAAGAAATGTAAGTGGCCATTGGTGTCCTTTCAGAGCAGGGAAAGGCTCTGGCACATGGTTTGCATTGGATGAGAGCCTGCACTTGATGAAGATCTGAGTATATAATCCATGTGTTGAGGGGCTTTGGGATATAAGACCCATGCATGTTGACTGGGTGAGTGAGTGATGATTATGGGGAGCCCTGAATACCAAAAGGAAGAAATCTGAGCTCTGAGTCTGGAGGTGACAGGGGTCTTGAAAGTTTCTGAGCTGTATTTAGTGGGGAGTGAAGGTTTCTCAGGCATCTGTACAGGGAGGCCCTTCTGCCTCCATTGTGTCACCAGAGAGGGCATTTGCTAATGGTTCCATGCAAACCTAAACCATTCACTGCCACCCCAGCTACTTGCTGTGGCTCCCCAGCGAGTGGACTTGGAGTTCTTCTGCCAGGAATGGGATGCATCATAGCACTGGGAGTCTGGTGCAGCTCTTAGGAATCTCCATTCTCCTAGTCAGCAGGACTGAGGGAAAGGAGTGTTACTGTTTACAACAGAAAATCAGCCCTCAAGGGTGTATCCTGTACTCAATTCTGCAGAAGAGAATGTTAACCCCTCACTTTCTGGGGGAAAAAATTGCCACTGAGTCTTTTTTTTTTCCCCCCAGAGTCATAATTATCCCCTCTACTGTCTAGTCTTTTTGTCCTGGCCAAGCTAACCTGCTTTCTATTCCCTCCATCACCACCCTAGTCCCAACTCATAGTTTTTACACTTTTCTCAGTGACTCATCCAAGGCAAGTGGGCAGCCTTTAGAAGCTAGAAAAGGCAAGGAAACACATACCCCCTGGAACCTCCATAAAGGACTCAGCCCTGCCGACACCTTGATTCTAGCCCTGCAATACTCACCTCAGACTTCTGACCTCCAAAATTGTAAGATAGGAAGTTTGTACCATTTTAAGCCACAAAGTTTGTGATAACTTCTTACAGCAACAAGAGGAAACTAATACACCACCCTTATATCACAGATAAGGAGACATAGGTTTAGCGAAGTTCTGAGGTTTTTTGCTCATGATCACACAGCAGGTGAGGGAGAATCTGAGACACAAATAGGTCTGACTTCAAAGTCCATGTTTGTCTTGAGACACCGGGCTGGAAGCAGTCTTTCTCAGACACAGTGGGGCACCCAACTGACTATGGTCTTGTCCCATGTTACACCATCAAGTCTCTCAAATGTAAACAAACGTGTGAACAAACAGAAAACATTCAAAATTGAAAATCAACTCTCAAAGCTAGAGCTAGTTGCAGAAGGGGACTTGCATGTTTAGCATTCTTAGTAGTTTATGGCCCATGAGCTCTTTCATTTGGGTATGTTTAGAATGTGATCAAGGTTACGGCCTCAATCCCTGCATGGGCCAGTTATGTTTGCCCTGTGATATGGGGTCTGTCTGTGGCCCTGACTCCAGTTTGCCTCTAAATACAAGGATGCATGCAAATTGCCTAACACATCATAGGTGCTTAGCAAATGCGCATCCTTTCTCCATCCAGCAAATCTGTGTTTCGTAAGGAACGGATGAAGAGAGCCAATGAACAGGTAGGATCCATTCTCATTGCTGGAAAGGCAACTCAAATGATATGTTAATGATGGGCTAGGCTTTGGTGTTTCTTCCAGAACATATGCTCCATGAAGGCAGGGATTTTTTTTGCCATTTTTATTTCTCTGCTATATACTTAGTGCCTGGCCCTTGTATATTTTGAAAAAAACAAATGTGACTAAAGCTCTAGACTAAGAGTCTCATGGACATGGGTTCAAGTTCCAGTTTTGCCACTTGCTTGCCTTTGAGCAAATCTCTTATCTTCTCTAAATTTCTTCATTTGTAATGGGAAAAAAAAATGTTACCTTTTTTTGTGCATCTTTTGGGGCTTGGGGCCAGGTACATAGCTATTTCACTTAAAATTTTTTGTAATCATGATTTATGAGATATTACTATGTGCTGAATATTATATTGGGTATAATGTAAACATTAGCTCATTGATCTACTCAAAAGCCATGAGGCTCAGGGAGGTGAAGTACCTCACTCAAGGTCACATACATAAAAGTGGCAGAGCTGTCTGACTCCAAAGCTTGGACTTTCTTCTGTTCCCCTAAAGTGTAAATTATTAAAGGGTAGAGAGACTTGCCTTATGTGTGGTCTTTAAGAGCATTCATGCATTTAATAGCACTTGATGGGGTCTCAAAAGGACATACCCCTAAACTTCATGTAAAGCTCACCCATCCACATATTATTTATTAATCTATTATCACAGGTCTGACTCTCCATACACAAACTCATTCTCTTAATTTTCTGTGCCCCAACTTCATTTTATATTCTGAGTCCACAGTCCTTCCTGGCTTCCTTTATGCTTTGCAGGTCATTTTGCAATTCTGGTGCCTTGAGCAGCACTGAGGAATTTGGATAGGAGATTTCTCATCTGGTCCCCTGTCAACTGTCCATATATGTTGCCTTTGAGCCATCCATGGTCTCTGTCCTCATAGACTGCCCCCCTTCCTGCCAGCTCCATGCCCAGATGGAGCTGTATGAGAGCCCGTCCTCTTGCATATACCTCAGCTGGGCCATAGCTCTTTCCTCTCCCACACTACCTCTCCTCCCCCATCCCATAGGTCTTACAGAGAAGCAAGGGGCTGGTCCTCTTGGCTCTAGTGAACCCCATACAGACCCTCTCTTGTACCTCCTTCCTTCTCTCCAGGGAATCCTCCTTTAGTCTGGGGGAAATCCTTTCCCTTCCAAATTTCTTTGAGATTTTCTGCTTTACTTCTAAATCCACTAAGAGCTTAGGTCTTAGTAAAAACAAAGCCAGGAAGACGTGGGCTACTGCCCTCTTGTTCTTTCCTATGTACCTTCCCTAAGGTAGTGGTCATGGGAAAGGGAAAATATATGATGATGAAGAAGGAAAAAACCTTCTTCATCTGTCAGAAGGGGAAGAGGGACTTAGTTTAGATAGAATGGTCAGAAAAGGCCTGTCTTAGAAGATGATATTTAAGGTAATATTTGTGGGATGAAAAGGAGCCACCATGGCAAGAGAGGGGTGAACAGGATTTTCCAGGCAGAGGGACAGCATGTGTGAAGGTCCTGAGGCAGGAAACACTTTGGAATATTCAAAGAACTGAAAGATTGCTAGTGTTGGCAGCAGCATAAGACGAGACTGAAAGTATTACTATGATGCTACCTCAAATAACTGCTTTGGGATGAAGAAAAGACAGAAGTTGCAACCTCTTTAATGCTCTGGGAATTTAGAAGGAGGAAGTGGGTTTTGTGGTTGGATTGTAAGTATCTCCGAACCTCAATATTCTATGATACAATGGTCCTTCTATCATGTTCTCCCCAATGCAAGGAAATTAGGAGGGGCTGGCTTTAGGAGATGGTGAAAACATCATTCTAGAGTTCCTTCAGGGCTAAAACTCCTTGATGGTGGTCTGTTTCTGGGGAAGCATCTTGCAACACACTTTAAATCCCTTCATTGTGTCACGACAATAAGGACCACTTCCCCTGCTTTCCTCTGCTTAGTTTGGAGGAGCCAGGACCAGTTTCTAGCAATATAACCTTAAGTCATTACCTTTCATTCTTGCAGACACAATTTGGCAGAAAAAATTTTGCCTCCCTCTTTTAAACTCCCTGACTTCTCACTATCTTGAAAAAAGGCTTGGATTTCCATGGTTTTGTAGTTCTTTTAAGAGTTAGAGTTTCATGTTCGCAATTTATAAGCGCTACAAAGACTAAAGCTCCAACTGGTTCTAGAATATTTTCTCATAATGTTGGCTATGTCATTTCAGAGCCATGTCATCAGACTGTACTTGTTCAGATCAAGGTTTAATTGAAGAGTTTGTGGAAGGCAATGGCTCTGCAGTCTCTGCTCTGAATTTTTCAAGGGCAGAGACAATATGCCTGGCTTCTCTTCTTCCTGCCCACTGTCCTCAGGCAGCCTGGGGCAGTTAGATGAAGGACTCGTGTAACTGTTTAAAGGGGAAACTGTGTCTGAGACTTGGTTGGAGTCTTCAGTCCTGGCTGGAGGTTCATCAAACAAAGGCTTTCCTCATTCTTTCTCTATCTGACTCTCCCGTGGGAGATGTGCCAGTCTGCTCTCCACTGGGCATCATGGAAAACCTCTCTGCCCTTGCCTGGGGAGGACCATTTCTTCTTGGTTTACTTTTCTTTCTTGCCTTTGCTTAAGCAGTGAAGTCTGCCAAATGGCTGGTGCCACCTGCAGGGCTTCTCAATGTTATTTAAAGAACCAGACTCCTTTTCCATCACGGTCGTATTCTCTTCCTAAGTCTGGATACAGCCCCAGCTGGTTTCCTAGTAATCATCATGCATGTTTTCTGGAGTACGACATAAACTTCCAGGCAAGTGAGTCCCAAACACTCACCCTCAAATGGGCTTTTTTACAGAGCACTTGAAGGAGCATTGCATGGTCTGGTTGTAAGGAGGGCTCTTACTGGTTTGTGGTCTGGGCTTTCTTGGAACCACTTGCTGTATCTGTAACGGTGGCCCTATCAGAGCCCTCAGCAAACACTCTTAGGATGCCTTCTAAGTGAAATTCAGAGGACATCTTGCTGCCATATAAATAGGCACATAAGTTACATATGTTGTTGGTATGAAGTTGGTATGAAGTTGGTGTCACTTCTGGAAGTGAAAGAAAATGTGAATGATTATACTGGGTCACCAGGCATGAGCCAGGACTGTCTTGCACAAACTGGGACATATGGTCCCATTGCACAAGTCACCTGAATCCTTATCAGCTATTCCTAAATGTGATCTGCTTTTGCAGTTAGTGCACAGACATTCAGGGACAGGAGATGTGGGTTCAAGTCCCGTCCCTACCTCACACCAGTTTATAGCCTCTGACATATCAATGAACCTTGCAAGCTCTGTATAAACTTTTCTCCTAGAGAAAAGTCTAGCAGTGTAGTGGATCCAAGAGGGGAGATGAAATTTACACTCCTAGTTGCCAGGAAATGGGGGAGTATAAACAATGAGTAAGAAATGGGCCATTCTAAACCAGTGGTTTTGTGTTGTGATATGGTGGTCTTAAAGCACTGGGGAACTGAGAGGAGAGACATCTATACCCAGCTGGGGAGAGAGTAGGAAAGGGGCAATGGGAAGAGAGGTGTTAAGGAAGGATTTCTGGATGGAAAGTGACCTATAAGACAAGGACTGAAGAATGACTAGGAGATTTTTAGGAAAAGCATCAGAGAAGGGGAAAAAAAGAGCAAGACACACAGAAGGGGCAGAGTTGACAAAAGCCAAGCTGCAAAAGAGGATGGCATGTCTGATGAACTCCCAGTAGTTCAGAATGCCCATGGCATTGAATGTGACATCGAGGAAGCTTCTAGAACATATGTGAGAAAATGCTGGAAAAGAGGCAAGCAGACACACATCCTGAAGGGCTTTGAATGCCTCCCAAGGAAGGCTTGGATTCCATCCTAAGGGTGATGGGGAGCTTTGATACCTGTTCATGTGTGGCTCTCCCAACAGAAAACAGAAACTCCATGGTGGCAGAGACCTGCCATCTTGTCCGCCACAGTGTTCTTAGGAGCCCTGTGCCTGGTACACAGCAGGTGCTTACTATTGATACATGTGTGTCAAGAGAATGCGTAGATTGAAGGGGATTAAGCAGGGGGCTGAATACGACTTGCCTCTTAGAAATGTCACATAGAAGCAGAGGGGAGAGTGAAAGTGAGAGGTGGGGACCCAGGGAATGAGGGATCAGGCAGCTGTTGCAGTCACCAAGAGCCAGCCTGGCAGGGGGTGGAGGGAACAGTCACCTTTTACCATGTGGATCTGCTAGTTTGGGGGAGAAGCATGCGTCCTGTCATATTCTGGAATTCATGCGTAAAGATCTGAGTGGTGATGGAGTTCCTCTGCAAAAGTACCTTTCCTCCTCAGGAGCATTGAGAACATGTTGTTCAATATGCTGTTTGCAAATCCGGGGCATCTTCTTCTTGAACAGGAGGCACGAAGAAATCTGGTTAGTTCTGTGGGATGCTTTTTTTGGAAATCCCAACACAAAGGACTACGGAGATGGATGAAACAGTGTGTCCTGAAATGCAGCACTGCAGAAAGAAGAATCTGAACAAAGGGTCAGTTCTGCATTGGGAATATTAGCCACAAAAGAATAATAACACATAAGGCTAAGTATGAGGAATCATCCCCGAGGCAAGAAAACTGGAGTGATTCAGGTCAAAACAGCATGTTTTCGAGGATGGCACAAAGGACAGCACAAAGCCGAGGACAAAGTTGCATCATGGTTCCTGGTGTTCCCAGAGGGTCTGTCTTTCCATTATTTTATACTTTGGCCAAAGGCTCAGTAAGGAGAGTAGCCCGCCTTACGTGAGGTGCTAGACTGTGCAAAAATGTGTTCTCAGTTTTTCCCACTGAGATTAAACTTAGTACTTTCTAAATGGCTTTGTTAGGGTCTTGCCTTATGGATGGTTGTAAAATCTTGTTTATTTATTCAGGAAAATTGACAGCAAGGCCAGTCTGAATTACTGCAACAGCCTGAATTGTCTAATTGTTTAAATGACACACATGGAACATTTGTTCATTAATATTTCAGGTATTTATCGGGCACCTACTAAGTGAAAGCCTAAAGCTGGGCACTGGGAATCAAGAGTAAATGAAATAGATGCCGCCTCTCTGCTCAGGAAGCTTAGAGTCTAGCATGACAGATAAACAGTGATCACATGATCATCCAAATCAGTTTATAATTAAACCACGATCACTGCCACGAGGGTACAGTTCGGGCAGCAGGGACACTGAATAGCATTTGTGGGCGGGGACAATGTTCAGAGAAGGCAACTGCAGTGAAATGACATTTCAGCCGACACATACAGTGAATCCAGTTAATAGGTAAGTTGAGGATGAACATTCACGGTCCAGGCAAGCTTGTTTCCATGAATAGGTGAGATGTGGTGGGAGGCACTGGTTTGTAAGCAAAGGGATCATAAAATGCTTAAACACGTGTCATCTTTAGCCAACTCAGTAAGCACATCTTTACATTGTTGTTGTTCTTATCATTTTTCTTTGCTCAAGTTATATTACCAATTCCAGATTACTGACCGTGAATTAATGATCTTTTAGTTATTAATGCAGCCATATTGTATTGAACTCCTGATTACCTACCATATATCAGCCATAGGACCTGCTTAGGACTTGCAGAGATGAATAAAACATTCTCAGTGCCTTATAGAAGCTAATGTCCTAATCAGGGAGCTCTAATGTATAGAAGTGTTTCCCCAAACTTCAATCAGCTGAGCACCCCCTGAACACTATTCTCCATAACTAGGAAGTAACAGTACAAATAATTATAATAAAAAATAAATGCTGCACAACTACCTCCCTAATTGGCTGTGCTACTTGTAGAAGACTTTCTGTCTAAGGCACGCTCTCCATTTGTTCAAATGGAGATCAAATGTGTGTGTATGTATATATATATATCTGTACACACACACACACACACATACATACATACATACAGGAGACCAATGCATTCCAAACTGAGACTGTCTCCTTGTTACAGTCAGGTCTGGAAGACGATTCTTCTTATAGATAGCCCATACCCTTAAGAGTTGAAACTTCACCTGCTACATTCCGAATATCATACTATCTACCCAGAAGTATTTAAAAGTAAACTACAGAGGGACTTATGCAGAGGTGACAAGTAGCACAGTGTTTGTAGAGGGGAGGGTTTGTGTAAGGGATAAATAAGGATGGAGAGCCACGTTAAAGCACGTTTAGATTTTGGTTGTGTTGAGGGAATGGGCTGTGGTGGTGACCAGGAGGGGAGATTGGGGAGGATAAAGAGTGCAATCCGTTCGTTGGTGGTTTTTAGCAGGCAAGTGACATAGTCCAAAGGAAAACTCATATTCTTTCAAATTTGATGCTATGCCCCTTTGTTAAAGTCCAGCTCTCTCTTCCACACCATGAAGGTTGCATGACTAATGTGTCTGTTAGGGCTTTTTTGATGCAAGCAGTAGGAACTAACTCTGGCTAACTTAATAGAATGGAATTTATTGGACGTATACAAGCCGTAGCTCACAGAATGGAAGGCAAAGCTGAAGAATGGGCCTTGGGAAGAGCAGAAACCATGGAAGCTGCGAAGACCCAGGAAGCAGGAACAAGTGGACACTCAGGTGGTCCTTCCAGGGTGTCACCATCAGGTGACACCAACTGTCACCTGATGGTGACACCTGACAGGGAATACCTGTCACCTGACAGGTATTCCCAACTGTCTTCTGCCCTGGTATTCAGATGGCCAGAAGTGAGCTCTGAGTGGCCCACCTCCAGGTCAACAGAGGCCAGGGTATCTTGATCGACAGTGATAGCAGGGCTTCTTGCCATGGGTGAGACAGTGTATCTTCAATGGAAAATCAGAGTTCTGTTACCAAATAGGCACCATCAACTGGTATCCACCTTAATGGGCCAGCAAACTTTGGCCAGGCCAACAGCCAATTCAGTTCACTCTGCTACAGACACTCCTTAGATCTGGACAAGAGGGACCCCTGCTTGGGGTTTGTCAGAACCACCAAAATAAAGACCTTGTTTATTTGTTTGTTTTGGTTTTATAAGGAAGCATTCTGGATGTCTGGTAAGCAAATGGGCCTTATGGGTAAGAGGTGGGAAAGCTGGATGGGGCTTCCAGAGAATGTGGAATTAAGAGCACAGGTGTATGGGGGGAGGGGGGGAATAGACAGTCAGAAGCCAAGCCTGGGAAATGAGGGAAAATGTCAGTGCTTTAAGGTTGCCTTCCTCGAATCACCCAAACTGAGTTCCCCAGGTGACTGAGCTGGTAGCTCCCCTTCTGCTTGGATGGCGTAGTTTGGAAAGTCCTACAGGTCTGGAAATCCTCAGGCAGCAGAGGGAAACCTGCACACCCTGCTCCCTGAGGAGCTTGTCCAGGTGAGTCCCTATCCCAGGTGTGGGCAGATCTCGTCATCCCCAGGAATCCTGGCTCCTGGCTCAGCTTCCATCCTGCCCTGTGCTGGCCAATCCTTACCATCACTCAGGCTTGCCAGTGGCCACTGAGGGGACAGACAGCATGACTCATTTAACCTCCAGGTCAAGAAGGTGGGTGTTGGGGAACAGGCTGGGGGCCCTGTGTGGACCTCGATTGTAACTTTTGAATGTTCAGACGTGGCGGGCATAGGGATCCATTTGTGCTCCTGTCCTGGGCTCTGCAGATGTTATGATGAGACCTACTCTGACAGCAGAGCACTTTGAGTGGGATTTCATGCAATGTGATGATATTGCAGAATTCTCATTGGGGCAACCATTCAGCATCACTCTTTGTTTTGATAGCACAGTAAAGCTCCTGAAGACACATGGGTGGCAAAGGGACAGTGGATTTTTGGAGGCAATGTGCTGGGGTGGATGTTTGTTGGCATCATTTTGGCAGGTTCTGAAACCTTAGAACAGAAGGCATAAGGCTTTCATGTTCACACACACACACACACACACACACGTGCGTGCACACACAAATGAGACCAGGAAGACAGCGTTTTAGGGTAAAAGAGGCTAATGCATTTTGAAACAGGCACTGCCATAAAGATTGCTCGCCTTTGAAAGCTAAAAGCACGATTTGAATCTTTTGTTTTTCTTCTAAGCACACATAAGCTACCGTTATTCTAAAATCCGGGCCAAATCAGAAATGCATTAAAAAAAGAAAGCCCCCAAAGGAAAACTGCTTCAAATAGCACATAAAAGCCAATGTCTGATCTCCCAATTACTCCAGCAGGTTCCAGCCAGTACCTAATGCACACTGCTCCGGACTTGTATAAGAGCTGGGCTTGGCATCTTCCTGGCAGTCTACAGCTCTGCTGCCAGCATGCTAGTGACTTCTCTCAAAGTAGGACGGGAACAGGCCATCGAATCTTCATTCCTGCTTCTGGGGAGGTTGGGGGTCTTTTGCCCAAAGACAGTGGGATTTGCTTTAATTTCCAGGCAGGAGAACAGCTGTTCATTTATGGTTAGAACATGGTTTTGGTCCTTAACCATCAGAAAACCCTTCATTGCATAAGGGCTCTGAGCTGTGCTTCATTTGCCTTTAGTTGCAGCCCTCCACTTGCTTCCGATGCTGGAAGATGGTAGGACTGCCAAGCTGTTTGAGTGAACGTGGGTAATTGGTAGATGGGAGTTTCTTATCCCTTTCCCTACAACCTTCTTACTAGTCAATGTGTTATAGAAAAGTAGATTTCAGACTGAATTCTGCCACATGTACAAAGATGTATAAGCAACCAGGCATAGAAACAGTCGAGAACCTGGGTCTGTAAGCTCACCCAAGTCCTTGCTTTCCATCCTTATGTGTTCTAACAAGGACCTTGAGCAGAAGAAACAATAATTTTGACTCAGCTTAAATGTCACTTGCTCTGAAACACCTGCCTTGACTCTCCGCTTTCAAGTAGCTCCCTTTCCCCCCACCCCCGGTTACTGGGTGACTACCACATTACCCAGTTTTACTTCCTCCATATCACAGACCACTACTGAGTATCATTTATTTGCTCACTTTTCCCCCTGCCTCTCCCCCTCCCCCAAGTAAGACCCATGACACCAGGACTTGCTGTCTTGTTTACTGTTGTAAACAGAGCCTGCACCGTGCCTGGCCCACGGTAGCCCTGAGTACATGTCGGTTGAATGAATGAAAGAACTCTTTCATGTTCATTCCTTTTGCTGATTTTACCGTCTGGGTATGACATAGAGTGTGACACTTTTCCACATCTTTTGAGAAAAGAGGTGAGAGCTATTTCAGCTGCACCGCTGGGGAGATTAAAGCTCGAAAGTTATTTCATGATGTTTCCCACAATGGGAGGAATAGAACTGTAGATTTCCTACCAACTCTCCCCCAAACAATGAGGTCCACAAAACCCCAATCATCGGTCTGTGTTTGTGAACCTGCTAGACCATAAGCTCCTCCAGAGTAGGGACTGAAGCTTATTTATCTTTGTATTTCTAGTGCCTGACCTAGTACCCGGTGCTTAGTGGGGGCTCTGTAAACATTTGTTAAATAATATTGGCTTCTTCTGTCCTTCTGCCCCTGTGCCACCATGCTGCATCCTGGCTTCTGGGCTTGTCTCAGTATGTTTCCTGGACTCTTTTGGTCGACAGGGATCTCGCTCAAGCTTGCTAAGGAGTAAATAAGGGGGGAGGGATGAATTGGTTCAAACCCTGAGAGTTCTGGAACAACCACAGTGAGACCAGGGCTCTACCAATGTCATCAGGATTGGTTTTGCTTTATTTCCGCCTCTCCGTGTTAGACAGATCCACCCCATGCGGGGGCCCTCTTCCTCACAGCCAACAAACCCACAGAGAGAGGAGTTTTCATGTCCTAGTGTTGCAGGAAGACTATTTGAGATTGGCCTAACTCATCACACTCTTTCCTGACCAGTTATGGCTCCCTAGCACCTGGAATGTTCCAACTGACCAAGCTTGGATCACATACCCACTTCTGGAGTTGTGGGTGGGGTGAAGCCCACTTTACAAACCGGCAAGAGAGCAAGGAAGGGATGGGGTATTCCAAAAGAAAAACTGAGATGCTATTTCCAAACATGTGGATGCAGGAGACCAAAAAACTGCAAGTGTCTTCTTGTCTACCAACCTCCTTCATCCTGAACTCTGTCTTAGAGACAAAGATATCCCTGTCTCGTCTAATAAATTAATCTACATAATCAGCTTTTTGGAAGAAGCCACCCCTTCATTTACAAGTGAGCTTCAGTTTTATCATTGCTTCCTAGAGAGAGTGTTCTCACCTACGTTTCTAACCTGTGGTTCCCAAGCACCAATCAGGAAATGTACCAGGGGAGTTGTCTCAGAATCTGCTGGGGCACTTTTAAAAACACAGATTCTCATAGAGATGAACTTATTTGCAAAGCAGAAATAGAGTCACAGATATAGAGAGCAAACTTATGGTTACCAAACTTAAGGTTATGGGAAGAGAGGGTGGGATGAATTGGGAGACTGGGACTGACATATATACACAACTATGTATAAAGTAGATAACTAATGAGAACCTACTGTGTAGCACAGGGAACTCTACTCAGTGCTCTGTGGTGACCTAAATGGGAAGGAAATCAAAAAAAGAGTGGATATATGTATCCGTATGACTGATTCACTTTGCTATACAGCAGAAACTAACACAACATTGTAAAACAACTATACTCCAATAAAAATTAATAAAAAAAAAAGAAACTAACACAACATTGCAAAGCGCCTATACTCCAATAAAAATTAACAAAACCAAAAACGAAACAAAACAAAAAAACCCCCCAGATTCTCAGACCACACCTCAAAAGAGTTTATGGAAGTCTGTAGTGGGGTCAGGGATGTGCATTTGTAAAAATCTCATCAGAGGATTTGAACATGCAACCAGGTTAGGAAACCATTGGCTTAATCCATTGGTGAATTTTTGTGGCTGAGTTTTGTGGAAGGGCGGTATCACGGCTGGCTGGTGGGAGAGAAACTTGGGGGTTTCACGGACTTCCGCTGTCCTCTGTTATAGCTGCTGTTATAAATGCAGCTGTCTTTCTTCACCATAGGGAACAAGTCTTGCTCTGACCTTCTTCATCAAGGTTTTGTGTCTGATGAGAAATAGAAAAGTGAGGAGTTGCTGAGTTCTCAACCAAGGTCTTCTACTAATTGTCCACTAATGGTTTTCATTATTGACCCAGGAGCTGTTTTGGGTCAATAGGGCAGAATAGAACAGACTAAGTAGATCTGTAGCTGCATGAGATCATGCATCTTCCTCAGTTAAGTGTGGGGACAGACAGCGTGTGTCCCAGGCGTATAAAGTGGAATAAATACGCGATGTTGGTAGAAGCATTCCATGATGAAAACTGCTCATTCTATAATCACACCTCCTGAAACTACCTCTATTATCTCTTAGAAGAGAGTGGTGAGAGGTCTTTGGATCTGGATTTCATGCACAGTGCCCTGGGACCCGGAAAGCTTTTACTCAAGCTATAGATGTAAGACCTGTTTACTGCCAAACTGATGTAATTACAAATATCAAGTCATATCTACTGTACAAATAAAGCCAAATGATAGTGATCTGTTATTTGGGGCTGTGTCTGTGTTACTTGGAAGATTTAGTGGGCTTTTGGAGAGGCTGCAGACCTAATTGCAACCAGGGGAAACTTTGAAACCCTCATGTTTTCAGCCTAGCATACCTCATCTTTTTTAATCTCTCACTTTTATTTCTGAAAAATGTTCCTTGGGGTTTCTGAAGGGCAGGAGCTGTTTAGGAGGAAGGAAGGAGAACCTTTTCAGGGTTTACTACAACTGCCTGTTTATTCCTTATCAACCGCAGACCAAAGCCATCCTTAAGAGAAAGCTGGGGAATGCCATAGAAGTTTCCATCTCCTGTTGCTCTTTGCATGGGGGATGAAGAAGGGACAGAGGAGGGAAGAGAGGTGCAAAATGCCAGTGAAGGGATCCGATTATTTTTTCTTTGCTTATTTTGAAACCTGAACAAAAGCTGTACCTCTTTGCTCATTGCAGAAACAGCCTTATATTCATAAGGAATTTCACAAATCATACAGAAAGGAAAAGCATTTGAATATACCCTAATCAGAAAGGTATCAGAAATTCAGTAGTGGTGAGATATCAGAGTTTCATTGGCAGGGATAATTTGATGGCAGAGAAGCGGTGCAGAGTTAGTAAGGCAAGATGTTAGGATTTAACGATGAGGGTTAAAATGACGCCTCCTTCCCCAGCCCACTGTAACAAGTCATTCCTACAGCTCTTTGGCTACTATTATTAATAATAGAAACAATGTTTGATATTAGGCATCATAAATAATTGTGAACTCACCATATGTATGTGCTTGTTCAAAAGGTCATACTTTTTTTTACACATCTCGCTCACTTTTGAGGCCATGGGCTGCACAGATTATTTTAACGCATTTGGTTAATAGCACCGATGTGCTACTGAACCGTGTTAGATTCACCTAAACCATGAAAACAGCCATGGCCCATATCTTATCTAAGTACTACAGATCCTCAGAGAGAGGTGTCACCATTCCATTGTACAGAGGAGGGGGACAGAAGAACAGAGAGGTTAGGCAATCTGCCCAGGATCTCACAGCCACTCAGAGGTTGAGTCAGGAGTCAAACCAGCGTCCACCTGACTGCAGCCTGTGGGAAATTTCTGTTTTCCTGTAGTGATTTTCATAGACGTGAACCCCACCATGCAAGAACCCCGGGCTTTCTTTTTCTTGCAGGGCCAGATTGAAGCCCACATGTACAATCGTATAATAGAAAAAGACGACAGGCACAAGGCAGTCATAGAAAAGGGACTCGGGACATAGAGTTTAATTGCAGAAGGCACTCTTACGTGCATTTAGAGGATCTCAGATGAGGCTAAACTGGGATTCACTCTCTGTTTTCAGAACTAGAAGTCAAGACTTCCCTGATGTCTGTGCTTCAGTCACCGTGCATTGGAGTTTGGGGGGATTGTTTGGCTGAAGGAGCAGGGAGAAGTTGTGGGGCTTGGCACACTGGCATACTTTCTGGGCTTTGCCAGACCCCGTGGATTCCAAGAGGGCCAAGGGGTGCTGCCGTCAGGAGCTAACAGACCTCTTTCTGTGAAAGATTTCATAAGATTCTGCAAACATGTTTTGGGGTTCCTTGCCTTACCGAATTTACTCCTGCTAGGCAAAAGTCACTGCTTCTGAAGGCCATTTTCCCACTGGGTGGAAGACACTGGCAAGAGCCTTTCCTAATCAAGGTTGGTCCTGAATGTACATAGTTACTCTTCTGCAGGTCAGGGCAGGATGGGCTAAACACAGCGAATGATGGGGGATTAACACAATGGAGGAGAAAGGAGACTCCCACCCAAGTCTCCTGTGATTAACTCTGCAAAGGAATGCAGCTAGAACCACGTGTGAGAGGAGAGAGAGAGGGACTGATAATGTTTTTAATACTTGCTGAAATCTGAGAACCCAAGACGCAAGTTCACAAAGACTGGGGGACAGGAATGATTAAGTGTGTACATGCGAATAGAGCTGAAGAACTAAGCAGTGGCCACAAACTAGTGCATGGGAATAAATGTGTGCATGAGGTCTGTGTGGTCGGGAGCTAAAGACATTCGGAATCTTTACTATTTTATTTCATTTCATTTCATTTCATTACATCTTAATCTATTTATCTATCTATTTATTTATTTTGGCCAACATTCCGAAAACAGAACAAATCACTTCTGCTGGCCCAATCCAGCCCGCAGGCCTCTGATGTGTCTCAGATTACCTTACCCCTAATATTCGTGGGGCCCAGGACAATAGTACAAATAAAGATCCATATACTCTGTCTAAATATTTAAAAGTTATCCATCAAGCTAACAAATTATTAAGTGCAATACATGCCATCCTCCTACCTTGCAGATGCACCTACATATTGACCTGGAAGAGCCAGGTTCTAACATAGGATTCTGGACTCTGCTAAGGTCTGCACTGGCTGGTGGCTACTTGGGGATGCAGGCTCCTGGCCCCAAGGCCCCCAGCTCCTGAGCTGCCAGGCCCTGGCCCTGGCTCTGTTCTGCCGCACAAGGAGCCTCCGGCATAGCACCTGGACATCCTAACCTGCAGGCCCAAAGTCTGTCCGCATCCTCTGCAAACCACCACCCTTCACCATCCCTTAGTCTGGGGGGTGGGGTGCAGGCATGCTGAGTCAGTGATGTGATCCTCTCCTGGGAATCAACTTGGGGAAGAGTGTGCCCCAGTCTTGGGGGGAAGCTTAGTGTCATTTGGCAGGAATTCTGATGTCCTGGGCACTTGAAGGTCTGGACAGGTGGGGACTGCAGGCTCTGGGTGGGCACATGCCCACATGCCCTGTGGACTCTTTGTCTGTGGGAGGGCTCAGCCAGGGAAGGGCAAGATCAGGGTCCTCTACAGTGTGCAGCCCAGGGCAGGGCCCCTCTCCTCCAGGTCTAAGGGCAGAACTGGTCTCAAATGTCTTTGGGGCTTGTAGGCATTGATGAGATGTCTAGAAGAACCCCAACCGCATCTCGTAGCAGTGGACTGACATGTGGGGACTGCAGCTCCAGGCTAGTATCTGCTGCTAACTTCCTCTGTGTCTTTGGACACATTGCTTCTCTGTGTGTTACCGAATCCAAGCTCAGTCTGCTTGCCTCATGACAGGCCAATAATCGGGAGATGAGGTGTTGAGGCAAAGAATAGCAACTTTATTCAGAAAGCCAGGTGTCCGAGAAGCTGGCGGACTAATGTCCCAGAGTACCATCTTATAGGGGTCTGGATGCCAGTTTCTTTTATAGAACAGAGAGGGAGAGAAGGTGAGAAAGTAAAGTAAAAAGGCCATAAGTCTTGCAAAACATCTCCTGGCTTGGCCAGCCTCGGTGAGGGGATGTATTAATTTCTTCTTTTCTGCAGCCATTCACAGGTGGGCAGGGTCAGAATGTCTCTCTGTGAGCTGAACAGAGGCACTTTAGTTTAACATTCAGGCAGAGGGGCAGGGTTCCCTGAGGCAGGCCATTATGTATGATTATAATAACAAAAGCAACGAAAAGCAGAGGTTAAAGTAAAAGAAACAGATCCAACATGGAGTCAGATTTTGCTCTTCCCTGTTACACATGGGCCTCAGTTTTCTCATCAATGAAATGAAGGTATTGAACGAGGCCATCTGAAATATGCTTTTCCACCCCCTGAGAAGAAACACTTTTGCTTTCATTTGCATCGACTCATGATAAACTTTGATTTTGTGCAAAAGTTAGGAGAGGAAGTAGTTTTAAACCTGCTATTTTATTTCTCATTTGAGAGCAGTTTCCTTGTGTTTTTGGTCACGAAGGGGAAAAAATGTTGGGGTGGGGGAGATGCCAGGAATGAAATATTTGACTCACATTGCTAATTACTTGTACTAAGTGGTTGTGTAATAGGTAATTTGAGTATAAATCCTTTCTCTTTTTAGTCTAACACTTAATCATGTGAATAACAAAAATCCTCAAATGCAATCAGAGTTCATTTAAATGTTAATTTTAATTTTTATTTACCACTTGGCCTCCCTGCTGAAATGTATATAAGTTAAAGCAACCACAGCCTGGGTTCCTTCTGCTGCAGCTGGCAGAACTCACTCTTGTACTTAATGGTTGTATCCTGTAATTTATTTCTCCTGTGTATCACCTTTGTTGTGAGAGAGGAGAAAATGAATTTCTTTAGAAGTAGTATTAATCTACCTCTGCACACATCAAGGTACAGAAAATAAAACACCAGCAATACTCCTTGAGAATTTTGAAACATTGCAGATAAAGGTTGGGAACTGAATATGAAGATGGTGGAAGGAATTTTGCACTTAAAAAATGATTTGGGTAAACCTTAACAAAAATAACCAAAGCTTTTGGACACAGGGAAGCTCAGAATGAAAATGGAAAGTTTCTTTACAGATGGTTGTTTTGCCCTTTCCCAGGGAGCAATTCTGTTGGAAAGTGACCCACCCAGGACAGATCTACACCAGGGCGTCTCAGTCTTGGCATAAATGACATTTGGGCTGACTGGTTCTTTGCTGAGTGGCTGCCCTGTGCATCGTAGGATGTTTAACAGGTCTCTGGACTCTACTTGCTAAGCATCAGTAGTTCCATCTTTGGGGTTGAATTGTGCTCACCCAAACTCATACGTTAAAGTCTTAACCACTAGTATTGTCACCAATGACCCTTTCGAGTGGGACCCCAACAAGAGTCCTCCTCACCGGTGTCACTAGCACCAATAAAATGAGACCTAGTTTGGTTCAGAAGCAAAGGAAAGCATTATTCTTTAATCAAAGATTAGAGAAGCATGAGCTCTGAAACACACGCTCTCCAGACAGGCGGTGGGCGGGGCTCCTTTGTAGGTTCTCGGCAGTGGGGAGGGGAGGGGGCGGAGTTCTTGCAGGGCGGGTGCAGCTGGGCTGCTCAGGGCTCCAGATCACAGTGCCTGGCGCAGCCTCTCTGCACACGGCCTGCCACCACCATCTTGAATTGCAGTGTTGTGTGCAAGGCTTCTGCACCTGGCCTGCTGAGCCGAGGTGTGCACGCAGCCATTTGGTGCTAGGAACTCTGGTCTGAAGGGCCAGGTACAAGGCCTCTGCACGCGGCACCCTATGAGAAGTGACACCAGACTAAGCACAAAGGAGACAAAAGGTTAGACTTTATTACCCAGATTTGATTTTTATTCCCCAAGAATTCTTAATGAGCTTTGCCGGTGACAAATCCCTCCTCTGTCACTTGTCCTACTTATTCTCTGGGGTGCTGAGGGGAGCCGAGGGCGCAGGTCCATCTTCTATAACTGTTTCCTGCTGAGCGTGGGTGTCGTCGTAACCCGGGCAAAGGAGCAGAAGTGCTCCCCAGCTGCCTTTAGAGCTGTGTGATGGTCACCAGGCCTTGGCCATTTCTCTAACCTTTTGGAGACAAGGCAAAAAATGAAGGTATCTCGGTCTTGCCTGTGGGCGAGTGTGCCCTGATGTCGAGGCTCACTGCCGGGGCCTGGATCTCCCTGGTCACGCTTTGTTGTTTTTCTGTCATTTTTCAGAAGAGAAGCTTCAGGTCAGAAAGAGGTTCACACGAGTAGTCAGGGGTCTATTGCCCCAGGTTGTCTGGAGTCTGGGACCCCCTTCACTAGAGTGTGGTGCACGCATGGAGCCACCCCCTGCATCTTCAGGGCAGAATGGATGCTAGAGATCACGGACTGGGGTCTGTTGCACTTAGGGGTGAGCTGGGCTTTCAGGCTGCCAGTGTTTCAGGTTTTTAAGTTCACCCAGGCTCCTGGCCAGAAAGGGTGGAGAGCCAGGTCTGCGGATGTGGGCATCCTTATTCTGTGAGAGCGTTCCTGGTTTCTCCTACCTGGAGGGCACACTTGAGCTGTTCCATTTCAAGGGGGCTAAGTTGCCCCTTCTCTCATGGGTGGAGAATGGATCTACCATACGTGAGTTCAGATGCTTTTAACTTGAACTTATCCCTTGGGGATAACCACGTGTGGAGTAGGGCAGTCAGAAGCAACTTAACTCAATTTTGTTGAGTTCCCTGACATAGCTTGGCCGAGGCCCATTTCAAGGTCTGATGGGTTCTCTCTACTTTCTCCAATGATTGGGGTCTCCAGGCTAAGTGCAAGGTCCAGTTTAGGCCCAGGACGCATGCTATCCCCTTTGTCACTTGAGACACAAATGTTGGACCATTATTGCTTGGCAGGGATCCTGGGAGCCCAAACCTGGGAATTATTTATTTGAGTAATGCCTTAGCCACTTCAGCTGCTATTTCATTTCTATCGGGGTATGCTTCTATCCACCCAGAAAATGTGTCTACTAGCACCAAGAGATATCTGAAATTACCCGGTACTCGGCATGACAGTGAAATCAATCTGTCAGTCTTCTCCAGGATGTGTCCTTCTGGTCTGAATGGGCCTTATCTGGGGGCCTCTGGAGGCATCTGGTGTTGGGATTGTTCATTGTGTAAATGGGGACATGCCTTGACTATCCCACTGATAATACTTTTCATGCCAGGAGTCACCATGACCTCAAGTAACCAATTATATAGGACTTTCCTCCTGTAGTGAGTTCCTTGATAAGCCTCCCTGATGGCTTGACAAGCTGCATTTCAGGAAAAAAGTATCGCTCATGTTCATTAACTAGCCACCCATGGCCTCCCAGATCTCTAGCAAAGCCCATTTTGGGGCTTTGTCTAATTCTTCCTTTGCGTCAATTGGGCAATAATTGGATGGATCTGGCCTTCAAGGTTTGAGGGGTAGTTGCCAAGTTACTGGTTCTAGGGCCACCCTTTTGGCAGTTGTGTCCACCTTATTCCTTCCCTTTATTACCTCTGCACCCCCTTTTGGTGACCCCTACAATGAAACACTGCCATCTCTTTTGGAAGCTGTACTGCTTCTAAGAGCTTCAGTATGCTTAAGCCATGTTTCACCCATTTATTCTCCACAGTAAGCATACCTTTTTCCTTCCACACAGTCCCGTGTGCATGTAGAATGGTATATGCATACCGGGAGTCTATATAAACACAGAAGATCTCCCCTTTCCTGAGCCAACTCAGGTGAGGGCTATCAGCTCCACCTTTTGGGCCAAAATCCTTGGGGGTAGGCTTCTTGCTTCTATGCCTTGGGTCTGGGAGGTTACTGTGTATCCTGCCAGCCTTTTTCCCTCATAAAACTGCTACCTTTCATGTACCATTCTTCTTCAGCATTTGGGAGAAGCTCCTTCCTAGGTTGGGGTGGCTGGAATATATCGTGGTTTCTATACAATCATGCTCCAGGGGCCCTGTTTCTGTGGGTAGCATTTAATCTTCCTATGTAATACATCCTGGCCCCAATACCTGCTGGGAGATGGAGAAAGTTGGCCCGTCAGTGGGTCTCTAAATCACAACACCATTTAACAATTGGACTGCTATACCAGAGACAAAAGAAATGGGATGAAATTCTCTATGTCCAGCTTTTTATGGCCTTATATCAGAACGCAGTTCTTCAAGAGGGAGGTGGGCGCTCCTCCACTGAGGTAATATCAGTCCTTGACTCTCCCCTGAGGGCCTTCCTCATCTCCTCCCTCACCCCCCTCCTGCGGCTCCCTCCATACCCCCTTCCTTCATATGTACTGATTTGGGCAACAGGCCCCAAGGGTCTCTCCACGCCAGCCCCCTCCTCCACAACCCGGTACAGCTACTACGCGAAGCAGGACTAATCACCAGCCAGGGTCCAACAACCTACCAGGAAAAGTACTCCCTTTGAGGGAGGTCCCCGATGGAGAAGGAGGCCTCAAGCAGGTACATGTCCCATTTACCACTTGTGTAACTGAAAAGTCATAGTAAGGGGTTGAGGGAAGATCTGGAGGGGTTCCTGAATCTGATTAGGGGAAACTTTCAGACCCGTGACCCCACGTGGGCTGACATCCAGAGCCTCCTTAATGTGCTCCTGATGGGGAAAGAAAAGGCCACATTCCTTTCAAAAGCCCGAGAGGAAGCAGACAAAGAAAACAGAAACAATGCAGGTCATGCTATTTTCAGACCAGGGAATCAAGTGGTCCCAGATGATGAACACAGCTGGGACCACTGAGACAATGTGGAAGACAGAGGCGGACCCATTATGAAAATATGATCCTAAAGGGAATTCAGGCAGCAGGAAAGAAACTTGTCAGCTGGAACAAAATAAAGGAAATCAATCAGGAGCCAACAGAATACGCTTTGGCATTCCTACAGCACCTCAGGAAATGCCTCTGAATCTATACCATCACTGACCCTGAGTCATTGGAAGGGAATGCAATCCTGAGGTCGTATTTCACTTCCCAAAGTGCCCCTGACATTAGGCATAAACTTCAGAAACTATAAATAGAACCAGATACCTCTACCTCTCACCTGGTCAAGTTTACATACTGGATGTTTAATAGCCAAGATGTAGAGGAGGAAGTGTCAGAGGATCAAAAAGCCCAGAGGCAAGCCCACCTACTGGTTGTTGTCCTCCAATGTCAACCTGTCAGTGGGGGAATCTGGACTAACCAACCACCCACGGAGACTCTTAACTCCAGTGAGTGACCCACGGTCCCCACTGAGGGATAGCAAGCCAAGCAAACTAGGACCCACT
Source organism: Eubalaena glacialis (assembly GCF_028564815.1). Classification (NCBI taxonomy): domain Eukaryota; kingdom Metazoa; phylum Chordata; class Mammalia; order Artiodactyla; family Balaenidae; genus Eubalaena; species Eubalaena glacialis. The sequence continues at coordinate 184,531,599 of NC_083718.1, read as the reverse complement.
CAGTGCACCATATGCAAATAAGAGGGACACTAGAAGAGAGAATGCCCTCGCCGCCCCTGAAAGGGGGATAGAAATGACAGATACCAGCCACTGCCCTCAAAGGCAGATGGTCCAAATAGATGAAGAATGATGGAGCCAGGAGACTCCTAAGCTGGCACTGCAATTGACCCCCGAGGAGCCCCGGGTGACGTTGGATGTGGGGGGAAAGCCTGTCAAAATCTTAGTGGACACTGGTGCCACTTAACTCGGTTCTGAACAACAGATCAGGCAAACTCAGTCACAAGAGTTGTAAAATTATGGGGTATCAGGGAAGGCCCAAGAACGGGCATTTGTAGAGCCATTAGAATGTAAATTGGATGAACACACACTTACTCATTCCTTCTTGTATATTCCTGAATGCCCTATACCCCTGATAGGAAGAGATATGTTACATAAATTGGGAGCTACTAATCCACCTAATGGGAGACAGACTGGAGACTGGCATTCCCCTAGAAAAGGGCAGAAGATGAGAATGAGGACAAACCTCCCTGGGGCAGAGCAAATCGACCTTTCCAGATGGCAGTGCCCGGTGCTGCATCTCTGCACCTGGCCCACTGCCACCATCTTGAATTGAGGCGTTGGATGCAGCCCTTTTGCACATGGCCCGTGAGTGGTGGTGTCTTCACAGCCGTTTCACACTGGGAACTCTGGTCTGAAGGGCCAGGTGCCAGGACTCTGCACATGGCACCCTGTGAGCAAGTGAAACTAGACTAAGCACAAAGGAAAAAAAAAAGGTTAGATTTTATTAGCCAGATTCTCTTTTTATTTCTTAGGAATTGTTAATGGGCTTTGCTGGTGACAGTGTCACAGAATGTGACCTTATTTAGAAACAGGTTCTTTGCAGATGTGATTAGTTAAGATGGGGTCACTGGGGGTAAGCCCTAATCCAGTATGACTGGTGTCCTATAAGAAGGGGAAATTTGGACACAGACAGGCTCACAGGGAGAACTCGTGAATGTGAAGGCAGAGATTAGGGTCATGCGTCTACAACCCAAGGAATGCCAAAGAGTACCAGCAAATCACTGGAAGCTAGGACACAGGCATGGGACAGATTCTCCCTCACAGCCCTCAGAAGCAACCAACCCTGTTGGTTGGTCCTGATTTTGGACTTCTAGCCTCCAGACCTATAAGACAATAAATTTCTATTGTTTAAGCCACCTAGCTTGTGGTACTTTGTTACACAGCCCCTGGTTGTGACAACCCCAAATGCCTCCAGACATTGCCAAATGTCATCTGGGGGAAAATCACCCCTGCTTGAGTTCTCTTTATGGTATGTATTATCCAAGGCTGCTTTCACCCAGTTACAGCAGAGCTGAGTAGTTACGACAGAGACTGTGTGGCCTGCAAAACCTAAACTATTTACCATCTGACCCTTTACGGAAAATGTTGGCTGACCCTCAGCTGAAACTATCCTGTGGCGCACCTGAAAGTTTGCTGTGGGGATGGAGGCACAGTGGGTTCAATCTGGGGCCGCAGAATTGGTCCATGGAATTAAAGATGAAGGTGAGGATGCTGGTATGCAGAGAAGGACAGTAGCTTGCCCTAGACAGAGCTGGCCGGCCGGCAGTGCGTCTTGGACCAGAGTTCATCTAGGTGTCCTGACTTAAGAATCCTTGTTCTCAGCCCTTATTCTATTTCCTGTCTCTCACACTGCTGTTCCGCTCCATTGCCTGGGATGGACATCTTTTTTTGGACCAGTTGCCTCCTTGTACCAGTTTGTGATTGTAGGGAAGGTTCTCAGTTTAGCCTTTGTGTTACATGAAGCTTTAGGCCGTCCGCTCATGGACTTGGTTCTCTGTAGTTCCATGGTCCCAGGTGTTCTAATGGTTTGCTATTGTGACCATCCACAGAATGCAGAAATGCAGGTGGTGGGAGTCTTCTTTCCTAAAAATGCCCTCTGCAAGAAATGCCTGTAAAATCTGCCCTGGCTGTTAGTTCTGAGAAGGGTTTTACAGATACCTTTGGTATGGGTGCAGTTAGAAGACTCACATGTTACTGAGAAGCTCTATCCTCAGCCTCATTTCCTGTCTCTCTCTCTGGCCCTCAGCCCCCTGATTACAGCAGCAGCAATTTAAAACTGTCCATTATTCCCCCATGATTGGTTTGCTTTTAAGACCTAGGAGGTCAACCCTGCCCTGCTTTCTTCAGGCTCTGAGGTGATACTGAAAACTATGGGGAAAAAACAAAAGCAAAAACAGAAAAGCTGATATAGAAAATTGTTTGAGGTTGAATGTGTACCCCCAAAAGATATGTTGAAGTCTTAAATCCCCCACCCCCCGGTACCTATGAATGTGGCTTATTTGGAAATACAGTCTTTGAAGATGTACTCAAAGTTAAGATGAAGTCATGAAGTCACCTCTAGTCCAATATGAGAGGTGTCCTTATAAGAAGAGGAAAAGAGACACAGACAGACACACAGGGAGATGGCCATGTGAAGATGGAGGCAGAAACTGAAGTGATGCATCTATTGATACAAGCCAAGGAGCGCCAAGGATTCATGGCTGTCAGCAGCAGCACGGAGAGAGGCATGGAACTGATTCTCTTTGTGTGCCCAGGAAGGAACCAACCCTGCTGACACTTTGATTTCAGACTTTTCGCTTCCAGAACTGCGAGAGAATAAATTTCTGTTGTTTTTAGCCACCCAGTTGTGGTACTTTTTTATGGCAGTACTAAAAAATTGAATACAACAATTATTAAGCAAAACATGTATTTTTGTATCTTACATTGTTCAGTGTGGCTTAGCAATCGAGTGGCTTTGAGATCTGATACACTGTTGGCACTTACCAGCTCTTGTACCCTCTTGCAGCTCCCTGTACTTTTTCTTCCTAGCAGTTTTCACAACTTGTAATTATATATTTGTCTTTGTAGTTATTTGCTTCTCCCACTAGATGTGAGCTCCGTTCATGGCAAACAACAGGTATTCAATAAGTATTTGTTGAGAGACCTTGGACAAGTCATTTATCATTTCTGAACCTCAGTTTCCCAATCTGGAAAATAGAAATATTAATGATACCTACTTCATTGATGATTGTGAGAATTAAATGAAATACTATATATGCAGCATGAGGCATATCACGGTGCATGATAAATGCTGACCTGAATATTTTCTACTTGACTCCTTTCCTGGAGCCTTCTTAAAAGCCTCAGTGGCACATGGTGCTTTGGGCACACATACCTGCTCTGAATCTTGGCTCAGCACATAGCCAGCTTGTATAACTAGTTTTGACAACCCCAGGTAACGATTTGTCATTAAGAGCTACAGTTGAAATTTGACCTCCCCAGAGAAGTTTCCATGGTTTCTAAGACCTCATCACTAAACAGCCCTGAAGGTATAGAAAGAACCTTCCCTGAAATTGCCATTAATGCCATACTTGTCACCCTGGGAAAAGCTAATGGACAGAAACATATTGATGTGTTAACAGTTTGAGACTTTTCCCCTAAGAAAACCTTTTAGCTAGTGAGGGTTCATTCACCTTAATTAAGAATTATCCAATGGATACATCTCTTTCCATCACTCTGTGGGCACACGCAGAGTTTTGTTTTGTTTTTTTTCAGGAAATTAAATTTAAAAACTCATCCTTCTTCAAATAAATCCTTTGTTTGCTTTATTAAGCAGAAAAGCCTGCTGGACATTAGTTGTCAATTAAATGTGGGTGTTAATTAAAATGGCCATGTCCAAGCACTCCTCAGGATCAATCTGCCACTTGGGGTCCCATTGTTCAAGATGGTCCTGAATTGCAATACATTATGCATGACATGACCACTTGGTACCTCCCTGGGACACAAGAAAGTAGACTTAAGATTAAGTCTGCTATATAAATATTGCAGAGCTCTTTTTTTCCCCAAATGGTGAGACACATTCTTCGTATGATTTAAACTAGGGTCATGGCCCATAGGTCAGATCCTGTCCCCTATTTATTTTTGTGTGATGCATGAGCTAAGAACGGTTTTACATTTTTAGTTGGTCAAATATAATCAAAAGAATAATAATATTTCATGGCACATGAAAATTTTATGAAATTGAAATTTCAGTGTTCTTTTTTTAATTGAAGTATAGTTGATTTACAATGTTGCGTTAGTTTCAGGTGTACAGCAAAGTGGTTCAGTTATATATATATAACATACATACATTCTTTTTTGAGATTCTTTTCCATTATAGGTTATTACAAAATATTGTCTATAGTTCCCTGTGCTATACAGTGGGTCCTTGTTGTTTATCTATTTTATATATAGTAGTGTATATCTGTTAATCCCAAACTCCTAATTTATCCCTCCCCACCCCCTTTCCCCTTTGGTAACCATTAGTTTGTTTTCTATGTCTGTGAGTCTGTTTTTGTTTTGTAAATAAGTTCATTTGTATCATATTTTAGATTCCACATATAAGTGATGTCGTGTGCTATTTGTCTTTCTCTGATTTACTTCACTTAGTATGATAATCTGTAGGTCCATTTCAGGGTTCTTTTTTTATTTTCTAAATTTTTTTTAAACATTTTTTAAAAATTAATTTATTTTTGACTGCATTGGGTCTTCATTGCTGTGCGTGGGCTTTTTCTAGTTGCGGTGAGGGGGGCTACTCTTCGTTGCGGTGTGCGGGCTTCTCATTGTGGTGGCTTCTCTTGTTGCGGAGCACGGGCTCTAGGTGCAGGGGCTTCGGTATTTGTGGCACATGGGCTCAGTAGTCGTGGCTCGTGGGCTCTAGAGTGCAGGCTCAGTAGTTGTGGCACACAGGCTTAGTTGCTCCGCGGCATGTGGGATCTTTCCGGACCAGGGTTCGAACCCGTGTCCCCTGCATTGGCAGATGGATTCTTAACCACTGCGCCACCAGGGAAATCCCCATCTCAGTGTTGTTGAGTAAAGTTTTATTGGTACACAGACACAACCATTCATTTACTTGTTGTCTATGGCCATCCCTGATCTAAATAATCACTGTGACACTGAAGCTTGACTTGAGGACACACACACACACACACACATACACACACATGCACACTCTGTCCCTTCTCCTAGCATCTCTCCAATAAGGCTGCCTTGACACCAAGCATTCCCTGGCACATTTATCCCTTGGAGTCTGAAGAGGTATCATCAAGAATGTAAACCCATCTGTGGTCTTGTGAGCAGTGAGCTTTATACATTGAAGCTGCTGCTCAAGGTAAAGCTCACTGCTCAAGGTGTGCTGGGAATCAACTTCTACCTCTTAGAGATGTGTTAACTCTCACAGTCTCTTCTCATATGCCGTCATCCTGGAGGAGGAGAAAACCAGCATTGCCCCCAGGCAGCCCAGGAAAGGGGACATGAGAATCTGGAAGGCAAGACATGCTGGCTATGGGGAAATGAAAGTGAACACCCCTCCTTGCTGTCCTACGAGAAGGGCCAGATCTGCCTTCTTACACAACTGTCCTGAGACCCAAGTCAACCCTTGACTGCATCCCATGGAGAGTTAATGGTGTGTGCTGCCAACGGTGCGGGGGAGGGCGGGAAACAAAACTGCAATGAGTCCACGGTAACTGAATCTTAGGGCCAACTCCGAGCAACCTGGGAAGCAGGTGATGTGTGTTTTTGCTAAACCCTCATACCCTGGAGCTGCTCATCCTAAGCAGCCTGCTTCTTCTTGTGTTTCCCTGGCTGACCTGAGGTTCCCTGCCACCTTTAAAGACACTGAAGTTCTCCCCAGGGGACCAAACCAAATCACCCTCACCCTTCAGTGCCCTCCTGCTGCTCCTAAGCCACCCAGCATCTCTGTGTCTTTGTTTTCATGCATATAGAATTTTCTCATAGGTTATCATTTTGTCATAGCCATGTGACAATAAAACATCGATGGATAGGTGATAGATACATTTTAGTATAAAACAAATGTGGAAAGCAATATACTTTAGACATTAGGTGAGTGTGCTCTGGAATCAGCAACCTAGAATCAAATTCTAGCTCTGTTATCTGCCAGCTGTATGCCTTTGGCAAGTTCACCATCTCTTAGAAACTCAGTTGTCTTTTCTTAAAAATGGGATGATGAACGTTTGATAGAATGGCTTTGAAGAATAAGCGATTTTGAGTAACTTCCTAGCACAGTGTCCAGCTCTGTGGTTAGTGGTCTGTAAGTAAGTGGGACATGATAATAGTGCTATTGTACTTTCAGGTAACTACGAGCTTTTCTATGAATTTGTCCTGGAGCGTGAAGCATCTGAGCGACTTAGACCTAGGAAGGTTACAGGAGCCGTCTCTGCCTTTCCCTGGAAATACATGCATGTGTAAACATACACACATATTGGTCTCTAGCTTCAAAGACCTTCCTCCGAGCCCAGTGTGATTGAAATGGCAGCTTTATGTGACCCGTGGTCTTACAGCATTGCTGGGGACTGACGTTGACCCACATGTTGTTTTTAGCCTTGTTCCTCTTTTTCCTTTATCTTCATGAAATCAAGCAGTCCTCCCACACTTTCTTTCATTTAGCAAATATATATCAATCACTCACTGTGTGTCAGATTATACTAGGACCTGTCAGCAAAACAGACAAGATCTGTTCCACAGTCCAGTTGGAAGCAGACAGGCATTAGTCAAATCATCACACACAGAGTTACATTTTTAAAGACCCATCTGGCTGCAATAAGGAGTTTGGTAGAAGGAGTTTGGTTTGATGGAATCAGGGGGACCCATGAGGAGGCCAACAGCCCCTTGGGAACCAGGTGATGGTGGATCAGACAGGTGTTGTGCTGTCGGATGGAAGGAAGTGGACGTGTTAAGGAATGACCAGAAGGTAAAGTCAAGAAGAAGGAGTTTGGTTTGATGGAATCAGGGAGACCCATGAGGAGGCCAACAGCCCCTTGGGAACCAGGTGATGGTGGATCAGACAGGTGTTGTGCTGTAGGATGGAAGGAAGTGGACGTGTTAAGGAATGACCAGAAGGTAAAGTCAAGAAGACCGGGTCAGGGCTTGGGTATGGAGATGGAGGTGGTCAGAAATGACCCTCTGGCTTCTAGTTGTGGCCGTGCAGGGAGAGAACTCCAGAAGAAGGCCAGGTTGTGAGCAGAAGACATGCATTCCATTTGGATACCCAGGTGGGGTGCCAGTCAGATGTTAGCTGTATGGGCCTCAGAGGAATTCTCCCTGCTGTTTGGCATGTTCAGCCTGACCATTTACAGTGGAAAAATGCATCCCTAAATCTCCTGCCCACATATGTGCACACATGCACAGGTTACACTTGTCCTTCAGATAAACATCATGAAAAAAAAGCAATCATTGCCTGCTCTGTGGTAGCACATGATGTTGGGATCGGCTGTCACAGAGCAAGTACATTTGATCCCTACAAGAAAGGAAAGTTTTCCTGGAATCTCTGAGGTGTCTTCTTAGCCTCTGAGGTGATCCCTGGGTTCTTTGATTCAAAGATTCTGAATACTTCCACTGCACTATTATTCCCTGAGCAAAACAGTCACACTGAGAATGCCCTTGAGTTTGCTGTCATGTCAGAATAAGTACGTTCATCTCTGAGAACCACAGTGGTTCATATCTACTAAGTTATTTTCCTCTCACTGTAATTAGGCAATTCTTAGCAGATTGGACTATGATTTTTTGGTCACTTTTATTGAGGTATAATTTACATACAATAAATCAATCAGTTTTAAGTGAGTTTTAACAATGTATATAGTCTTGTAACCACCAGCACACTGGTGATATAGAACATTCCATCACCCCAGTGAGTTTTCTCAGGCCCCTTTACGGTCAACCCCTTCTCACCACTCCCTGATCACTGGCAGCCCTTGACCTGCTTCTTATCCCTATAGTTTTGCCTGTTCTAGAATTTTATATCATTGAAATCACTCCGTTAAGTAAAGTTTTCTGTCTCACTTCTTTCATTCAACATAATGCTTTTGAGAGTCATCCATGTTGTTGCATGAATCAGTAGTTTGTTCCTTTTTATTGCTAAGTAACATTCCATTGTATGGTTATATCACAATTCACAACTGATGGGCATTTGGGTTCTTTCCAGTTCTAGGCAATTATGATTAAAGCTGCTATCGACGTTCACATACAAGTCTTTATGTGGAATTTCATTTCTCTGTAATAAGTACCTAGGGGCGAAATTACTGACTCATAGGGTAAGTTTGTGTAACTTTAGAAGAAACTCTCAAACTATTTTCCAAAGGAGTTATAACCCTTTATATTCTCTCTCAGCAATATATGAAGATTTCAGTTTTTCCACATCCTCTCCAATACTTTTTATTTATGGCCATTCCGCAGGATATGAAGTAGCATCTCACAGTGGCTTTAATTTGCATTTTCCTTGTGATTATTTAGGTTGAACATATTTTCCCATTCTTATTTGCCATCTTCTATATACTTTGGTGAAGTGTCTGTTCAAATCTTTTAACTATTTAAAATTTTTATTTACTTACTTTTTTTACACCGTAAAATTGAATTTTAAGAGGTCTTCATACATTTTAGATACAAATTCTTTATCAAATATGTTTTGTAAATATTTTCTCCCAGTCTGTGGCTTGCCTTTTCATTTTCTTACCGGTGTCATTTTTTAGGTTTTATCTATTTATTAAATTTTTTAAAAAAAGTTTAAATTGTGGTAAAATACACATAATGTAAAATTTACTCTCTTAACCATTTTTAAGTGTACTGTTCAGTTGTGTTAAGTACATTCACACTGTTGTACAATCAATCTCCAGAATAGTCCCAGTGTCTTTTGAAGTTCAAAAGTTTTTAATTTTGATGAAGTACAATTTATCATTTGTTTTACATTTTATACTGTTAAGTAATCCTTGCCTATTTAAGTAGACTCTGCTGAACCCAAGGATTTTTAAGATATTTTTCCTATGTTTTCTTCTGGAAGTTTCATAATTTAGCTCTTACATTTAGGTCTATGATCCATTTTGAGTTAATATTTCCATATGGTATGGACGGATCTATATTCATTGTTTTGCATATGGATATCAGTTGTTCTAGGATCATTTGTTGAAAAGATCCTTTCTCTATTGAATTATCTTGACACCTTTGTTGAAAATTAAATGACTATATATGTGAGTTTACTTATGGACTCTCTATTCTGTTCCATTGATGTGTGTGTGTGTGTATGTGTGTGTATCTTTATGCAGATAACACATGGTCTTGATAACTTCAGTTTATAGTAAGTCTTCAGATTAAGAACCGTAAGGTCTCTAACTTTGTTCTTCTTTTTCAAAATTGTTTTTGCTCTTCTACACCCTTTGCATTTCCATTACATTTTAGAATTAGTTCGTGAATTATTCCAAAACACTTGCTGGGAATTTGATAGGAATTATTGACATCCTTTAAACAAATTTTTTTAAAATTTATTATTATTTTTATACAATAAAATTTTTTTTCACTATTTTATTTTATTTTTTGACTACCTAAAACTGACCTTGGTTTTATTTAATTTAATTTTATTTATTTATTAATTTTTACTGGAGTATAGTTGCTTTACAATGTTGTGTTAGTTTCTGCTGTACAGCAAAGTGAATCAGTTATATGTACATATATCCCCTCTTTTTTGGATTTCCTTCCCATTTAGGTCACCACAGAGCATTGAGTAGAGTTCCCTGTGTTATACAGTGGGTTCTCGTTAGTTATCTATTTTATACACAGTTGTGTATGTATATCAATCCCCATCCCCCAGTTCATCCGACCCCCCTTTCCCCCTTGGTATCCATATGTTTGTTCTCTACATCTGTGTCTCTATTTCTGCTTTGCAAATAAGTTCATCTGTAACATTTTTCTAGATTGCACATATAAGTGATATTATACAATATTTGTTTTTCTCTTTCTGTTTTACTTCACTCTGTGTGACAGTCTCTAGGTCCATCCACGTCTCTGCAAATGGCACAATTTCATTCCTTTTTATGGCTGAGTAATATTCCATTGTATATATTACCACATCTTCTTTATCCATTCCTCTGTTGATGGACATTTAGATTGCTTGCATGTCCTGGCTATTGTAAATAGTGATGCACTGAACATTGGGGTGCATGTATCTTTTTGAATTATGGTTTTCTTTGGGTATATGCCCAGGAGTGGGATTGCTGGGTCATATGGTGCTTCTATTTTTAGTTTTTTGAGGAA